>NC_141195.1:11112418-11277418 GCF_054491065.1 Syngnathus leptorhynchus
AACGTGTAATGAGCAGATGTGCGCAACACCTGAGCACACTAATTCTACCTTGTTTGAAATAACTGATTAGTGGGATGATGTCCTATTACTTTCATGTTTTCAGTATCCCTGTCTCCGCCATTTTCATCAGTAATCACATGATTGGTAGGTATTCTCTCGAGGAGGTTCCCAATAAATGTTTCCATCATGCCATTTAAATACAAGAGTTAATACAAAATGATATGAAGTAGTATTTTTCTGCCATAAATATTCTTAATTCCAGTTTCAGAAGCAGGAAACCTCAGGACGGAGGTTAATTGGATGCAGCTACTGTGCCACTGCGGTTGTGGGTTTAACTCCCAAGTGGGCTATCACTTCTTATGTATTACCCCCTGTGTCCTTGAACGAGGCATTATCTCAGATGTCCCAGTGGAAGAATATGGAGCGGTGTTAATGGGGGGTACTGATGTGCATGGAGAACTGGATGGATGTGTTAGGGAACTAATGAATCTTTGATAAGTTGGAAGGCATCCTGGTGTGATGGGACGCAAAAGGAGTCATCACAGTTTAACCTATCCACTGTTAGGTGGTGGTAATTCACATGATAGTCTGGAGATTTTCCACAGCCTTCTTCACACTACTCGTTTACTGTTTAATCAGAAGTCCCAAATCAACATACACATTTATTTGTTCTTGTCAATTCACCAAAGAAGTCATGCAGGGTTCCATATTTGATTGAATAGTTAAGTAATCATAATTTATAAATGACACACCTCTCTTTCAAATAACCTTAGCAAGAGAAACAAAAGAAATACTGTTGCTCTTTTAATTTCATATGATGACGATATATTAGGTCATTTACATTATGCATACATGTCTGAGTAAAAATCTGCAAGATGTGTAATGGTTGTGATTTTCCACAGTCCTGCTGTTCTTTTTAAGCAACTCATATCAACTTCATCATTGTCACTGCAAACAAAAACACCAAACAACCATTTGAGACCATGTGACAAAACAACCTGTATAATAACAAAACAATATTGTTTGTAATCCGTCCAAATAACTGAAGGAAAATTTCACTGGGGCATTGTCAGGTAGAGCTTTTATTTTATTGTACATTGAATTGCCCTCAATCACAGGTTCCGGTCTTTCTAAAATGATACATGTTTAAAAGTGTTTGCATAATTTTTACATGTGTTAAAATAGCCTATTTTTAAAGTTAATATTGTTAATACAATTACAATATTATTATTGTAATTGTAATTATTATATACCTAGGGTGTATATTGCGGATTTCACTTAATGCAGGGCTGTTCCGGAGGGACTGGGATTTACCAGTACAGTAGTTTATTATTGGTTAATTAGTTTTACTATGTAATCTACATTATTCAGTTGTTTTTCCACCCCAAGGAATACGTAAAGCAAAGACCTGCAGCTTATTGTATTATTATTAGAAGACATAAAATGCATGTGTGCAAGCATGTTAGAATATTAAAAATTCCCAGATTTTTATTCCTGCTGATGCTTTCCATGCTACAACTCACAAGATTGTGTTTTTTTTTTGGGGGGGGGCGGGGGGGGGCGAAGGAGTAACAAATTAAAATACCTTCTGGTGGTTTCTTAAACCATCAACCACATTGAGATACTGGAATTGTTTCTGAGGCAGTGTGTGCGTGTGTGTGTGTGTTTGTGTGTGTGTGTGTGTGTGTGTGTGTGTGTGTGTGTGTGTGTGTGTGTGTGTGTGTGTGTGTGTGTGTGTGTGCGTGTGTGTGCGTGTTGTTTAAATAGTACTGAGGGGTCTTGTGTGTTTGACTCACATGACTCTAACTAGAATTCAAGATTAGATTACTGTCAAAACAAATTCGCTCTGTCCCTTGGGCTTTTTATCAAAGTTAACCGTTTATTAATTCTTTGCCATTGTTGTCCTGGATTTTTATTGGGTTTTGGAGCCCAACATTACTGTTCTCTATATGAGTTCAAACGTGTCCAAAAAAGTTAACGTAAAAAAGAAAGAAAAAAATCTTCTAAAGTATGGTGACCATTATAGAAATAAAGATCGTACATGATACGTTGCCAAAAAAGAAGGCGTCAAGCATCCTAGAAAACTGCAGTTCATTTTGTTTGTATGAAATCTCATTGAACCAATGACAGCAGATGTGTGCAGCATAGCTGTGTGTGTTTCTAAAATCCACACGTGGATTGACAGGCTCGGTTTACAAATAAACATGGTGCCAATATAGGTTTTGGTGTCTTATTTTGATTGCTGCAGAGGGGAAAAGAAAGGGGCAGCTGCAGGCTAAAGCCTTCCTCAACTGTTCCTCGAGACTGCCCCATCTGTCTACCCGTTTCTTCCTACACATACACATGGTCCGTCTGTTAAACACACATGGGGTGCTTCAGTCTTTTAGAACAAGTGCCTGGTGTCATTGATTTCTCATCAAGGCTAGAGCCTTCACACAATAGTAATAATAATACATGATAAAGATGTTCAAGGCAGAGAAACTGTTTTAAGTTTTTGTCAAGGAGTTTGTCAGGCAGATAGATTCAATTGATTCTATGACTGCAGTTGCATTGTAATGTTAATGACACAAATACATCCTGATAATAATGAATGTTCATTCAGATATAATAAAAAAAATACAAAGGGTCAGTGCAATGCCCTTGGTTATGTTTATATGTAGTATTGATTGGTTCGTCCCCAGAAGAGATCTACTTTGGACACTAGCGAGAATTATGATTGCGCCTAAGAAGATCTAATGTCTTGAGTGGCCTCTGCAATCAAGGACAACAACACTCAGCGGCACTGTATTGCACAGGCTTTCACTTTCACACACATTTAGTTGTTTGCGTAAAATTGTGGTATGCAGGATCTAGCATTTAAAAGGCAACATGACCATGACCCATCTAGACGCGCTTCAATTTGGGTGATGAAAAATGAGAACTATAAGATGAGGGGCACCCCAAAGATTAAGAATGATCTCTTCCGATACAATAATTAACCTGCCGTTTGTTTGGATTTGAATATATTTTTTCCCAACAGCAAAAAAACATTCAAGGGTCAAAAGTTTGTATCACAAAACCTTTAATAACTTGACAAGTGTATTTCAATTTTCAACTTCAAAGCATTTGAATATTCTTATCTATGACTGTAAAAATGGGTTAAGCATGGTAACTGGTAAATTGAAATAAAGATGGTCACACTTTAACCACAGTGATGCAAAGGGAACTCTAGTCCTCAGATACACGTCAGACATTTTTTTTTTTGTCCCAGGTTTAAATGGGAGGTTAACCACTGTTAATATGAGGTGAGTGTTAAACAATAGTACACTTAACATCAAGGGTCACCAAACCTTTACAACATCTATCTATGAAGCAGGGCTATATTACTCAAGTCCTTTGTTGCTTGCTTTACATTGTATGGTGCCTTTACGCTGTTTAATCCTTTTTGTTGCTTCTTCTCTTTCCCTCTTTGTTACTTCTCTTCACCTCTGCTGTTCTCACCCCTCATTTCCCATCCCTTCTTTTGCTGTCCCCAAATTGCAGTACATCAGTCTTTATCTCTTCAGGCTGTAACTGTCACATCGTCCTTGATATTAGGTGTTCCACGTCTACTAATTTTGTTTACTTACGCCTTTGACATCTTGTCGCTTTTAAACTATTCAACTCTTTCTTTCCTCAGGGTCTGCTTTCCCCCAACTTTAACTGATTGGGAACACCAGAAAAATCCTGATTATTGTTTGAGAAATTGCTCGGCTGCATGCCTGGCGGGCAGCTAGCTATCACAGTAAAGTCTGACGTTTTGAAAGTGACTTTTTCAGTACTACAACACAACAACTCTGCACGCATGCGCACACACACACAGACACACACGCACACACATACACACACACACACACACACATACACACAGACACACACACACACACAAACGACATGAAGACAGACGGACAAGTGAATACAATGAATGGGGCCAAGCACCCTACTGCAGCTGGCACGTCTGTTGTATGTGAAAGTCTTAACTCACCAAGCCTTATATCAAAGTTTCAGTTAAGGACAGGCTCCATTCTCAGGCTTGCACACATATGAGCTGTGCATTGTTTTCAACATGAAGCCCATGGGAAGGGCAAATGTGTGTGTCGAGCTAATGTAATTCTAATTGTAATTGACACATGCTCCCAATTGGCAGGGTGCCTCATCTTTAGAATCACACAAGGGGGAGAATTTAGGACATTAGGGAGAAATGGGCATACCAAGGTAGAGCTGAATGACTTGCAGAAGCTTATGATGGTGGAACTGTGGAGAGAAAAGAAATATGATGGAACTGTGCAGAAAAAGGAAATGTGAATGTGAGTTACGTTTAGATCTTTGGGAGATGGAGGAGAAAGTGAATAAACTAGTGATGCAGAGAAATGAGTAAATTGAGTTAAGCATCGTGCTAATGATTCATAAGGGGGCCCAATTACATTTTTTAATATGTCGGAGTATTATCGTTGAAAATGGCTCAGATATATGTTGGATGTTTTAATTCCTGCTATCATTGTGTCTCAGTTGCTTTTCTGGTCACAATCGAAAATTCTAGCAGACGGCTAACATTTAAAAAATGCAAAAACTTTAGCTTCCTGCATTAAGAATGCTGAGCTGTAGAAGATGTTCACCATGTGGTGGCATACATTGACCTTACAACTGAAAGAACCTGTGATGAAAGCCATGACTGTTAACTGATGATGTAAATGGGTCAAATGCTTGATAGGGTCATGTATAAAAATGAAGAATTCACAACAAAACATTTTTGTGTTCACTTTTTGTCACTTCTGTTCCAATATGTTTTCAGTTTGCTGTGATATGACTACATACGTTGATTTAGGAGAAGCATTCAATTGATAATAACACCTATTTAAAACAAATTCAAACTCAATTTTTTACTGGGTTGATTTGCTAAATTCATAGTCGTTGTCATAATTGTAAGGAGATAAATTAGGTTCTGTTGACCTTTATTTGTCAACAAACTATTTTTGCTAATATACAGTGTTTATGTCCAGAAAATTGAGACATGACTTAGGAAAAATACTACTATATATCAATCTTTAGTTAATAGCAAATAAAGGCCAATTCTTGCAGACAGTCGTAATCCTGATCACCTTCTTTGCCAAGCAGGAGTTATTCAGCTGCCAGAGTGAACATAATCTTAATGGCAAGAAACTAAAGGGCTAATTGCGCTGCAGAGGGCTGGTGGCCTGACTTCCAATGAGCCCAGCAGAGGAGTACTCACATAAGAGCAGGGCAAACAGAACACCAATATTTAAAGACCACAAAGATGACTTCATAAGTAAAGAACCCATTAAAGATGTCTGATGACCATCTTTCCATCCATTCATGGTCAATTTAATGTCGACCCTCTAAAAAATGTTCAAGTCATCATTTTGCTCGGACAAAACACTCTTGGAAAGACTGGAACACCAGAAAATAGTATAAACTTAACAAATGTTCTTGTTGCTGAATTGTGACGGACATTGTAAATAAATACGTTTGAACAGTATGAACAGACAGATTCTGCGACTGTGGGGATAGGGGATTAGAGATGTGAAGGCTGTCCACAACCCCCTGCATCGGCCCAAACACCCTATGCACGGCCGCCAAGAGTCTAAAATTCTCTCCTTTTCCATCTCCTGCCTTCTCTTCCTTTGTCTGACTCTGCCAGACAGATGACAGAATGTGGAGAGAGGGATTATGGAGGAGAGTGAGAGACAGAAGGACAACAGATTCTTGGACAGCATGAATTCGTACTTGTGCCTACGAGCTGGTGGACTTTAGAACCGAAACTCTGTGGACACCCAAACATAACCGCCCACATTCAGTGTATAAAATTTAATTTTAAACCTGGGGACTTTATTATACACAAGTGAGAGCTGATGGAGTTTGGATCGCAGTCCACATTCCAGTTTTTCCCTAAAGGTTCTGCTTAGGGCTGAGGTCAGCGCTCTGTGCTAGCCAAGTACTGCAAGAACCTGATGAATCATTTGTTTTGGGGCTTTGTGCAAAGATCTTAAGAGTACTTTTCAGAATGTTGTTTATGACTTTGACTTACAATAAGTCTTAATTATCTTCCCATCAAGAGGTGTAGTTGTTAGGAAACACCTTGGCAGACTCATCTGCTTAAGTCAGCGAGTGCGCAGCGAAGTGCTTTTTTGGCTGTGCAGGTCATCCCATCGAATTAAATACCAATATATAGTATCGACATTTGTACCTTAAAGAAATGAGGAAATTCCTTGTCAAATTTGGTGAAGTGTGCAGTCTCTCAGAGATCCAAGAAGTTGTTTTAATAATTGCGATGCTAATTTATTTTTTGAATATTTTTATTTTATTTGATCTATTCAGGTCTGGGATGGCACGACAACCGGGCTAAAGCTCTGTTAGAAATCTCTGTCGCTCCAGTTAAGCCGCTCCATTCTAAAGTATATTCATCAATTATTTTATCAGCCTCCTATATATCAGTCAAACCCAGCGAGAAAAAAAAAAAATCCCAGATTCGTCTCACTCTGTCTTCAATCATCAATTTTGAACAAAATAAAATACTGAATATAATTCTGAAAACGCCATGGTGAGACACTAGTTAGCACATCCACAGTTCTGAGGGTATGGGTTCGATTCCACCTTCAGCCGTGCCTGCGTGGAGTTTGCATGTTTTCCCCGTGCCTGAGTGGGTTATCTCCGGGTACTCTGGTTTCCTCCCATATCCCCAAAACATGCATGGTAGGCCGATTGAGCACTCTGAAGTGCCTGTGAGTGTGAGTGTGGATGGTTGTTTGTCTCCGTATGCCCTACGATTGGCTGGCAACCAGTTCAGGGTGTCCCCTGCCTACTGCCTGATGACTGCTGGGATAGGCTCCAGCACGCCTGCGATCCCCGTGGGGACAAGCGGTACAGAAAATGGATGGATGGATGGATAGTTCTGATTACTGAATGGTGCACCGTTACGTTTCCCCCTTGTAGTTGCTAAGTTAATTCTTGGTGTTTGTATATCAACTTACGATATGTTGTTACACTGCAGCACCATTATAATTCTAGATTGCTTAAGGGGAACACATTTTACACCAAAGTGCAAATTGGCCGGCAAATCACGGAGTGGAGGAAATGTGACTTAGACTACTTGGCATCAAGCTCTATTAAAGCCTTGGGGGACAGCAGTGTGTTTGTATGTACAGCCCCCCCCCCCCGATTGTTTATTCCGATTGAACCTGCAATTTGCTGTGTCGCTCCCAGGTCGGTCATCATGAGTTGTTTGCCTCGGCAAAGAAAGAAAAAAAAGTGTTATATTTTTTTACATTGTCAGTTAGCCTTGGGGGGGAAAAGCTTTGACTCTGGGTTGAAAAGGGAAAACAAAATCAGTTTTCTCTATACTGAAGCTCCCGTAGAGCTGGGAACAACGAGGTCAAAGGGCAACAAAGAGGAAGTTTAATAATGCAAGAAAGGGAGGGGAGAGGGTTCGAGTTTGATTGATTGCTTCCTGTCTTTTCCTTCCTTGCCAACTCACTCCATTCGCTCATAACAGACTGCACCGCTCACTTAACTTGTATTTTTGGCTTATTTATTACAACCCATATTGTCACACAGCAAATAAAAAGCAATGGCAACATTTGTCATTCATCACGTCTTAAATGTGGATTTCAGATTGATTGCCATACAAAGAGTCAGGCACATATTCCATCCATCCATTTTCTGAACCGCATAGTCCCCACGGGGGTCGCGGGCGTGCTGGAGCCTTTCCCAGCCGTCATCGGGCAGGAGGCGGGGGACATCCTGAACCGGTTGCCAGCCAATCGCAGGGCACACAGAGACGAACAACCATTCGCACTCACACCTAGGGACAATTTGGAGTGCTCAATTGGCCTATCAAGCATGTTTTGGGGATGTGGGAGGAAACCGGAGTGCCCGGAGAAAACCCACGCGGACACGGGGAGAACATGCAAACTCCACACAGGGAGGGCCGGAGGTGGAATCGAACCCGCATCCTCCTAACTGTGAGGCGGACGTTCTACACAGTCAGGCACATATTATTTTATGTTATTTTTCTTTAGTCAGACTTCATTATACACCGTTGTCGAGTGAAATGCTGACAGCTTATCGGATTTGGGATCACTGGATAATAAATAACCTTGTTTGATTTCTACACTCATAGTCCTTAAGTTGATTACTGGTCACCAATGGTGGCAAAGCATCCCATTACAGCACATTGCATCGCTCTGCAGTTATTTGTATAGTGATGGTTGCCAAGGGGACAGATGCAGAGATGCATTATCGTGTCACTGTCTCTATTTCCGGGGACTCATGAAAACTTTTTGCAGTAATGTGTGAGAAGATACTTGATCATGAAAACATAACATTGTGTTTTATTCTTATACTTGATTGATTCAGAAAGTCATTTTCCCAGTGCTGTATTCATTGTATTCATTCAATGCTACATCTGTGTGTGTGTTTGTGTGTTTGTGTGTGTCTGTGTGTGTCCACAGTATGTATTGTATGTCATTGTTGCACCGTTCCAGCCAAAGGGGAAGTGGTGACCCGCATGAATAAACAACATCATCTCCTCTAAGACCTAAAATCACATTTTGTGTGTTTGCGTGGCTGTGATATGCACTATCATTGTTTCTCTGACCACGGTGACACTGACCAGATGCTATGACTGTCTGTTTGTGTAAGTGTGTGTGTGTGTTTTAACGTGTGTGTTAACGTGTGCAGCACGTAAAGTATATGTATCGTATCAGCGTGTTATTGTACTGCACATATAAGTAAAGAACATAGGGGTGCCAGGCACTTTCTGAACTCCTGACCTTGTGGTGAACTTGGGCCCATTGCCATTCAGCAAGCATCACTGAGAGCCTGCTAGCAATGTTGGCTAATTACAACTGTGATGCTTGTTGCGCCCTGCACCCCCTCCTCCTGCCCTCGATCTCCTCAGAGCCCTTGTGCAAATGCATGAGTGTGCGTCTGATGCCTTTAGCACGACTCAAAGGAAACTAGGTCTAGACAGACACCATCTCGGATAATCTCACGCACAAACTCTTTCTCAACGGAGAACTAAAACCTTGTCTGGCAAGCACAAGTTTCATGTTCTTCTAACTCCAAAGTTTTTATGTTTAGTTTTTAATCATGCTAGTTCCAGTTCAAGGGAATATGCGTATAATGAGTGTAAATGGTGTCAAGGGATTGTCCTGTCCGGGAAGAACCTTTTTTTGTTTGGCCAATAAATACTGTATGGAAACAATTATTTGAACACATAAAATGAAAGAAGAAATTAGCATCTACTCTTCTGGTAAGAGTTTGGAGTTTGTCTGATTTTATTTTTTTATTTTTTATTTTTTGTTCGTTCATCCAGACAAATAGCAATAGGGCACTACACTCTGTTGTACAGGACATAGTTGAGGTCAGGGTCTCCACCTGGTATCTCGCCCAATATAATACAATGTTGTCAAGGTATTTTTTTTCTTGACTGCTTTTTATTTGTTTTTGGCCCGCTGAAGTATAAATTTAGTGATACATTTTTTTTGAGTCATTGCACTGGTGGACTGAGTTCAGTTAATGAATTTTAATTTGCTATGCTGAAAGCACGCTGAGAGCATCAGAAGTGTGGTAAACATCCTTGTTGGATGGGGCTGCAAAGCTAACTATGAAAATGAAAGCTTCTTGTTCCGGTCCAAATGGCCACCATTAAAATAAATAAATAAATTTGGTTCTTGTGTTAATCATATTCCCTTATCCTAATATTTCGCAAGAGGTTACGTTTTTTTTAAGGATACTTCTCGCTGTGTCCTATTCTTAAACCTGGCACGAAAACTGTTCATGCATATTTTTTCATTTTTAATCATAACATTTTTCTTTGTGTCACAACCTTTACTTCGAAGCTACTTATATTACATTTGTCCAAAATAGTTTTGTGTTTTGGTATGTTTGATGAATTTGAACCTAGCAACTCGTCTGCTAACATGATTACCCCCGAGCCTTTATACACACACACACATGCCTGGCTCCACTGGCTGGGTGTCCCAATTGGAAGGCCCAACAGGAACAGACAACACCAGAACATCACTGCAGGGTCCCCATGTCAACACTAGCAGATGCAGCATTAATTCAATAAGCCATGCAAAGTCACTAAGCGGAATGGCTGCGAGATGACCAACATAGCAGAGCTACAGTGACACTTTTTAGGACACTTGAGGCTCTGAAATTTTTTGGGGGGCAGTAGCTTAAAAAGGGCAGTCATTTTAATAAAAGCAACCAGATACCATAACCAGCATGTAGGTTGTTTCACAGCAGTAGTGATCTGTGAAATACATATGATCATATTGTGCAATTTATGATCGCAAGGGAAGAGCGCTTGACAGAAGATCAAAACTTGTTTTTTGTGGAAATTAATATTACTACAGAATTTTCTGCCATAGTTTTATTCAATGAAGAAATAATATTCCAGCAGTCCTATTCATACAGCACACTTAGAATTTAAACATTAAGAAATAAAACTGCTGCAAATGATGTAACATTATAAGCTAAATCTCAGTCAACAACTGCAAAATATATATATATATATATATATATACTTTAGCCTTGTGATTGTCCAGTTGATAATAATCCTTTCTCTGAAATTACTAAAATTTTCATCTTATTGATCTAAATATTGATACCTGAAGAGCTCACTTGATTTTCTTGCTTCTGCTCTATTCAAAGAATCACAATAGTTACAACAGTTTATTGTTGATCAAATCAAAATGGTCCCACAGCAAACATAGCCAAACGTATTTATTTCTACATTAAGCCAATTATTGAAAAAAACAATGGACCTTAATTTAACTGACAGTGTGGTGCAACATTGCGGAATCCATTCATGCCTACATTGTTTTATTTTACAGAATCTTAGCCTTTGTCTTGTCTACCTTATACCAGATGTGACAGTAAAATATTAGTACTAGTAGATTAGAGGGGAAAAGTAGTTATTGAGCTGACACCAAAACATGTCTCCTGTTTCTCCACCTATTCTTACCCGTTATTTTGCCTTCTCTCAGTGAGTCAAGGGATTCTAAACCGGCTTTAATACTTGCACAGGGAGTATTTGATGACCCGTGACAAAGAAACAGGTTGCTCTGTGTTTCTCCAGCTAATCTGTGGAATGGAGACCAATCTAGAAGCAGACTAAACAAAGTGCACAGGCTTTACTCTGCTTTATTTTTAATGTACGTATGAAATGTGCATTGCTGTTTTGTAAAGCTAATGAAAGAACAAGTTCAACTATTGTACGCTTAGCCATTTTATTTCTATTTTATACTACAACCCATCTCGAAAAGTGCTTTACTTGCTAAAAGTATAAAGAAACAAACAATATACAGCTAATAGAAAAGAAACCCAAACAATGACCTCTTCCTGGATGCCTGCCTAAGCAAAATGCCAGTCAGATAGCTCTTAGTTAAAATGGAGGCAAAATCCCAGGCTCCATCACCTTTTGATTTTGTATGAGATTGTAAATTTTAGCCCCTAAACCACCATGATCCAAATAACTTTGTAAAGGATATTGTTTGATCAAAAGCATTCATTTTGGAACAAAAAACACCACTAACTGCCCGTATCGCTTAAGCATACAGCATACTGTATTTTGTAATCCCCTTTCATCCTTATGGTGCCGTTTCCGTACAATCAGTAGTGCTGTATACTGAAATTGAGCTGACTAAGTCCTCTTCTTTACCTCTTTCATTTCTCTCATTTTGTTTAAGAAAAATAATCACACTGACATGGAGTGGAGCTCTGACATTAGATTTAGTAGCTTCACAAATTTAAACAGAATGGTGTCTGCTATTAAATTAGCAGGCTGAAATAAATAAAAAAACTGGCAAATTGGTATTCCCTCATTAATCGGTTATGATTAATAGTCCAGTGTTAGAAACTTTGAACATTTGATACAATACTTTCATTTAGAATCAACGGACTGCAGCTGCGGCTTCATTTACGAATCAAAATAATTTCAGATAAAAATGGGGCCTTGTAGAAAGGTGACAAGGAACGTACACTAATTTGAGTGTTGACATTTACCTCAGCTACGTTGTGTTGAATATCCCATAAAACTAATCGAGAACATCAGCAAGGAAAATGTTTTATTTAACCTCTGCTTTATCAATTTTAGGTTAGATGTTCCCTTCAAAAACCCATAAAGCCCTTGCCTTGACATTGAGAAATAATCCTTGAGATTTTATGATGTTCGAAACTTCATCAAATATCACTTCAATTTATTATCAAAAATCCCTACAGTTGAGTAGCAGGTTTTGATCACTACTTGGTCAGTAGTGATGTGATTCTGGAATGTGTGACACACTCTGCTAGTACAGTGGACAATGAAACGTTGCTGATTATCACTGAGCTTCACTCCTCCCAGGGAGAAGGTTGTAATTCCCAGCTG
Source organism: Syngnathus leptorhynchus (assembly GCF_054491065.1). NCBI lineage: Eukaryota > Metazoa > Chordata > Actinopteri > Syngnathiformes > Syngnathidae > Syngnathus > Syngnathus leptorhynchus. Next base: position 11,124,834 of record NC_141195.1, read on the forward strand.
CTGAGCTAAATGCTTACAACGTACAAGGTTGTGATAAGGATAAGTGTAAGAGGATGAGGTCAGAAGGATGAATGGTAAAGTGGAGTGAGAACGAGGAATTGAGTGGCAGTAAAAAAGCTCGAGGGAAGATCGGGGGATAAAGGCACAGATTGAAAGATGAAGGGGGTGAAAGAGTCTGAGGGGAAAGGGGGATGAGGAGGCGAATGGACCACTAAGCTACAGTGGGATAAGGAGATGGGGGACCAAGAGAGATTCCTGAAAAAAAAAAATCTGATTATACAAATCCTCTAGGACCCCCTCATCGTAGATTTATGCCGGCACAAATGGTCACACACCTTCTGTTGCCCCAACACATGTTGATTTGCCCTGCTCTTTGGCACCCCATGGCCAAAACCAAATCCCACACAGATTGGTCAAATTCACAGCCAAGACGGGACAAGATTGTGAAGTCACTATTCTGTTCAAACACAGCTCATTCTGTGATGCAATTTGGCAAAATGTGGTTTTGTTTTTAAATTATGTTGGTCAGTGCTGCTATAAAAATAATTGCATGGATTGATACCATAATAGTGCTACTGTCACTGAATATGCTGTAGTTGCTTGTCATTACCATGAGCCATGATGTTTGTCTTTGAACACATTTGGATGAAATTTGGTGTGTAGCTCCATGATATCCAATCAGCTGATTTGTTTATGATTTTGATGATGTCACCTGACATGAGATCCATTCCTGCTTAGTGACTGGACTATACATAGGTGTGATTCCTAGCTAGCCAATCTTGGATTTATTCTATCTTTCTGGAAATATATCTCATCACGGTTGTGACCCAGAATAGTATAAACAGTAGAAAATTGATGAGTGGAGGATTTGGCTCAGAATACAATATCTGGAGCCAAAATATTTCTGCAACTACGCATGCTAAAATTTCAGGATGAATTTGCACAAAACTTCCAGTGTCAGACTAATGAAATGCACTTTTGATCATGATCTGAATCTGAGTAGTTGTATGATCTGGAAATTATACACTTCTCAAGATAACACATTTAGTGTGTAACCTTTAGAATATAAATAGAGGGCACTGCAAGTCGTGGTCGCAGCATGAGAATATAAGTGTAAAAAACATTTAACCTTACGTTACATTTCGAGATGGTAAATTTTCCAGTGCCGTGAGGCTAAAAATGATCTCACCGCAATACACTTCATTAACTTGGAAGGCATTCTGTGCAGAAAATGTCTGAGTCCACCTCCAAAACACTTTTTGTAACAAAAAAAAAAAGGTAACCATGTGATACAGGAATTCGTATGGAGGTGAATTCATTTAAGGAGGCATTTGTTCAGTTTGGTACTCTCCTGAGTTCCTATCCCAATCTATGCAGTATATCTTTTAAAATGATCCAATACACCCACCCACTCATCCATGCATCTTACTCCCTCTGTCATCCACGTCATTACTTCAGACCCTGGGCCTGACACTATAACTCACCTAAAACCTTTTTAAATGCAATCACACAGACCGGCTGTTTTGCCACATTAAAAGTGAGGCAAAAAAATGGCTCCCATCTTAAGAAGAGGAAGCACAAACCATATAGCTACACTCATACATACATATGATGCTTTCAAGACATATTGAAGGATGGAAATTGTGTATTTATTTATTCTTTGTTTGTGTATTTCTTTCAATTATTCATTCATCCATTTTATTTGGGTGATTATTTGGAATCTGTTTTGCTTAATGTGAGGCAATTAAGAGAAACTGGAGCACACCCTTTGGCTATGACCAGAGGCATTGGTCATTTTGTCTAAAATACAAGTACTCGTTGTGACAAAGAGAAACATGACTTGTCAACTCAGAACAACACACTTTCTGAAGTGTCTTTTTTAATTAATATGAAATGTTTAGGTTATATACACTTGGAAAATTGTACCAGGAACCTAAAAAAACAAGAATGTACAATTAATTAAGTACTGGATTACAAATGTTTCCAGTAGTCAACCAAGAAATGTAGTCTGGTGCTCGTCCCTACAACCAATCCAAAGTGCCAAATTTATTATTTCTCCCTCTCGCACTAAATGGCACAGAGCTGGCATTATATCCTATCCAATACACCCCTCCCACTTGCACACTTGAAGGGAGAATAACTATACATTCCTTGAAAATGTAGGTAAAGGGAGTTGATGGAAATACATGAAGAGGGGGAGGCAATGATAAAAGGAATGACAGCTCTTCCAAAAATAGCAACAGAATATGTTAAGAGAAAGAAAGGGATTTTAAACCTTCTTTTTTCATCTTACTCTTCTGTTTAGATTTTGGAAGAAAATATTCGAGGCACAGTGAGAACTCATGACAAATAAAGTTACATTTGAATTCACAGAAGTTTACTTTATTTTCTTCATTTTTTATGAGGTGAAAAATATATAATCAAACCAAAATTTCCTGGAAGTGACCAATGAACAATGTTTGAGCATTGTGCAAATCTATGTGTGTGTGTGTGTGTGTGTGTGTGTATGTTTTGTTGTGAGGGTCAAAGCACTGAATGTGTGTGTTTGAAGCCTTGGTGTTTTCACATGCAGATCAACCCTCATAAGCCTCTTCACACAAGCATTCATGAGGACCTTCTATAGTCTTCAGTGGCTCAACACAAGCCATTGGCCCAGTACAGCTGGATAACTGGCCACCAGTTCTTTTCAGTGAAAGCAATGGTAGCGGGTGTGCTTGTTGACTCACCCGATAGCATTGTGTGTGTGTGAAGCTTCAAACGTGTATTCACACTTTTCAAAAAGCCTGTTTGCTTCACGTATACCCTCATTTCTGGACTATAAGACAGACCCGAATAAAATCCTGTTTTCTTCATAGATAAACCACACTGGACTATAAAATGCAGGTGTGTTAATGTTTAAATTCCATATATAAGAGAATATGCACAAATCATACAATATGATAAAACTCCTGAAATATCCATAGATGAACCACACTGGACTATAAACCGCAGGGTTCAAAGCTTGTGCAAAAAGTAGCAGTGTATAGTCCGGAAAACATGGTATATTTACCTCGTGCAGTTTTTTCCACCGCTAATTTCTTGATTTTAAAGCAGATCCACAAAGTTTGGAGAATGTTTTCATGTTACTTCTAAATGATGAAATGGAACAAAATTAAGTCATTTACTTCGAGTTTAATATCCAATCAAATTTGCACTTTAAAAATATGACGCATACTGTACAGGTATCAGATGGCCTCAAATTCTCTCTCCCACAGCCGACTTACGTTTAGTGAGATTCCACTCAGTGACAATGTATGAGTTGTGAATGGTCGTTTGTCTCTGTATGTTCCCTGTGATTGACTGGCCAGCATCCTGCCTTTTGCCTGTCGTCAGCTGGAAAAAGGCTCCAGCTTCCCGTGACACTGAAGAGGATAAGGGGTGTTCAAAATAGACAAACGGCTCATTTTAAATTGACATTATCGTTCTTTTCACGTAATCTCTTTTGTACTTTTTGTAGCCGTCATTCATATTGGATAGATTGTACTGTCTGTCCCCTCAAGCCACAGGCTGCAAGTGGGGCTTGTGGCATTCCGCTGGTGAGTTTGTTTTGGTTGGACCACATAACTTGTTAAAGTAAGCTTTTGCGCTGATTTTGGCTTGATAAAATCCAGGGAAATTTAGATAAACTTTGAAGCAACCCAGAAGAATAATGGCTTTTGATTTGTACTCAAACATTGTGGGTTCATATTTTCAGCATGTTGAAAAGCCAATAATTTACTGCCCATAATTGTACTGGTGACCAAGCAAGATTATTCATCATTAGCTCACCTCATAAATGTGCTTATTTTATTGTTGCCAGTTGATCTGAGCTTCATTAAATTCCTTTACAGGGTCATGCTGGATGTGTTGGCAAGAAGAAAAGGATAATACAGCCTAATATGATGACTCCAATCTTTTTCAACTAGAAACTAAACTTTCAGCTAGACTCCTGTGGACTCCTTAGATTGAGGTCTCCCTCCTCTTCCTCTCATCTCATTAAGCGCCGTGCCCGAGCTGTCCTTCCAGAAGTATAATTGAAAGCAGGGAGAAAGGCAAATGTTGCTTTAATCTCATTTGCAGGGGAACAATGGGCCGGGGACTATGCGAAATTCATAAAAGTGGCTTTAATGCAGTGGAATTTAATGAGGTAATTTGCGACAGAGCGAGGTGGTGTCCTGCTGCTTGGGAAGGCATACACAAACATATAAACACACACACACATGCGCGCACGCATGGACGCATACAGATACACACAACCACACATTATTACACACAAAAGAAATAATATTTAGTGGGTTAATGGTGTAAATTTCAAGGGCAGACTTGTTTATGTTATGCACGTCACAATGGTGTCATGGCATGTCTTTATTATTAGATTAATACATTGAATCCACTTAATTACTGAAACCTATTGCAAACAAAATGTGGATTCAGTATTTAAGCACTTCACTGCATGTCATTACTCCATTTTCTGTACGGTTTAACCTTACTCTGGAGTCTTTAGTAAAAAAAAGTCTGTATCCTAAAGGGAGACTACCAACTAGACAGTTCGCTAGGCAATCACAGGGCTATCATTGACTCATCTTTCCTATGTCGTGGCTACCAAAATGTATGGTTTTATGACACACTTAAAGCAATGTAATTTGGATGGAGAGATATTAGTTCAACAAAATGCTTGTTGTAATTGTAGTTTGCAGTGGTGTAAAATTGCACTACATCATACTGTGAGCTGATTATAGAGTAAGTGTGTTTGTTATGATGATGACAAAATTCATGTTGTTTAACTGAATGAATGGTTTTATTTAACTTCTGTGTCAGTGTTTATACCCAAACTCCCTGGCACACTCGTTCTATAATAAATGCTGAAATCTTAACTGCTGCATTAGCCAATGGCTGCCTCCGTCGCCAGAGTCATATGACTTAATTGTGATTGACTTTGTAGAACAGCAAGACAATGTGTCTCTCGTGTGGAACATGTGCCCACCTCCAAAAGGAGTACGTCTAGCGACAAAGAATGGAGTTACTACAGTTGTGTTTGCAATCTAGCTTCTTTCTATGTGTCATGGTCAGATTCTTCAACCCGTAAATAAAGGGTTTAAATTGAGGTTATGGGTTCTCCTCTCTAGACTTTTGTGGCACAATCACCAACACAAACTGCTTTATAGAGGCGGTGCTGCTTCGCTTCCTGTGCAGAAGCCAATAAGAGTTTAACTGTGCTGTCACTCAGCCTTGGCCAGCTGGAGGGAGGGATAAAAGTGAACACTGACTGGGAGAGAACACAAGGAAAAGAGGGAGAGATTAAAAGCAGACGGATGGATGAGACAGCGAGGAGAGGCATGGGAATGAAGTAGATGAGAATGCCGGAAGAGAGACAGGTGTGTGTGTGTGTGTGTGTGTTTGTGTTTGAGAGAGAGAGACCTCTAGCTATGTAACAGTGCAGCTTTACATTAACAGGTTTAGTTAGCTCTTGAAGTGTGGCAGTTATCCTTGCATTGCAAGGCACCGCTGGCTAAAAGTACCTTGCATGAGGTTCTGCTAACTCCCAAAATCCACTTAAACGTATTGATGTCAGGTCTTATATGCATCTTCCTCAAGTATAACCAATCATTATTATAAGTAAGTTTTTATTGAGCTAGAATTCAAGTAGGGCATCTGATAAAGAGGGATTTTTATTCCTCAGGTTTAATATCCAGTTGTGCATCAAGCAGGCGGGGCTTCACGGTTTTATTAGCTCAGAGATGAGCTGACATTAGCTTGACGGAAGTGACTCACACTTCCCGCCAGATCCATGGGGTTACTCCCATTTTTCCAATAGCATGATGTACATCATCTGAGCACACAGATAGGATATTTGTGTGTTCATGCATGCCGCGCCATCAGTTGGAGTCACTCTGGGGAGCAACCGAGCAGTAATTGAAACCCAGTGCGGTAAATTGAGATTGCGCAGTGGGGCGTCGTGTCAGTTTAATAAATGAGGATTTGATTTTGTGTGATACATGCAATCAATCTGTTCATGTTATTGTAAGATTTTCAAATCGATCACTTTTGTGGAGAGATAATTGACAATTACAAGAATATGATTACGTAGATAAAATTACTGAATTAAACAAAAGAGAACCCAGAAAACATTTGCTTCTGTTAATAATTAAAAATCTATTATATTACAGTTCCCATTGAATTAAAAAAAAATAAGTGTGGTCATGAATAGAGTCTGAAAGAAAATAGACCAAAAGCGTTACTTGGATGGGTGTAAATTTGGCCTAACTGTCAAGAGGTGATTGAACATTTAGCACGGTTGATTGTCATGTATGTACTGTAAGTGCAAACATTTTTACCCAATCACGTTAAAATTAGAACCAATCTAATTTTTAATGACTACTGATTCTTTGATCAGTTCCTTCATTTAGTCTAATAGTAGTCCAAAACACGGGCTTTCATATGAATATATAACCTTTGTCTTTCACTGTAAACTTGACTACCTGACAAAAAGTTCCCTTTGAACTGCAATTCCCTCTTGAACATCCCCAGTCGAAATCCTTGCAGTCCTGCTCTGCCATCAGCGCTGAGGCCCGGGTTGTTCCAGACGCCTTTTTCCCATTTAACTGACTCCGCCACTGATCACACCCACTGATATAAAGTGAAGCTAATGGAGCGTTCCATAATCTGCTCCATCCATCTATCTATAGGTAATAAGATGTGCTATCAATCCAGAGCAGTTGAGGGGAAGTGATGGGAGAGAAGAGGGTGGGGCCGATGGGAGCACCTCAAGTCATTTTCCCCGCTCACAATTCCTCATAAGGATTGGTAATAACCATTGGCATGAGTGTAATCTTTGCAGTGATGAGACAGCCTACAGCCAGCCTTGACCCCTGCGACCCTGCCGCTGCCACTGCTGATGATGTCATTTCCTCAAATAGGCCTTTTGTCTTTAAGTGGATGTGTGGGTTTGGTGAGTTGGAGGTCAGAGCTCGGATCTCATCTGTCTCTCAGTACACTGATTGATTCCAATGAACGAAGTGTGTTACAAGCAGTCTTCAAAGTTGGGTGAGCCTTGAGTGTGCGTGTGTGTGTGTGCGTGTGTGTGTGAGTGAGTGAGTGTATGTGTTAGCAGGAGATTTCAGCTCCTTCCAGGTTTTTGCTATTAATGAGCGGGCTCCCGCGGGGAGTGCCAGCAGTATTGGCCAGCTCGTTTTTGACTGCAGTATTTTATCATCTCAATAATGCAGACGGCATCCCTTCATCGCTCAGTACACAAGCTTTTGTCTGCTTGCTTCATTGGGTAATATGTGCCTCAAGAAACTCTGAGTAAAGAAATAAAAGATGACATCCTTGAACTTTGTCTTTTTTTCTCTGCATATACTGTACGAGGAACCACAAATTATGTTCCCTAAACACATTAGTGCTGGATGTATAATCTCCCACTGTCCTTTCTAATATATTTACCAACATGAGTAGAGCAAATATTTGAAGCAACAGTCAGTGTGATGTAGTGGCGGTGTTCAGCCTTGTTTAAGGATGATACTGCAGATATGTCTGAAAGTAAACATTGCCCAAGCGCTGTTATGGTTGGAAAGTGATGAGATGGTGGAGCTATTCCTGGAAGTTAAAATTAAACAACTCATTTTTTTTTTTTACGTATGAGTCACTGTGAGCTCTCAGTTTAACATTCAGTTATGTTAAATCAGTTATAAAGTTGTTGACTGAAAGATGATATATAATGACAGTGTTAATGTGCCCACTCTAGCTTTAAAGGATTTTCCGCCTTCTGCGCAGTTTATAAATCAAATGCCATCCAAAGTCTAAATACACTTGTGTTAAATAATGATAATGTTTTTGTTTAACATTCAGAGCTTTTCAACTTTTTGGTCTTTATTTTTGTCCAATTTCACAACCTTGGGGTCATTTGAAGTTTTAGGCTCCACTACACAGTATATTTCTGTTCTGCAATTTTGGACACACACTCATAGTGGAGGCAAGGAGTGACAATAAACACAATGTTCCCTGCAGCAGCGGTGATTATTTATTTAAAGTAGAGAAAGAGCTTTTTTTTTGTGTGTGCGTGCTCACCGCTGGCGTCTGCATGGTGCCAGTGAGAGTGCTGGATGGTCGCACCTCACTAATCATGACATCATGGTTTCCACTAGGTCGTTTCCATCTCATCCTTGTTCAGGCTTTTGTCCTCCTCCCCCTGTCTCCATATTGCTCCGCTTAATTTCTGGTGACTCTAGGGTAAGATGGGGAAAAAGTAGCTGCGCACTATTTTCTTGCTTATTTTTTATTTTTTTTGTCACGGCAAAACAAGGAGAAAAGGGAGGGTAAAAGTGAGAAAAACAAAAGGCTGATGGAGAGATTAGAGCAAAGTCCTGAGAGCAGGATCGGTGTCTGCTGATGCCAGGCACAGCACATGCTATGGGGCCCACCCACAGCAAAACATACCCACATTCCTTCCAAGCTTACGAAACAAATTAAAGCTGTCGTGTTATTGCGGTGTTTACCAATATGTGTGCACACATGTACATTTTAACGAGCGTCTTTGTTTCTGGAGAAACTCTCAAAACATTAAGGCTTATAACACAATACTCAGAATTAACCGACGGGACAAAAATTGTTGAGACTGGTCATGTGTAAGTCTTCAAGTGGTTTGCTACCAAGCCCTCATTTGCAAGTTCAATCCCCAGACTTTGTTTCCTGTTTGTTTCATCCTCTTACCGACTTTGCATTCCACCCACTAAATATCCTTTTCTGTTTTCTCCTTGCTCACGATCTGGCACATTAAACGCTGCAGCTTTAAGACTCTTAGTGCAGCTTGTCTTTTAAAGCAACCAAATGTATCTGTTTCAAAGCTTTCCACCCAAATTTAACATTGACTTAGAAATGGGAAGGAGGTAGTTTTTGGAAGTCACGCCCGGTTGACATTCATTTCATTTAATTTGAGTTGGACTATTTGACAAGAAATATTGCAGTGATTCCACCCCCCCTACTTTTCATAGTTCTTTATTCCTTCACTCAGTCAGTCTTCTTGTTGGCATTTTCTCTGGTAAGTTGCAGTAATAGGGTTCTATCTACATTCTACTACATTCTTTTTAGATTTTGCCATCAAGTGTTTTAGGACTCAGAATGTTCTATGAAAACAACATGTCGAAGCTAAAACTGTTTTGCCGTTATGGGTTTTATGATGCTTTTATTGTGTGTGAAGCCGATTAACAGTGCTGAGAACACATTTAACTGCACGGAAAGCGAGTGGCGGTGAACATTCTGCAGAGCCGCACATGGCATAGGCAGCGACCAATAAAAAGCTGTCAAAAATGAGCAATGGTTTGTACTCGTTTCAGACAACCGCACTGCATCTGGTATTTGTGCACAATTCACAACACAGTGCGGCAACAGTTTACTGTATCTCATTTATAGAGCACATATTTACTCCTTCATTTGAATGTGTCTATAATTTCAGTTGTTTGCCTCCAACATGCATTTATTTTCATGTTTCATGAGTGTATGATGGCAAATTCAACTAATAATTAAACCACCAGTATCTTTAAAGTCGTATTTAGAGACAAATTCAAAACATTATTTGTCTTGCTTAATTCCATTGATTAAAACAAAACTCTCAGGGTCTGGTTTCCTCAAGGTTTGTTTATTTGCTCAAGGCTAACAGGGCACAGCCACTATTGCGTCTGCCCAATAAAATAGTGCATAGCTTATTTTGCGCATCCCTAGTGAGTGGCTGGGACTCTTTTAGAACAATAATGCAATAATTTATATAGAACATAAAATGAGACTGATCAAACCTGAGATGAATTACAATGATTTTGCATCTTTAAATTGTGAATATGAAAGTCACATTCAGACTAGCATAGTGAAGGTGCAGGTAGAATGAATGTTTTCTGCTCATGTGCACATTTTTAAAATGCCACAAACAAAAATTATGATGCCTTGTCTATCTAAGAGCCGACTTAAAGTCACTTGCTCAAGCACTTGCGGGATCAAACTTAACACTTGCATGAGGCTCATTTTCATCTGAAAATATTTTTGAAACAAGACAAAACTCACCTTTATTCCATATCCCGCCAGAGTGTGAGCAGTAATAGTCTAAAATAGTTACACAAATCTATGAAGGAAAATCAATGCAAGGTATCCATAAATAGCATTACAGTGTCACAATGATGGCTCACCTTTAATCGTATCACTTTATGTCCATTCCTGAGGTTTAGAGTTACCCATAATCTGCAACGATGTTGCAGTGAATAAAAAAAAAGATAATAAACTATTGCAGATGGCTGCAGTATAAACAGGAATCAATTTTCACAGAAACATAGATTTTATGTTGCCTCTAAACATATTTGTCCTCAAATAGCTTGCGTCAGCTTCTGCTTGAATTTTGTTTCATAGAAATTTTTAGGTTGTTAAAGGTTGCTAACACCCATGTGTGCATTAGGAAAATAAAAAAAAATAAAAAAAAGAGAAGAAGAACAAGAAGTGGGTGCTTTGTTTGATAGGGTTAACGCTGTAGGAAACATTGTTGTGGCTAGAGTCTCTGGGACCATAAAACTTTACAACAGAGTTGGAAAGTATTCTGGCTCTATTCACTATTGTTTAAGTGGAAAGTTTGAACTCAATGCTTTGTGAAAGCTAAGAGTCGATCGTTCGTAGTACGGTGATGTGCCAATATTGTCATTTTCTTCTAGTTTTGTGTTTGGGTACTTATTTTCTTACAGCAATAATTACTAAGATATGTTGTATAGTGTCCCATACCTTTCTCCCAAAAAGAGAAATAATCTCCTGGGACCTAATAAATAAACTTTCAAACTTTCATCGTAATTTGTGGCTTAACTGGACATTAGGGTTAACTATCAGAAGTACATTCATTGCAACAAATGTGAAGTCTTTAATCAGTTACACGAATTTTGATTATTAGTTTCATCAGAAAGTTGAATTTCTTATTTAACAAGGTTTGTTACATTTGGGGCTGAATTCACATTGACACAACATCATGTAGATTTGTATGCTTGCTGTTCTCAGTCATGCAATTTTCCCAGCATGCAATTTCTGGGTGCTACCTGCTGTTGGTTACAGATGCAACTGGTGGCCTGTTATCTCCCCTGTTACACACTTTACATTGATGGACCAAAGTCCATCCCACACTTGCCCACATTCATGTCTATCCATCTAGCCAGGCACCCAGCCCGACATCCAGCCAGCCAGCCAGCCAGCCAGCCATCCATTATCTGAACCGCTTATCTGATCCATGATGGTGTTTAATTAACAAAAGTTCCAGGTTATGTGAACCCCGAGGGAGCCTTTTCAAGGAACAGACTCAAAGTCTGAAGCATAGGAAGGATAACAAACACGCACCCTTGAAGCAGTTACGAGGGAAAAGGGAACAAGTGAAACAATGATATTTTGAGAGCATATACTATTTACTTTGTGATTTTAAAAAACAAATTTCTAATTGCGTGACGGCCCAAGGAAGTGCACAAGAACTGACTTGACACCTAAAGTCGTGCCGTGATGGAGATGATTTTAACATACTGTCTGTACAATTTTCTAAAAACATAACACTCCATTTTATAGCATAAGTGTCTCATGGCAAGCCATCTTTGTTTTAGGGAAAAAGAGAGGACAATGAGCCCCCTCGGTGTGTTTAAAGTTTAATTCCTGTGTGTGTTGGCAGCAACCGTTCTGTCAAAGCACATTCCACCACAGGCCACAAAATCGCTTCTTGTCCTTTCTCTAGCCTTTCCTTGGACGTTCTCTCATCCTATTTTTTAGCCTTTACGAACAATTCTCTTTTATAACCAGCCAGTCTCCACTTCCCAGCATCAACCTTCTTAAACACACTCTCTCAGCTTTCACATTGCCTTCTGTTTTAAAAGTAGAAAATGTATCTGACTGACTTACAATAATTGTGTTTTCTTTCAGGATGCTTTTTCTGCCATTACATTTGTTGAAGAAAGAAAATGGGGGTTTCAAAAACCTTTTGATGGATGTTTATTTAAATTTAACTTTGAGGCAGCCTTTCTTCTCTGAGCTTTTTTCATAAGGGTATTTGGTTTGCCAGGTAAATAAAAGCACGGCTACTTGTGGAAACTGATTAACCTCAACAGTGTACTATTAATATGACTCACATGAACAACATAGTACATATAACTCAACAAAAATCAATGTCAGTGAAATCAGTTATCTTAGTCAATCAAATGGATGGATGGATGGATGGATGGATGGATGGATGGATGGATGGATGGATGGATGGATGGATGGATGGATGGATGGATGGATGGATGGATGGATGGATGTTTTAGAACCAGACACACATGCAAATGTTGTGTTTCCTGTAGTGTGAGACTTCTTTGGGGTCACACTTTCTGCACAGCAATGACACCACCAAGGGAGTTTGTTATTGTCTTCCACCGTATGGCTGTTTAAATGGCAATTTGAAGCTCGGCTGAGTCTATAATTAGCTGTGAGCTCCCACAGGATAAGAGTATAAAAAAAAAAAAGTCTTATCATATCCCCCTTGTAATTACATATCCACAGTAGGATGGCAGACTGCACAGACAAACTGTAGAATGGTTGTTAATGCCTTGGCATCTACGTGTACTGCTGTAGTTACACACCACCTGTGACTCGTCAGACAACGTCAAAGATAAATAACAGCGCAGCAGAAAAGAAAGTCCAAAATATGAGTTCTCTAATTTGTTCTCTTTTCGTGATTCATCCCACACTGCTGACATGAAGCTCCAATAAAGCAGCAGACTGATGTTCAGAGGGAAACGGTGTGCGTTCGAGGGTGAGCGGGATCATAAATCTAACTGGCCGTTCTTTGTTCTGTTTGCACCAGACACAGCAGAATGTTGAGAGGGAGTTGCTGTCCCAGAGAGACCCTCTTGTACTTATCAATGGATGGCTTTCTTAAAAAAGGCTTCTTGATTCAAGTTGTTTTGGTCCTGTGCAGCACTTATAGCAACATACATCCATACTGATTATTTACACTACAAAATTGTGGTTTGATTTGGCCAGTTGGCTACATTTATATGATAATTTAATTACATTTCTTAGATCTATTTATACAATTAATTATATAGGTACTTATTTCTATGGGAGTAAATTCTTGGGTGTGCCACGATACAGAATTTAAATACAATTAAATTTAAATAATGTATGATTAAATAGCATCACGCTGGCAAAATAAATCATGAATGAGTGTCTGCACCATTTCAAAGCCTAATAATATATACTGGGTGACTTTTTTTGTTCACATTTGTCAGGCTTATTAACAACACACTTTCCATGATCTTTAAAGGTAGTGTTAACAAAAGAACAAAACATTAAACTCTTATTAAAATGAGCTTTAGGGAAAAACACCCCTCATTGGCCTCATCTCATGCCTCTAATTTAGTTTGATAAATTGTCACAGTGTGACAGAACTATCCAAGAAGAGACTGAAGGGACAGAATTTGTGACCCAATAGTGTGTCTATCATTGCTTCCCGTGTGTGCACAAGAAGTCATGCTGTCTGCTAGCTTCTGCAGCAAAGCCCTGTCGTGCAGATTGTTTTCTGGGATGAATTTGTTTAATCCCTTGTTAACAGCTAAAATTAACAACAACAAATTGTACATTGTATGTGGACATGTTTGTCAGGGGTGAGTTTTAAACCTTGCTAGAATCTTGAGCAATCTTAACCTACACCTTTAAGTGATCAGTCATTGCAAAGTATTGACTGCATTCTAATTTCAATTGTGCTTTTACAGCAAGCTTGCCAAATATGATGCTATCATGTCATCTGGAAGTCATAAGATCTCTGTTCTCCAAACAGGTCATCTGGTGTTTTTCTGTTCCCTCTCTTTCATAAGGCCAAATGGAGCAATATGATTATTTGATGCCTTCACTCATACAACTATTGTTAGCAGATGAATGAATAAAGCGTGAGTAATGTCCCAGCATAAATATCGCGTGTGTGTTGTCTTACGCTTGTGGCCTTTGACGCGAGGCTGTCCAAAATGTGTCCCGCTCATCAGTCTTTTGCCCTCTCCTCTGCAGCCAAGAATTAATAAACAGCGGCAATTCGCCAGAGAAGGAGAGCGAAAGGCAGGGACATTTATCATTCACTCAGTAAACGTTCAAACCTTGGGCCGCACCAAGACATTGTTTTCTTGATCTGGCTCATCCGGGTCAGGTTGCGATCATTCTGAGGCAGAGCATCTTTATTAATGACTCGGCGTCCGGTGGGGCGGTGCCCTTGTTTACTGACACACACATTAATTGCTGAGTCAACACAGAGGTCTTGACTGCACTTTATCAACACTCACACACACACTGAAGGAGCATCATTCCATTCTCATATTTGCTCTAATCAACTGCATCTAATGGGACAGTATTAACCGAGTGTGTGTATGTGTGCGTGTGAATTCCCCTTCTTTTCCTTTTAAACCTTCTCTTGTCGCCTTGTCGACAGCTGTCCACAAGCCCTCGAGGGCCGCACCTTTCTGCTCTTGACAAATTGAACTCGTTTAGTTGTACTTCCACCACTCACTGCAGGGCAAAGGAAGGAAAACACACACAAACGTACAGGGGGAGTACACGAGCTGCAACGCTGCACTATACACAGCCAGTGTGTTCTGCTTGGCTGCTCATGTGTGTCAGCTGTGGTGGTGCATCAAGGAATGCAAAAGAGCAAGTGACAAGTAGAGATGGATAAAGGAGTACAAGAAGAGAGAAAGAGAAAGGAAGTAGATTTACACAAAAGGAATTAGAGAGATGACAATTTTCTTCTAATAGTCCTCATTCATCTCAGCTCTGTCAGCATAAAGTCGTGATGGCGGCACTTTGAAAACAATAGCTCAGGGCTTTCGGTGCAAGTACCTATCATGTCATTCACTTTGTGTTACCCTTGAACTTTTCAGCCCGACACACTGCAGTGCATGATTATCTACATTGTCGAGAGTATTTGGTGTCGTACTGCTGTCTCAGATGTAAGACTGTCACTGCGGAATATTTTTAAAGCTATTAGTCTATTAATTATTCCATTGATTAATCAGATAGTTTGATACGATTTTGATTGCATTAGTCTATTTAAAAAAATCTGACATCTTTGTCAAAAAAATATATGTGACGTGTTTGTGTTTGATAAAAGGGCATTATTATTGTTGAGATGATTGCTCTTGACAAATGCAAAGAGTACCCTGTAATGAACATTTTTTTGAGATGTAGCCTACCTTTTCCCAGAAACCTTCTCACCAACTTCCAAACAATTAAGTAATTTTGCAGCAAGCGTGTGGATGTCATTATGGCCACACTGCAGGTTCTGTCTGTGGGAAGAATATAGAGCTGCTGTTTTAGCACAGTCTTCCTTAGTTGTATCTCCACACCGAGGGGCGGAAGGAAGAGAAGCCTTAAAAAAAAAGACTTAATTGAATTTTGTCTCAACCCTAACATGTGACAGTCCCACTTGATTTAAATACAAATCTACAAATATCAAGATATGAGTGATTTTTCTGTTTTGTCCCTTGATTAAGTAGCACATTATGCAATTGTGATCTCTATGAAGTATCCCCCAAAGACCCACTACTCGATTGTAAATGGTTCAAACTTGTGAAAACATAATAACTGGTTAACATACAGCACAAAAATTGGGAAGTTTTTGGAACAATTAATTGGAGGAAATGAAGGAGTCGCTACGTATACTTTAGTAGTCTTTTACACAAACGGATATCAAAGCAACGTTGAATTTTTTTAACAAATTCCAAACATAGCCCAGATTCATACAGCACATTTTCACGCACAATACTAGGGGAAAAGAAAACAAACATTTCATCAATCCCAGTCTCGAAATTTGCATTTACGGTAAATGATTTTCCCCAAGCATGAGTGACAATACTAGAGTTGTCTGTCATATTGCTTCATTTGAAAATCCTAAAAGAAACTTCTGTCACTGTGCCCGAGTTAAATACACATGCATCTGTTCCATTAGTCGACTCTAGTGGGAAAGTGTCATCCCATGCATGATAGTGAAGGGAATATATAAAGGGATAATGACTTAAGCTCCCTTAAGATTAAGTGACAAACTTTAACAGTGCTAATAGTCTGAGTGAGGCATGCAACAAAAGGAGAAAACAATCCTGCCAGTGTAACTGTATCACCTTGAAACTGAAGCAAAACATTTTTCCTCATTAATAAAATTAATCAGTGAGTATTTATTTTGTTTTGATGCTACAGTTTGGCTGTTTTCCCCAAAATATTCTTCACCAAAATCATAAAGATTTGTTTTAGCAAAGCAGATTATTAACTGTTAGTAAGAATGCATTCATGGAATGTTGTCACGGGCCAGCTGTTTGCTTGTCACTCTTTTGACTGGAAAAAATGTGTGCGCATTTGTGTGTGTGTGTGCAGGTGTGTGTCTCACCGTCAGCTATCTTCTTGTGAGAGCGGTGGTGCGGCAGAGGAACAATGATTAATTTCACTACAAGTCACCTGTGTGGCCAGTGGATGTGTGTGTGTGTGTGTGTGTGTGTGTGTGTGTGTGTGTGTGTGTGTGTGTGTGAGAGAGAGAGGGGGGGTGCAGACATGTAGTCAGCAGGTATGCTGTGATACTTTGGATGCCCTCCAGTCAGGGTTAGACACATGCGCACTTGCACACACACTTGAGTATTCAGACAGATCTCTGGGTTTTGATTGGCTTCATCCAGCCATTTTCAGTAGCGCTCACCATGGTTGGACGAGAACCTATTCCAACTAACGAACGACTGGCAGGTCACACCCTGGACTGGTCATCATTCAAATGCAGTTCACATACAGACAACCATTCTCATTTGCACACTGATAATTTAGAGCAAGGGTCTAAAACTCATTTTTGTTGCAGGCCACACTGTAGTTACGATTTGCCTCTGTGGAATGATATTTCTGTGAAATCATATAAACGTTTGTTATTTCATGACAATTGGAATTGCGGTAGATTTTAGCAAACATTGTGGAAGTTGATGCACAGGATTTTACAGCACTTACTCATAGAATGGTGTGGCAGGTGCGATCTGGCCTGTGATTTAGTCTTCGATTCTTCAAACTGTCTTCAAACAACATGCATGTTTTTGAAATGTAGCAGCAATTTGGAATTCTTGGCTTGCATAGAGTTCTGAATTCTGCTAGCACACTACGGTACAATATATGTATCGGGGGGTTCGGTTTTGTTTGTGGTATTGGTCACCATTGTGTGTGAGTGTCTGTGTCTGTGTGTGTGTGTTTGTGTGTGCAGACATGAGCATTTACTAAAACCCTCATTAATGGATGAGCGCAAAATCAAATTTAATAGAGATCACGCACGTACGCACACACGCGTACACACGCGTCATCATCATCATCGGCGGTCACTCGAGACGAGTATGACAGTCTTCTTCTCAGGGTTGTCTACTTGTGGGTCCGCATGTGGGCGTAGAGCCCGATCCGGGATCCACATATTTTTGTGCAGTATGGGCAGGAGAAAGTGGTGATGGATTGTGGGTGTGCTGGAGCCAGTTTTTGTCTTTCCTTACGGAGTTGTCGTTTGGTTTCTGCGACACGGCGGAGTTCCTTTTCGTGATGTGCTGCACCTTCTTGCACCGCTGCCCTCCAGAGGTTCCTGTTCAAGGCGATGCGCTCCCAGTCCTGAGATGTTATTTGGAATTTCTTGAGATTGGTCTTGAGGTTGTCCTTGAAACGTTTCTTTTGCCCACCCGGGGCTCGCGGACCTCTCTCCAGCTGGGAGTATAACATCTGTTTGGGGAGGCGGGTGTCAGCCATGCGGATGAGATGTCCTGTCCATCGGAGTTGGTGCTGCATTATTAAAGTGGTGATGCTCGGTATCCTGGCTTCCTCCAAAATGCTGATGTTTGTGCGTCTGTCCTCCCATTTAATCCTGAGTATTTTCCTCAAGGTTCTCTGGTGGTGTTGCTCAAGAGCTCTTAGGTGCCTGCTGTAGGTTGTCCATGATTCTGCCCCATAAAGTAAGGTGGGGAGAACCACAGCTTTGTAAACCAGGAGCTTGGTGTCAACCCGGATGTCTCTGTCTTCAAAGACTCTTTTCCGGAGTCTGGCATACGCTCGACTGGCATAGCTCAGGCGATGGTTGACCTCAGAGTCAATGTCCGCCTTGGAGGAGAGAAGGCTGCCGAGGTAGGGGAAGTGGTGGACATATTCAAGTGCAGTGTTGTCCACATTTATGATGGGCAAAGTAGATGGCTGGTTGGGTGGGGGTTGATGTCAGACCCAGGGCTCTGTATGCCTTAGCAAAGGAGTTCAGGATGCCCTGGAGGTCTTCTGCAGAGTGTGCTACAATGGCATTATCATCTGCATACTGGAGCTCCATGACCGTGGTGGTTCTGATCTTGGTTTTGGCTTTGAACCTGTTAAGGTTGAAGAGCCTGCCATCAGTTCTGTACCAAATTGGGATTCCGTGTGGTAGTTCTTTGTCAATGAGATGGAGTATGGTGGCAATGAAGATAGAGAACAGGGTGGGTGCAATGATGCATCCCTGTTTGACCCCTGTCTCTACAGTGAAAGGCTCAGTCAAAGAGCTGTTGTTGAGCACTGTGGCTGTCATTCCGTCATGTAATAATCGCAGTATTCTGACGTATTTATCTGGGCAACCATACCTCAGAAGGATGCTCCAGAGGGTCTGGCGATCCACCGTGTCAAAGGCCTTTGTCAGGTCTATAAAAGCCATGAACAAAGGCTGTTTATGTTCACGGCATTTCTCCTGGAGTTGGCGTGCTGTAAAGATCATGTCTGCAGTGCCTCTAGATGGGCGAAAACCGCACTGCGATTCTGGGAGAACTTCCTCAGACAATGGCAGTAGGCGATTGGCAAGAACACGAGCAAGTACTTTGCCAACTGTTGAAAGGAGCGAGATGCCCCGATAGTTCCCACAATCCGTTTTGTCCCCTTTCTTGAAAATGGGCACTATCAGAGCGTCCCTGTGCTCCGAGGGGAGTACTTCTTTTTCCCAGACCTTCAAAAAGAGGGAATGGAGGTGGCGCTGGAGCTCTGGTCCACCTTCCTTTAGGACCTCGGCTGGGATCCCATCTGGCCCAGAGGCCTTGTTGTTCTTCAGGCTCCTGATGGCGTCTTGGACCTCTGCTAATGTGGGAGGTTCACCCATGTCTTCCCTGATGGGACTCTGAGGGATATGACTGAGAAGATCTGGCTGAATTGTGCTGTCACGGTTGAGGAGTTCCTGAAAGTGCTCTCTCCACCGGTTGTTTATGGGCTCATTGCCCTTCAACAGCTCCTGCCCGTCTTTAGAGCGTAGGGGGTTTTGGCCGCGATGGCTTGGCCCGTAGACAGCCTTAGTAGCGCTGAAAAAGCCTCTGGTGTCACCAGAGTCTGCCAAACTCTGGATTTCCAGTGCCCTTTCAGTCCACCAGGTGTTTTTAATCTGCCTGACCCGGCTCTGGACGTCAGCCTTAGCTCTGGAGTGAGCCTGTCTCTTTGCTTTGCAGGTGATGTCATTTTGCCAGACACGAAAGGCTTCCCTTTTCTTGGAGATGAGCTGTTCTATCTCTGTGTCATTCTCATCAAACCAGTCCTGATGCTTTCTGGGCTTGTGTCCGAGAGTGGCACTGCAGGTATCAAGGATGGAAGACTTGAGCAGGCTCCAGTGTTCTTCAATGTCGTCAGGGTATTCCTGATTGAGGCTTTCTCCAAGAGAGGTCTGAAACAGCTGCAGGGCGGAAGTTTGGTTCAGGGTCTCAAGATTTAGTCTCGGCCGGCTCAACTTCTTTTGCAGTCTCCTCTTCCTCTTGAGTCTGATGGACATTGTGGATCGTATCAGGCGGTGATCTGTCCAGGAGGCGTCTGAATCTATCATGGCTTTTGTGATGCTCACGTCGCGCTGATCCCTGGCTCTGACAATGACATAGTCAATAAGATGCCATTGTTTAGAGCGAGGGTGTCTCCATGAGCCCTTGAGTTTGTTCTTCTGACGAAAGATGGTATTGGTGATGGTAAGGTCGTATTGAGCACATTTGCTAAGAAGCAAAACCCCGTTGGAGTTGATGTTTCCAATGCCTTCCTTTCCAATGGTGCCCTTCCAGAGGTGGTGGTCACGGCCCACTCTGGCGTTGAAATCTCCCAATATAATAATTTTGTCCTCCTTGGGGATTTTTGACAATACCTCATCCAGACAGGCATAGAAGGCCTCTTTTTCTTCCTCATTAGAAACGAGGGTAGGTGCATAAGCACTAAGAACTGTTGCCGTCTGGTTGTTAGCCAGCACCAGACGGAGGGTCATCAGGCGCTCACTGATTCCCACCGGGAGTTCAGAGAGATGACTGATCAGTTGGTTCTTGATGGCAAAGCCAACCCCATGGATCCTAGGCTCATCTGTGGCCTTTCCTTTCCAGAAGAAAGTGTATCCACCCTTTTCTTCCTTCAGATGACCTTCCTCTGCACATCGGGTTTCTGAAAGAGCAGCTATGTCAATCCGGCATCTTCTCAGTTCCATGGCAATGATGGCAGTTCTCCTCTCCGGCCTGTCTCTGGTTACACTGTCCATTAGTGTGCGCACATTCCATGCTCCAAAATTCATGTTTCTGTGTTTTTCACCGCATATTGGTGATCCCTCTGAACGCGGTAATCCAGTCGGGAGGTTTGAGGCAGGCTATGTTTAGGGCACCTTTTCTAGCCCCTTCCCCGTCAGGGGTGAGCAGAGTGGATCCTAAAAAGGGCTGCTCAGTCGTGGATGCAGCTACCCAAGAGCTCTTTCTGCCTCGGTCCAAGAGCCCAACGATCATCTAACATCCACCGCCTGATGTGCCAGCTTGTGGCTAGGGGCTTCCAGACTTCACAATCCTGCCCCCGTTGCCACTCACTGGTCGCCACAGGACTTTAATCTGGGATGTAAAATGGATTCCCTGAAAAAGACGCCTGTGCGTGACTTTGTTTAACGTGGGGAGACTGGTGCACAGACAGTCACCACACTGTCCTTGACAGATTGGGGTCAGAATCCAGTGGCAAGGAGACCAAGACGACTGGTGACCCTTTTCTGCTGTAGCCTTCATCCGCCTTCCCAGCCGTTGTGACGCCTCCCCTTAGGTCAGCCATCATCCTCCGCCTGGTCCGCCGTTGAGGTCTTCACTATTTACCCAAAGCTGGGGCTGTTTACCCACAGCAGGGGCAGTGGCTGATGGGCAGTAGGGCGTGTCCACACACCGGTGGGCCTACATGCCACATCTCTGGGGCCCACTGCTGCTCCGAGATCCTGCACAACTTAGCCTGGGACCGCAAGGTGCCAGTTACCGTGTGTGGCCACGAGGAGGCGTGTGCAAGTCTTGGCAATGGAGAGGCTATGTACCGGCGGAGGAGGCTTACGCACTCGGCTCCTCTTTTCACCCCCGGAAACAGAGGGCTAGCCGGTGGCGGTAGCTGAAAGCAGAAAAGTGGCAAGCAGAAGCAGCATACAGCATGCACAAACTACAGGCACTACTACTCCAACACTACTGCACTGACGCATCACATGCCCTGTACCACAAAGGAACACACACACGTACACACGCGTACACACACACACACACACACAAGCAGCAAATTTCATTAAGCAAGTGCCTCCTTTTGTTTGCTCCATCATCAAAGAGCTACTTGAATATTTTGGACTCTGCATCATTACTCTTCTTCACTGGACAGTTTAAACATTGGTTTCCATGAGAAACGCTAACAAGGTTAACAAATACTGTGGCTCCTATATTACCTCCCCCACTTTTCCCTATTCGCCATCGCAATCCCTTCATTGCCCTTTTCTACCCTCTACTTGTCCAGTCACATAATTAAGTGCATAGTTAACTGATAAGGTCACTAACACATAAGCAGGACAAAGAAGTGTATGACTAAGGGAGGAAAAAACAGATGAGGAGATATTAAAAATGAGGCGTCAGTGACGCCACAAAATGGGCTATGAGGCGTGGGCAATTGATTGATAATGCGTCAATCATTATCTATATGAATAGGTAAATTATGAAAAATGTATTTGGCTTCAAAACCTTTTATTAGTTTCAAACATTAAATAAATGAAACCATATTCCTTTGATGATTTACAGAGGGGTAGTTCAGGTGTTGGGAAGTTGCAAAAGCAGAAACACAGAGCAGATTGCTTAAAATAATGATTACAAAAATGGAACAGAATAAAGTTACATTCTAAAAAAAGTGGTATATGCAATGAATCACCTCAATGTTTTGAGGTTGGTGGTTCGAATCTGGGCATTGATTTCCCAGTTTGGATTTTGTATGTCCTCCTTATGCTCTGGCTTCCTGCTGCATTTAAAAAACATGCATGATTAAATTTCTCAAATTAAATATAAGATTGTAAAATTGAGAATGAATGTGAATGTGGCTAGTTGCTTGGCTTGCCTCTCTGGGCCCTGTACGTTGTACCTTGTTATGCCCAAAATCATTTGGGCTGGGCTCCAGCACACCCTAAAATGGATACAGGAAGTCGTGTCAGAACAAAATTTCAGGCACAAACAAACGCAGATTGCTGATCATAATGTAGTGTTTCTTTTTCATAGTTTTTCATCCCACATTCTCACTGTCACATTAATGAAACTCCTGCAGGTATTGCTACCAGATTTAAAAGTATGCCAACCCTGTCAGGCTGGATTTGGTTGCCTTTGATAATGGCCCTCAAAATAGAATGCTCGAAAGATCCACATATCATTTGTAGTCCCTTTTTGGCTGCAAGCAGAAAAATAAGCTCTCTTGATGACACGCAGCATGGCTCATACACAAGTGGTGAGACGCTTCTCGCGCGGCTGCTTCAATATGTTAACGTGAACATGAAAAAAAATGCACATGTAGGTGGTGTGTCTCAAGTGTTTCTACAGAGGTCGTCAAGACGTCTTACATGTTCTCTAATAATTTACTTACTTTACCTAATTTCCCTAGACCTGTGAAGGTATGGAAGCATCTCGTGGAGATGTGGTTGTGGAGATTTTGAACAGAGTCCAAAATAGAATTCTACAGGGTGAGAAGCCTGATGAATGTAAGAAAGGTGTACTGGATGCAGAGTTGTTGGAACTACAGAGGAATTAAAGGCACGAGCCACACAATAATGTTGTGAGAAAGAGTAAGTAAGCTAGACTTAGAACAAAAGTGAGTATTTGTCAACAACAGTAAGGTTCCATGCTTATAGGAAGAGTACTGCAGATGTAGATTTTGTCAGATGGAACTGGATCATATCTGTCTATCTAGAGAAAGCCAACGAGAGTGTTCAAGGAAGCAGAGAAGTGTTAAAATAGTCCAGGACATGTGTGACGGTAGTATAGCAGTCATGCAATGTACTCTAGATGTGAGAGAGCAGTTTAAGGTGAATGTTGGACTGCATCAGGGATCAACTCTAAGCCCCTTCTGCTTTGCAATGGTGATGGATAGGCTGACGGATGAGGTTAGACTGGAATCTCCATGGACCATGATGTTTGTAGATGACCTTGTGATCTGCAGTGAAAGTAGGGAGCAGCTGGAAGAATATTTAGATAGGTAGAAGCATGCAATGGAAAGGAGCAGAAAGAAAGTGAGCAGAAGTACTGCGCAGGTTTTCTCCAGGAATGTACATCCCGCATTCCAAAAACATGCATATTAGATTTGATGAGGATTCTATATATTCCCTAAATGTGCTCTCTGGGTGACCAGTCCCAGATGAACATTATCTCTTGCCAATGTCAGCTGTGCTCCAGCTCATCCACAACCCTAAGAAAGTAAAAACATTATAGGAAATTGTCGGACCTAAATTCATCAAAAACTGAGAAAGAAAGATAAACAAAATAAAGACTATTACAGTTAGATGGGAATGGAGCTTAACTAGATTTCACAGGTCGCAAGATGAGAGCAAAAACCTGCAGGCTATTGGAAGAGATGAGAGCGTACGCTCACCTGTGCCCCTCTGCGTCCCTTCCCTGCCAGCTGACCTGAATCCCCCTCCAACTGCCCTCTGCCCGGAGCTGTAGGGCAACTTGCCTGTTGGTGATCATCGTTTCCACATAACTTCACTTCACATAACTTTTTTTTACCTTTTTTGTTCATTGCACGTCTCTCTAGAATGTTTGAGTATTCCTTCCAAAAACGTTTCAAATCACCTTCAACACAATAGGCAGTTTAGTCTTCAATAAGCCTGCGAGTTTCGACAACAGCCATCTTAAAAATGTCTGAAAGTCAGGCCAATTTCTCTGCCCCCCCCCCCGTTCTTTCAAACCGATTTATTTAAAGAACAAAAGTGAAGTGAATAGCTGTCCTTGTTCAAGCTGTTCTTCACACAATGCATTTGATTTCATTTTGTTGTAAACTCAGAGGCAAGACATTTTCCTTTATAGAGAAAATCCTGATATTATTTTAATAAAACATCCCACTGAGAATCTTCACAAGGATTATTCATCGTCAATGCAGTTCTTACCTTTTATACAAAAGTGGATTTCTGCTCTCAAGATGCACGCTCACCCACTGTGTTGACAAGCCAAAGCTTCTGTTGAAAAATATAATGGCAATGCTGTTGATGATTTGACGGATAGAAACTACCCAGAGAGGGAAATACTGAAATATTTGAATGTGGTAAAAGGTTTTGAAAGGGCCTTGGGCAAAGTTTACATGATAGATCAATTTCACATATTTTGGAGCTCTGCTTTCACCTCTATCAAGCTAAATAAATTGTAGTCCACTTCAAACATGAATATGTATGACACACATTTTTTGGTTGAAAGTAATTAAATAAAAGAAAAAATCCAACTGTATTGGTAGAGAAATCTTTGGATTTACCATTTTGTGCATCACTGTTTTTGATTGAATTTTGGTTTGTTTATTGTTTATTGTTGACACTTAATTAGGTGTATAAATCCGGTGATTGGGGAGAGTGATACATTTTTGCTTTGGTCAAATACTAGTTTGATTGTGGCAATCATGCCTGATGGAAATGTTTTCTGAGTGTTTGTTGAACATTGAGATGGCATTTCAAAATATAAAATACGTTGTCTTTTTCTGCTTAACCCCTCCTAGATCCTTGTCAACTCTGTTTCCCAGCCGGCTTTGCTGTATGAAAATGTCCTTGTGAACAAAGGCAGCCCCATCCTGAAAGATTTACTCTTCAGCCCAGATCACCAATACTTGTACACTCTCACTGATCAACAGGTAAAGTGTGAACATATTTACACTCTCAAACATTTAACAGCTTTTTAAGTAGCTTATCAACATTAGAATACAGTTGCCACTGACAACACACGTCATTAAGAAATATTAATATCGGCCAGTGATCCGCATGTTTATAAATAGTGCCAAATACATGCAACATACACATTTTCAGAAAGAATGACATGCAAAGCAAATAGGAGGAAACCAGTCAAACAGTCAAGCTAATGATGCAAAACAAATGTCATGTCGGTAATATATTTGACCTTTTGAGCTTGAACATGAATATATTGCACCTACATATTTTCATCGGAACATATTAATGTAATTAAAAATACCTGCCTCAAATGTCTTCAAAGACCTCCTCTACCCCTATAAGAACTTCAAAAGAGAATGATGCATGTATGTACGTACTCAAACAAGACAGTTGTAGTTATCATTTCAAAAACAATGTGAAAAAGATAATGCTCAAAGTGTCTGCTTTGTAGAGGATTTAAAAGTCCTACACACATTCCTACATGTCTTTAAGGGCACATAATTTCACCATATTTCACCCCCAACATTAAAAAAAAAAAGCAATCATTGATTGAAACACTTGTTTTTTCCTATCTGACTTGTGAACAAAGGACTGATGTTAAACCATACAATTGCTTGAGTGTATCAGAGCATTATCATCACTACGTATCACATAAATTCATCAAGTATGACCCTTTGCGTTGCTCTACTTTTTGTCCTCTTCTCATTTCTTACCTGCAAGACTCTTATCTCATAGCAGCTAATGACCACACTGTGATAACCTTCAGTGAGATGTTCCCGGCGCATAGACACAACTGCCTTCTGAGTGCTGTGTAATTTACCAAAGATTAGACATAATTGACTTCCATGTGTCTGGATGAGCACAGTGAAGAAGTCTCGTGTAATTGATATAAATGGACAGTGTTGGCCCGACTGGGGAATTAAGCTTGTCCATCAAGGACGGCAGTGCCAAGAAAGAGGCTTAGACTATACCAAAGAGGAGATCCATGAATACAAAGTCAGTACAAAGGGAAGCCTACACACACAGTGAGAGGAGGTATTGCATATATATGACCTTGATGTCTCATATGAAACATAACATCAACGAAAAAGCAACTTTTAATTGATAGCCACACAGCACAAACATTTTTCTCACTCAAATTTTCATAAGCAATAAAAACACAGATGAGCTAAAAACAATTTATAAAAACAGTTATTAGAGATTCTAAGGCTCACCATTATCGTTCCATTTGTTTCCAAGAAGCATCCTGTAATGCAAATCTAGTATTGCTCAGCACTTTTCTCAGCAGTGTTAAAATCTGACAAGTCATTCATGTTTCAAGTGTTCCCATAGGTTCCCTCTCATTTGCTGTTATCTACATTAAAGAGATTCGTTCTTGGCACCAGAAAATCGTTCTCAATTATTCAAGCCAAATGTTTTATTTTTTGATGAGCACCAATATGTCTGGTAGGGTTAGCGCCGTGACTGTAGGGAAGACAGGATAAAAGCCTTGTAAAAACCACAATGCTCACATGGAAAAATGGCCACAGTGATACTCTCATGTAAGGGTAGATATGCCCTTGTAGGAGGTACTGTCTACATATATGCATGTATGATCCTATTCATCTGGTCCTAGAAGAGACAGAGTAAAAGGATTTTGTTTGGGAAGCACATAATTGCAGTTCCCCTCTAAAGCTAGAACACTGACGATTTTCACAACCATTCTCAGAATCTGTCAGAAACCGAGGGGTGAGTACGTGTGCCAGAGAGGTGGAACAATATAATTGCATTGTTGGATTTGCCCTGTTTCCTCCTATAATTCTTCTTGTGTGAGTTCTTCATTTTGTTTTGAGTCTACACGAGAGTTCAAGAACAAGTGCTCTCACGGTAGGGGGTTCAGATAGCAGATAGGTCTCACTCTCCTACTTAATGCATTCATCACGAAAGGGCACCAGAGGTGTCTCTGGAGCATTGTCTGCACCCGAGGCTTTTGGATTAAAGTGTTAAATAATTTGTCCTAGTTTGACAGTGGTGACCAAGACTATTGGTGACAATATTTCTGTTTCTGAAGCCGTACACATCTGAACTTTGCGAAAAGCAACTTCCTTTTGCAGTCCGTGTTTAGCTTAAGTAGCAGAATGACCTGACTGTTACTTTAGGATTTAGAGTTCATTTTATGTTTTTGTTCAAATCACTACTGATTATTGCACTCAGATTGTGCATGATTTAATGCAAATTTTCAAAATTGACGTTCAGCCAGCATTTTTCAAGCTTCTTCCACATCTTTGAGCGACAGGTAGGGAACACCCTGGACTAGTTGTCAATTAAATGCAGAGCACATGTAGACAATTCGACAGAGGCATTGGAATGACATCCAAATCCTACACATGAAGGCCAGAGCTCAGATTCAAACCCCCAATCTCTGAACTGTGAGTTGGATGTGCCAACTACTCTGCCATTCAATTAAAAGTAAAACTTAGCATTCCCAGTCCTATCTGATACTTTATTGTACACAAACGTCATGCATTTATTACATTTTAAAAAAGCTAAACTGGACGTCCACTACTGAGTGGACACTTAATAATATTGTATTGCCACCTTGACAGCAAACATTGCCCATTTGGAATACATATTAAAAAAAAGATAAAACTGTGACTTTTGACCTCAATGTTTCTCATTGTTACATATGAAAACATTTTGCTGTATTAAAATGCAGATTTCAATCATTCATTGTCCACTGCAAAATGTGTATCTGGTCTGACATCAAATAAATAGGGCTGAGCCGGATTTGCAAAGCCACTGGTACAGCTAGTGATTTTGACTTTGTTCAAGCACCAAAAGACTCTTTGATATCTGTCGCTCTTATCTCTCACAACAATCATAGCTCATACACATGGACCATGCAAGTGATTGCCAAAGACATTTACTTCTCACTTCTTATCCCACTTTTGTATTCTAACAAAAAAACACCCATGTTCCACTTTGGAGGTAGTTAAATAATTAATAATGACCTCAATTTCCTTGTGTTGAATTAATAAATCAGTGTTATTTCAGTCGATGTGCCATTTTTCGATTAGTTGGTCTAATCTGATCGTACTCATAAGTAAAGACCTACCTGACAACACTGTAGAAATAGGCAAACTTACTGCTAAAATCAATCTGCTGGTCATTCTAAGACTGGAGGTCAGTTGAGAGGATTCTTTTCAGTTCAACCAGAGTCCGAGCAGCTGCTTTTACGTTGTGTATTCAGCACATCTTTAGAATTGTAAATTGTACTGAAGAGGGGTTTGCATGTTCTCCCTGTGCCTGCGTGGGTTTTCTCCGGGCACTCCGGCTCCCTCCCACATCCCAAAAACATGCTTGGTAAGCCAATTGAAGACTCTAAATTGTCCCTAGGTATGAGTGCGAGTGCGGATGGTTGTTTGTCTCTGTGTGCCCTGCGATTGGCTCGCAACCGGTTCAGGATGTCCCCCGCCTACTGCTTATTGACCGCTGGGATAGGCTCCAGCATGCCTGCGACGTGGATGGCTGGATGGATTGTGGATGGATGGATGGATGGATGGATGGATGGATGGATGGATGGATGGATGGATGGATGGATGGATGGATGGATGGATGTACTGAATGGCCAAAACAGACACATAGACAGACGTTCCATTCTTGCTGCTAGCATAATAATCACTCGTGATCATCTTTTACAAGCTCGCTTTTACAAGCCGAAATGTCACAAAACACCAACTCAAAATCTCTATTTTTATGTGACTTTAAAGGATTGTTTCCCCTTAAAATGTTGGGAGTGTTATATTCTCGTAGTTCTTCTGTGCTTCGTTGTAGTGACAATATATAGAAAGTTGTCCTTTCAATCCTGCCACAAGTGTGTCTTTAGTGTCTCAATGTGCAGTTGCCAAAGTGCTGTACATACAATCATCTTTTTTTTTTTCTCCTCCGCCCTCCTTCTCCTGCTCCTCCTCATTCTAGCCTTCCTTTCTCCATGTTGAATAATAGAAATGCCAAGTGATGAGAGCTCAAACATAAAAAAGCCCATTTCCCAGCTTGACAGAGCAATTTACCTTTTCCATATTCACTCGCTCACGTAATTAAAAGTGTTGGATTGCACTATCTTTGTCCCAGAGGTGACTCTCCTCTCCTACACAGGCACCCATGCACAGACACACACACAGACAAACACACACACACATGCACGCGCACACGTGCACGCGCACACGCGCACACATACACACAGTGAGATAATGTAAGAGTGCCTGCTTTGTGATGAGAAGTGCATTTTTGATTAGCTAATGCAATATTTACATATGGCTATCTTTGTCCCATACTGTGCTGTCTACACACACAAGCACGCACACACACACACACGATGCTCAAACAAGGTTTATTGGTCACTTCCAGTAAATTCAGTGAGATCACATGTAGTTTTTCACTCATAAAAAATGAACAAATGCCTAAGTCAATTTTGCCACTCTAGTCATTTTATCATTACATGTTCCAGTTGTCCCTAACAAAATACATTTTTCATCATGTCATCATGACCCTCTGTAGTTAATGTTGCTGATGTAGCAGTTTCCTCAGACTCTCTGAATGCTCCCATGAATGACATCATCCAATTTGTCATGAACCTGAAATCTTGCTATATATTGATTTCAGGTGTAAATTACCCTCGTCTCACATAATCGCTGGTCACGATGCTACTCTTACTTGTGTTTTCATGAAAAAATAAGAAAATGTTACAAAAAATAAACAAAAAAAAGAAGGCAATTTTCTATCAATGATAGAACGGTTCTCCTTGCATGAGAACAAGTGTGGCATCACTCACCAATGAAAATGCAGATATAAAATACACTGTCACAGATATGATATATCATGTGTAAGGGAAACATTATCGAGCCATTTTTTTTCCTTACAATTATTCTCCTTAGAATTAAATAATATTTTGTCATGCAAAAAATATATATATACATTTCTGAACGGGGGTCGCGGGTGTGCTGGAGCCTATCCCAGCCATCATCGAGCAGTAGGTGGGTGACACCTTGAACCGGTTGCCTGCCAATCACATACATGTATATATCTTTAGATAATAGTGTAATAGATTGAAGATTCAAAGCGTTTATTGTCATATGTACAATGAAAGCACTTTCTTTGTACAATATATATATATATATATATATATATATATATATATATATATATACAGCCAACGTTAACTAATTAACACAAAGGGAAAGGTCATGGTTCTTGTAAAACAGATTCATGAGGCGACCTCTTGGCAGCTAATGGCTTCACCTCTTCCTCCATGGAGATGCTCAGACAGTGACATAACGGGCTGATGATGCACCTCTGTCTATCGATTCGACTAGCCTTCAGAAACGTGGAGATGTGCAATACTGCACAATGGAGAAATGCCATGCCTGGCACCACAATAGAGGGTCTTCATATTCAATTAACTCAGCATTTACTGCCCCTAGAGATCAGTGGGTAAAACTACTCCATAATTCTTAGTAAAATAATCTTTGGTATTTTGTCAGCTTTGAAGTTGTTTTTAAAAAGCTAACAAAGGCAGTATACAAGCGCTAAGATGTGAGGATATTGAATTTTGTCCCCTTGGTCCTCCTGGCTAATTAGTGTTTTGAGTTTTGAAAATGCCATCTCAAACAGTGTGGGCAAGCAGAATTCTATACAGCAGTTATCGTCAACTGTTGGCCTGTGAACCCAGCTCGCAGAAATCCTCCGTCCGGTCTGCGACTGGATTCTATAATTATGAGGATTAAAGAGAAAATATCTGTTTAAAGAAAAGCTTGACTTATGAAGGACAAAAATGCCTTCATTTTTCAAATGAAATGCAGAAAAATAAACATCAAAAAATAATTTGATGCCAGATTTTGATTTTTTTTTATGGTTCGGTCCCCAAGGCGACTTCCCGGGAAAATTCTGTTTCTCTGACAAATCATATATTTGGTTACCCCTGGTGTAGCAACAACTCGCCTAAAGATATCACTGTTGAAGCTGAGCGTAACATAATTTAGTGTCTTCTCACAGCAGTCATACAGTCCCATCAAGGCTTCTTCTACTTAGTTGTGACTAATCTATGCAAAGCTGATTTTCAACGTGCTGCATGAAACAACATGAATGGTGTCCAGGAGATGAAAACAAAAGAGTCAATTCAAAACAGTTAGGAAGGAGTGTCAAGGTTACCAGCATTTAAACCAAGGGTGAGAGAAAGTCAGTCCAGGTCAACTAAACTAAATATAACATTTAATATTGCAGCCTGTTATTATTTGATATTGTGCTCTTCTGTTTGACTGTGTCAACAGTTATGCATATGTAGGTTTCAGTGTTTATGGTAGAAAACTTTAATCTTTTTAATAACGTCTATAGCGCATATCAGTGTGCACGCTGCACCTCCGGGCAAATGGCTCTGTGGTTGCTGTACGTCTGATGAAGTAGAATGAGAATCATGAGAGTTGATCAAAATTTGATTTGTGAGACAGTCAAAGAAACAGACTGAGAGAACAAGATGTCTTCATACTGTTGAGAGTAATGACGTGACTAGAATAGGAAAAAGAAAACGTGCTCAAGTGTGTGAATGAAACAAGCAGAGAAAAAACACAGAGATTGAGTAATTGCATTGCTTTTATATACTTAATAATACAGTAGAATTGATGTTATTTCTGCCAAGTAAAGGGTGTTTATTGGATTTGGTCACAATCTGCTAAATCTGTAGAGGATTTAATTTCAAAAGCTTTTCAGGTGGCAATTTTTCTTCAATATTTCTACTCCTGTAAAGATCAGAACACATTAGCTTCTTATAAGCCTAGTTCTGCCTCATTTATGGTAAAAATAAAACTCCCAAACTTTCCCTGCTGTGGGTTTAATAGGCAGACATAACTAATATCTGATTAGATGTCGGCCTTGGGTGGAATAATGATTGAGCTATCCCCTCGTTATGAGCCAGCCATTTCTTGTTTGTCTACCTCCACCAAGGTTGACTCTGCCTGTTTCTACCTTTGATCTATGGCTTCATTTGCAGTGTTTTTCTGTGTAACCGGACACATTTAAGACAGATGGACACAGAACATAAACACAAACAAAGCGGCGATGAAAAGACATTGTATTGAATGAAGGAAACACTAACAATTGGAAAAACTCAACCAGATCTATTTTGTTGTCTATTATATTTATGAGGCATCCTTGGTT
The DNA here is from genome assembly GCF_054491065.1 of Syngnathus leptorhynchus. NCBI lineage: Eukaryota > Metazoa > Chordata > Actinopteri > Syngnathiformes > Syngnathidae > Syngnathus > Syngnathus leptorhynchus. The sequence goes on from NC_141195.1 coordinate 11,157,205, forward strand.
CAGTAAGTAATGTGGATGCTCAAAATAGACACAACACATGTAAGGCCAAAGGTCAACATGATGTTAATCAGACAATTTGTGAAGACAGTTTAATGACACAGACATATATATGATCCCCCTCACCTTTACGAGGTGCCTTGTCACATACAGTTGACTAAATGAACATGCTGGCGTCTATTTGGAAAATGGACTATACAATTCATTGCTAAATAAAAACAATACTTTAATGGCATTTCGTGTGAAGAATTGCTTTTCTGCATTAGAAAAAAACAGTCCAACCAGTCAGGGTTTTTTTTTTTTTTGGATGAAAGTCTTGATTTTGGTGTTACCTCACAGAAGCCAATCATCAGTTTGTTGTGGGGTTAGTTATTTTTTTGACCAATAATTGTACAGCACCGGCCATGGAGAGTAAGTCATTAAATGCGATCTCTCATGTCTCCTCCATCTGTCTACTGCTGCATTCGTTCATCGCTCCTCCCCTTTTTTTTCCATCTACCACTGCAACACGTACCCACCTCTTATATCGCAAACAAAAAAAAGGCTCATTTGAAGCTGTTTTATATTTCAAATACCTAATTATCACAGATCTCAAGCTGTTCCCGGACGTGTCTCGCACCGATGGTGTCATTCCCTGTATCCACGGCTACCTGATCTTCTAATCCTCATTTTCTTTCCACTCCCCTTCTTCCGCTATCCACAAATGAATGTCTTTGCTGTGGTAAATAGACCTGGGATGGAAATGCCATATTTGATTCAACAAAGGTGGTTCATATTTACTCTGTAAGACACAAGGCTCGTGCTTTCCCATCCTATTATGTGTTTTCTCAAACTCAATGAAAGAACCATTTCATCATCCACCAGCCGGTCACTAAATCTCATTGTATTCCATTCTCTTTTTTTTGCTATTGTGCTTGAGTGTGACATGTTTTTTTTCCTCCTCCCATCCTTTTATCAGACTGTAATACTAACATGGTATTTGTTCAGGCGCCAAATAATGACAGTAATCTGGTGCTATTTGGTGTGCTGTGAAAAGCGACATGTTGGTAATGGTTGTATTATAATAGTTATCAGGCAAGGGTCACTAGGAATCTGCTGTAAACTAGTGAGTTCACACTGTTCAGTCTGAGAATGAAGAGAAAGATGCATTAGTGGCATTGAGTTGAGATGTGTTGTTCGTGTGAAAGCCATGTGGAATAGCATAATACGGTATTTGGAAAATACCATTTGTTTCTCACAAAAGGTTTTCCTTTTTGCGTTGATTGAAATGAAATTAAGCTATAGAAAATCACAGATTTTAAAACTGATATCACGTTGCTTTTATCGATTGCCGTTGCACAATTCTAGGCACATATTGAAACTTGAAATTTCCGATTTGCTTAGCTGCGTTGAAAATTACGGACACAAACATTAACTAGACAATTTTTTAGATTAACATTCACAATCTAATCAGACTACACATTATCCAAATATGTGCACTTTTGTGGCAACGGTGTAGAAGTACACTGCATCTTCCAGACAGTGATTTGTTTTATGTTTAAATCCATATGTATGTGCGAATAAAAATGTCTGCTTATTTACAAGAAAGTGGTCTAAGTAAACACACTATTTGATTATTTTCTGACTTCTGTTTTCTGTTTTTTTTTTTTTTTTTGTTTTTTTAAATCTTTTTTAATTCAGCGCCGGAGTGTTGTGGCAACTAATAGTAACATATCACCACCAATATTATCAATAGGTAAAGTGCGAGAAATGTCGACTGAGATTTTTAAATAAAAGTGTTTTCAATACATAACTTAGGTTTTCTACGTATTTTGTCTGTTTATATCCTTTTTATTTATTTTTCGAATAGGGCTTGAATGTTTGATCATAGTCGTGCACAATGGTAACCTTTATGCACCAGATTCCTAGCCGATGTCAATGATATGTTTTTAATCTGACTTTGCTCATAAAACCACAAGTTAACCAACAAAAGGATGAACACAGTTGAAAGGTCATAGAATTAAAGAAGGGCTGTTGTAAAATTTACTGTATAAATAACGTTGTATTGTATTGTATCATTACAAGGTGAAGACTACATGAAGAAACAGACTCCGCCCAAAGCACAGTCTTTTATTGTTTCTCCCTTAGGGGACATTTATTTTCCTGCTGTTTGAGAGGCAAGTCTATTTGCACAGCTTTATATGATGTCCTTGTTAATATCCAAGATCTCAGGGCTCCTCGCAGAAATCGTTCAAGCTTCATCTTATCGTAGACTCGCAGACACACAGATGCAGTCGAGATCTGCTTGACAAAATGAGTAATCTGAGATGCCTATCTGAATGGAGCATTGTTTTGTATGGCATCCATGTATGTTGAGTAAACATTTTCTTCTTGTTGTGCTTGTGTTCAGATGATGGCCTTATCGAAATGTAGGATTCATTTAAATAACTGGCTGCAAGGCAAATGCTTGCCCACACTGCATTTATATGTTGTAAATGGTGTTCAAGGTTCACTAAGCTAATGACATCTTGACCTCTGACCCATAGTTAAATTCAGCCGGACTAACAGGAGTAAAGATGATTACTACTACAAAAAATACTCACTGGGACCTCAGCAGACAGATTTCATGGCCAACCAATGCTCGTAATAATTCGGTTTTGTAAACGTTCCCAGTGCAAGTCTGGCGTGAAGTGCGCATTAACTGTGTGCAGGGGTGAGCTGCACCAACTGTTGGTATTTTTGCTAACGCACACAGCTTGGCGCAGTTAGAAATGGGAATTTTGCGCCACTGTGGATGTGAAAGCAACCGACTTGATTTGCCGCCAAATAAAGGAGCTCGTCTACTCTTTTTAAAATCAGCGCTTGTGAGGCGCACAGTCCTTAGTATAGTGGAAACAGAAGCTGAGTTGTTGGAGTTCACACGGGAGGTGTAAGCGCCCAAATCCTGCAGAGCAGACTTCCAGGGACAGATTATGTAAAGTTGGCTCGATCACTGCCATGAAGAGGGCATTTGGAAACAGCTTTCCACCCTGATGGCAAAATTCCGTGTTTGCATCAAAAATTTTGATGGTGATTTAAGTAAAAACTGTTGGACCTTAGTCGAGGTCTGCACTTTAGCAAGTTTGTTATCAGCTTCACTGGTGTAACAGTCTAGCACTTCTGAAAGCCAAATGTGTTCCTGGATCTTTAAAATAAGTTATTAGTTGCAGAATACGACAGAGAGATTTCGGTGTAAGCATATGATTTTAATCAATGTGTGTTTGTTTACATAAGTTGGAGTCAGCAGGTCTCCCCCTCTAGCTTACATTACAAATATGCAGTGGTAAGACATTGCAAGCAGCCGCCTCCACAACCATTTAACTCATATAGTCACAGTGGACTTGTTCCTTTAATCTCAGTTTTCAGGCACAGACCCCTGGTGGGCATATCCTTTTCCACTTAATATTAACAACTCTAAGTTTTGTGTTTTACGTCAGGAATTAACCATGTGTGTATCTTACTCCTAGGTTACTCGAGTACCAGTCGAGAGCTGTGAGCAGTACACTTCCTGCGGAGCTTGTTTGGGATCAGGAGACCCTCACTGTGGCTGGTGTGTGCTGCACAATATGTAAGTGTATGCATCTTTTTTCGTAATAGAATCTGCCATTTGATCTATCCTATTTTTTTTATAAAGCTGACGCATGCATTTCATTCTTCTTGGATAGATGTTCAAGGAAGGATCGCTGCGAGCGTGCGGAGGAACCACAGCGTTTCACCACTCGAGTGGATCAGTGTGTCCGACTCTCTGTCCAGCCTGACACCATCTCTGTCACTGTGTCAGAAGTGCAGGTACGTGTGTGTGTACGTGTGTGTGTGTGTGTGTGTGTGTATGTGTATATATATATATATATATATATATATATATATATATATATATATATATATATATATATATATATATATATATATATATATATATATATATATACACAGTATGTTGAGAACACACATATAACACAGTATGTTGAGAACACACACACACATATATATATATATATATATATATATAGATATAAAATATATAGATATATATAGATATATATTGTTGCCGCAGAAACTCTTTTATTTGTCGAGTAAGAAAACATACAAGCAAAGCACAATATTGCATGCAAGAAAACAGCAATAAAGTCCAGACGAGCCAATAGGACAAATTCAAAATCAACTAAAAAAGATCTTGTGTCTTTCTGTCGACTGTACTGTGTTTATTAACCAGTGTTAAACCAGCATTGCAGACAATGGTTAGGATCTCAAGGCTAGGTCTGTAAAGTAACAAAAAGGCTCTAATCTGTCCGGGTGAATCTGGAACTCTACCGTATTCAAAGGTGATGTTGCTCTATGGTTGCTTAATTGTATTTAATTACCCTAATCTTTCCTCCTCCCAGTTGATACTTCAGACCCAGAATGTGCCCAGTCTGTCTGCCGGAGTGAACTGTTCGTTTGGAGACTTTGTAGAAACGGAAGGACGCATCTACGGTGGTCGGATCTTTTGCTTGTCTCCCACTGCAAAAGAAGTGGCTCCCATCACGCACAACCAAGGTAAGACACTATTCTATTGACAGTGGTGCAGAAATAAGAAATATTAATTTTAGAAGTATTTTTGTATAAGGAGATATAACCATTCAGGTTTCTTTCTTTACCTTCTATTTTTATAGAAAACTAATCACTAACCATACAAATATAGACAGGTAACCTGGAAGCCTGCTGATTCAGTTGGAGTCTTTGGAGCAGAAATATTCTGTATGTGAAATTGTCAACTGTACAAAAGTGGACACATACAGTGCAATGAGGCAGTTAACATTTCTGAATATATTGACTCGGATTTGACATTAATGAAAGGTTCATGAAACAAATCGCGCATGCTGACTGAACTGCAAATGTCAAATGTAACAAAGGAATACTGTTGATTAAACATGTCATAAAACGCACGGCTGTTTCCATAACTTTGACCCGTAGGTGACCAGCGTGTGATAAAATTGTATCTGAGGTCAAAGGAGACTGGGAAGACGTTTGCTAGCGTGGACTTCATCTTCTACAATTGCAGTGTGCACCAATCGTAAGTTGACTATTGATTGTTTTTTTATTAATTATTAGTTTTCTTTTCCTCAATTTGTTTGGGTATGAACAAAGTAAACCAATCTTGATCAGCTCCAAATGACAAACAAATATATCAAGTTAGACTAAATGAATAGTACTTGTCTGATGAAACTGTTTCCTTTCCCCTACATGTCTTCAATTTAACGAAGCAGCACGTTTTAATTGGGCCAAGATTGCTAAGATACATGCTGATTTAGAAAATCAAATATTAACGTGTCAAACCCTTAGTGAAAAAAATACAAATCCTAATGACACATTTCAGGAATTTGCTGGAGGTAGGTAACCATGAAGGTGCACACTGACTCAAATTAGGATTATTGGCCTTTGTGGCGATCTGGCAAGAAGGTGAGTTGTGAAAGACATTGATCCAAGTCCATTGAAAATCTTTATTAGAGCCTGCAAATCGTGGGGTATGATAACGAGTGAATGAAACAGTTTGTGTGTGACCTCTGCTTATTCATTATTGGTCTTCGGGTCATTTCGACAAATCAATGAGTTAATTACATTTCATGCAATGATAAGATTACTAATGGGTGAAGTGATAAATCAATTGCAGAAACATGCAAAACTAAGATGTGTAATCAAGCTTGGGTAACACATTATTTTGCAATAAATGCACCCTAATCTAAATGCCATCTAAATCTGAATGCATTATTTTATTTGTTTGCTGCTATTTGAGAGTGCCAGACATTAGCGTAGTGTTATTTTAGGTCTCTTTGCACACATAAGGATTTCTACTTCCTATGGCCTTAATTATCGATGGCAGTCTTGGCACACTTACAGGTTGATCCCAGTTAAGACTGCAGAGACAAACAGCCACATGACCTAGGCAGAGTCACTCCACTGTCACGGCGGGGCTACGATTGTATTGACTTTCTTCCACATCGATCAAAAACAGCTCCATGGCTGTGTACTTCATTTTTTGGGTATTATTTAAATAGCTCTTGTGGACCCAAGCATTCTAAGCCCGAATGCCAACTAAGTAAATTTGCTCGCTAGTTTACCTCATAAACTAATAGAAAAACATCTGAAGTTACTTATTCTTGTGTTTGAGAAACCCTGAAGTGAATAGTTGATGATGTTCATGGTCTTAATTGAACTGACCGGCTCGGTAAAGGGTAAATAAATATGAATCAAATTTCATGAAGCAATGCCTCCAGGCTGCCCCCATGTGTGACTTCCACTGTGGTGTAGTTATTGCATCCTTCAGTGCATAATGAATCAATGCTTGAATTAGTATGTGCAGCTCATTTTTGTTTCCCAACAATGGAAAAGATACATCATTTATCTGACAACATGGGGTGAGCGAATTTGGTCTTTGACAGCACTCACACACACACATTTGTTAGGCATAAATATTATTAGCATGATTATTATATAGCCTTCAAATCCAGGAAGGTCATTCATGCAGGGGTCTTGGTTTTGGGGATCAGACAAGAACACAAATGGTGGATGAAAGGCAATCCCCAAGTACCCACTTTCTGGATCTGTCATCTCCCCAGCCAAATTTACATTAGCAGCCTGCAAAGGTCTCTTTGCAGTTCCTTGTACACATACTTGAGCATCTCAACCTGCCCCAATGGAGTGTGTTCATGCCCACAAAGGCACAAAACACCCTTTTATAAATTGGCCACGCTTCACCCACTTAAATGTGTCTGTGAAAATACCAACATTTCAACCTGCCTGTGTGCAGAATTAAACCGCACGAAAGTAGAAACTTCTACTATAAACACACTGATAGAATTGCACAATCAAAAGAAAAGAAAAGAAAAGCAAAAAACAAATTGTTCATAGCACTCCCCACAAAAATGAACACACATATATACAGTATTACTATGTATGATATTTTGGGAGTCACTTCTAGTTATTAAATCGCATACGTATATTAATCTTGTGACAGGCAATATCCTACCCATCCACAATAGCATACTTATTCTCTTGTCCGGCTCCAGGTCAGCAAGTAAAAAAGCACCCTGTTCTCTTTCTTTTCCACCCCTCCATTCCCTTCCAGACACCCATTATTTCATTCCTGCCTTTTCCACCTTTCCCTCATCTCACCCCTCCTTTTCCTGACCACGACCCCTCTTAGCCATCCCCTCCATCCTCCCCACACTTCACTTTTTGTGCCCGTCTCTCGTTCATCAAGCCTATTTCATTGCCTGCACTCTGCTCTTGGCCCTGCATATATCTGCATAGTAATTGCCCGTTAATTAGCTCTAGCTGGTCTGTCTTTGCAGAATAATGGAGTGAGCTTGGTGAGAGGGCTCACCTGGGCCTCTTGTCAGGGCTTCTCGGCCAAGCTGAATCTTTGATCCATTATGTCAATGTGTAGTTTTTTGTTGTTTGTTGCAGCTGAACTGTATTGTGCTTTTTTTCCCCTCCTTTGACACTGCTCCCCTGAGGACTCCCATGGCATTGTTAACCTACAGTGAAGTCACTACCACAGCAGCTGTAACATAAAACCACATATTATACACCCTCCCAGCCACTCCCCTCCCTCTAGTATCATCTTGCTACTTTTAATCTTTGACCTCGCCTGTAGGAAGCCTGGCACAGAGGCCACTGCTCTCAGTGGTAGATAATGGAGTTGCCCCCCCATGGGCATGTTGGAGGATGAGAGCGCACAGGCTCACAAGAGCAGACACACAACAGCTGACGCGCAACGGCAGGCGCGCGCATTCGTGCGTCAGGCTCAGATGCGGAGCAGCCCGCAGGCAAGCAACTTGGTGGGGCTCGTGCGTGGACTCACACAAGGCATAGCACACACTCGCCAGTGTGTGATGCATTTCACATTGCGCACAAACAGGTGCGCTCTCAGTCAGAAGGCCCTCAAAGAGACAGAAGGCACAACGTTGGCACAGCAAAGGAGGCTGCTGGCTATTTACACAGTCTTTTACCATATTAGACATTTGTATTAACAAGAGGCTTTGTGTAGTTTAATTTAGCATGCAGGAGGAGGAGTATTGCATGTTTAAAAAGGAAGAGGCAAAAACAATAACGAGTCCTGAAGGAGAAAGACTGGAGCGAGCAGGAAATTACCCTTTTGAGAATCAGACAGTTTGGTGTGAATTATTCTAGTCATTTGGCTTTGGGAAGGGTATGTCTAAAAACCTTAGACAAGCAAATTCAAATTCGAAAAGCTTTATTGTCTGTTAAAAGAAACATTAATTTTTCGTTGACGTGCTCCATAAAGCCATACCGTCACAATCACATGCATACTAAAAGAACAACATCATATGTATAAGAATCTCAATAAATAAGTAGCTAAAATTTAGTTTGTTGAAACAGTTAAAGCAGAAGGAACAAAATAAATTCTGTTGACATTTTTCCTGGCATGAGGGATCCTGGAGCGAATAGTACCTAGTTGGTAAAATGCTTGTCAGCTTATTGACCACTGTCAGGGTGGCTTTGAGCAAGGCACCAAACCACTCTTAAGTTATGTCAAGGAGCCTTCACACTGGCAACTCATGGATGCCTGCTTGCATGTGCATGATGCGGCGCTGTGCAACAAAATGATGCATCCACACATTCATCTATGCCTGATACAAGGGTTCCTTATTAGGGTCATGAGCTGTAACTCATACCAGATGAGTTAAATATGACTCCTCAGTTTTTTATCCAGAATTAAAAGGGGAAAAAATCCGATTGGGATCCGTCAGGGTCAAACTATCATTAAATATATACGTATTTAGCCAACAGGCATTAAGAATAAAAAATACATTATAACATTTTTAATGGTCATAAAAGTGTAAAGTGTATCACTATTATTACAGTGTAACGTGCTAAAGTTCAATGATGAATTAAAAAAGAGATCCAATATTGTTTTTACATTATTTAATGTCAGAAAAGTATAAAAAGATGTTATGCAGGAAATGATATTAAAAGTATTTAGCATTCATAATTGTCAGAAAAATGCATGAACCACTGTTACCAGTAAAAATGTCAAAACATTAAAGCACACAAGTTTGACAACCCGTCAGGTAGTACTTTGAATATGAGTTCTCTCAACACTTCTTGTTCAAGTTCCTTCTTCATTTGAAACATATAATACAAAATAGCATCCCCTCAAATGTTTGGTTCAAGTGTATTAGAATATGAAAAAGCTGAAAAGTGAAAAGGATCACTGAAGAGGGGGCCCCACACTCAGGCCACCCAACATGGGCTCGTATGTGAAGAAAAGCCCAATGTTTGGAGGACACCCCTTAGAACGATACAAGTGTTTACATCGTTGGAAACTGTTTATAGAGTTCCCTGTATAGTTACATAACCATCAAGTCATTTTTTGTTTGCTAGCGCTCCAATTTCCAATATCTGTGACCTGGCTTAATTAAACTGGGGTTTGAGACCTTCATACTCGCTGGTTTTGGACTTCACCGTGACAAGATGCAATAAAATCTTCTAATGAGTCTAAGTCCCCTGCTGAGAATCTTCTCATTTTCTTCTATAGCTGAAGAGCTGAGAGCCCAATGCACCATTTCATGACCGCTTTGGATCCTCATTAGACAATGTCAAGTTTTACTGTGTATTACACCGTTTTGCCTGGGTTTCTCAGGAAACCTTTGTAGTTTCCTTCATAAAGTAATGAGCTCAACGCAATGGCACTTTTGACCTTTTCCAAGAAAGTCATAGTTTAACACCAACTATTGACTGGAAGAAGTCATCATTTACATACAGTGCTTTATTTACTACAATGATTCATGATAAGGAATTACATCTTCTTAACTCTATTCATAATGAGGCCTGCTGAGGCCTTGTATAGAGCACTGGTAATATTGGCCCGGTGTGTGTGTCTGTGTTTTTGTGTGTTTGTGTGTGTGTGTGTGTGTGTGTGTGTGTGTGTGTGTGTGTGTGTGTGTGTGTGTGTGTGTGTGTTGAGGGGGCCGGGTGGTATTGACTCTAGTAGTTTAGCAGTGCACTTATCCAGGCCAGTTGTCCAAATCATTGACAGCTCCACTCTCGAACGCCAATATCCCGGTGACCCAGAGGAATACAGCTATGCCAATGCAGGTGACATGTTGTGCATCAAATTGTGTCCCTGTGTTCTGTGTATTTGTCGCTTCCCCCATACACTGCGTACAAGCAGACAAACAGCTATGCAAGGTGAAATCGATAAAGCCTGTGGTTAATAGTGAGGAGGTTCTGAGTCACCAGCTCAACTAAAACAAACCTCTGAATGTTAGCATAACCTCAGTGCACCTCTCACCCACCCTATGGTAATCCGTGACAATCGATTGTGCATCTCAAGCAGCAGCTCAGTCGGGCCTCAATAACTTATTGCTGCTTGTGTCTATCTTGCGATAGATACTGTTTCTTTATATCAACTAGTTATTTGTTTAATCCTCCAAAATAAGGTGAATTAAAAACTCAACATTGTTCTTAGGTGCCAATGTGAGTATGAATAGTTCTTTGTCTATATATGCCCTGCCATTGGCTTGTACCCACCTTTAGCCCAAAGTCAACTGGGATATAAAAACATATTCAACAACGGAATAATTTGCTATCATTTCACTTTGCTTTCACCTCATAGCATTTAATACATCAAATTGTTGAGAAATCCTTGTTTACAACACCACTTTAATAGTTTTGCACAGATTTCTCTCACATTGTCAAGCAGTGGGAGCCATGATCTTTTTTTTTTGTCAACTAATAACGTTGTGAATACTGTATGTATTTTTATGCACTTTCCTTCCTGATTTTTTGCAAAAGAAGGACAAGAGGCATTCTGGAGAAAACGGCTTATCTTCGACTGCCAGCTTATTGCACTTAAAGCCTCCAAGAATGGAGCATAAGGAGAGAAGAGTGGATTCCTCTGGTTTTTCTCTCCCTGTGATGTTTTCATCCTCCACTCTGGTCTTGCTGACAGCCTGGATAAAGTCTTAATACACAAGACCACAGTCACACTTGTCATTTCAATGTCATTGCTACTTCTGCAGTGATGCACATCCACAAAGTCATCACTAAATGAATTTTTTTTTTTTTAGGCTCAAACTTGAATCATTGTAGAAATCAATTATTTGCTTCGTATTGTTTTATTTATTTTTAATTGTCTTATGAATAGGGCCACATAGTTTGGTAATGTTTCTGTAGCGGTTCAATTGGTATAAAGTGGGAAGACAAGGAAGCTGCTGCACTGAACAGAGACACTCGGAGAAAGAATGTTGCCTCATGCGTCAAAACACGTGAGACTTAGTCTGAGTCCGATAGTGGTTAGCACATCCGGATCACAGTTCAGAGGTGCATGTTCAATTGTGGCCCCCGCCTTCCTGTGTGGAGTTGTCCCCGTGCCTGCGTGGGTTTCCTCAGGGTACTCCGGTTTCCACCCACATTTCAAAAACATGGATGATAGGCCGTTTGACCACTCCAAATTGCCCGTAGGTGTGTGTATGTTAGTTTATCTATGTGTACCCTGCGACTGGCTGGCAATCAGGTTGCTGTGTTCCCCGCCATCCACTCAATGACTGCTGGGATGAGCGTTTTGGAAGATGAATGGGTGAATTTTTAAAATCAAATCTTCTTTCTGTTTCTTGCACTGGGCACAAAAGTAGAGGCCAAAAAGCTAACCCTTTATAGAGCACTTGTTGAAACATTTTTATTTTGCAAAATTGTTCAGTGTTTATCATCAGATGACAATACAGTTCATGATAATTGTCTGAAAATGATCCTTCTGCTTTCCACAAATACAAAATGTGAGCCAAACAATATGACGGTCTGTACTGAACAGAATTATTTGATAGATATTGTTTTGTTCTGAAATGTGCTCTTATGTGTTGGCTTTATTTGTTTATTCCATCAAGACTGCCCACTTTGTGTCACACATGCAGGTGCCTCTCCTGTGTGGATGGAAAGTTCCCCTGTCATTGGTGCAAATATCGCCACATGTGCACACAGGATGCCAGTGACTGCTCCTTCCAGGAGGGACGCGTCAACACCTCACAGGTTGGTAGTCACCTTTTTCACATGCAAACAAGAACCAAATAAGTCTGTCATCATGTTGTATGTATTCTAATCCAAATGCAAAAATATTCAAGTATCTTACCATCTCTATTCATATGAATGATTCCTCCATTTTTCTAGATTAGCCATTGATGTTGCTGTACCTTTTCTTGACAGCCTGAATGGCCAAATTGTTGAGGGGTTGGTTATAAGGGCTCCTGTTGCTTGTCTTGATGCAAATGTTGCCATGGCTACCAAGACACTTTGACTATCACTTGATACACTTAACATAGAATCTACAGCTGTGTATTGTTGCTGGAATTCTACTTGAAAACTTGACATAGAAGGAAAGAGGAAAATGCAGTATGTATGAAAAAGATGACGCGCTCTTTTATGTGTTGAAGGCAAAGCACACACTAGTGCGGCAACAAGAATACTATTTTTGCAGCGTGGTCTTTTTAGAATTAAGTGGTTAAAAAAAGAACAACTTTTTGCACAAAATCCATAGGCACCACAATGTTAGCTCCTACGATGTTGTGCACATGTGCCATTGTGTGGCCATTAATAAAAGTCACATACATAATGCCTGGAAAAGTTTCCCCATATGTCATTAGTCGTCACATGCCAGAATGATTGAAGTCACACTACACTGCTTGTCCTCCCAAAGGCATCTGTTCATGTTTCTCAGACTGACTTCAGATCATACTCTTGTTGAAAGCGAAAGAAATGCATTTATCTAAGCCACAGGAAATTAGTAATTGTACTAGTAGGCTATCCTCACAGATGCGCTTGGCCCCTTAAATTTAATTCTTCCCTGTCTCTTCCTGGATCTGTAAATATATATAAATCCACAATGTTGTGACAGCCGATAAAGAGCGAAGCACATGAGAGGCGACCAGGCAGAAAATTGCTAGTTGGAGAAACACTCGAGCAGACCATCAACAACAAATGTGCATAAACACAAACAGCGAAAGAAACAAACACCAGAAGGACAAACAAACACAGAAACAAACAAATTGTCTTTGCTCCACTGATTCCAACATTTAGTTGGTGGATCTGACTTGGCCCGGGGGTTGCTCGCTATGACTGCATTCCCATTCTGAGATATTAGCGCAATAGGGAAATCATATGAACAAAACCATACATAACATTTCCATTCTTGGTGGGGTTGGGCCGGGTGGATGCGGTGATGCTTCCATCATGGCTCCACAGGCAAATGAAAAATAAATCCCTCTATTAGCATTTTTATAGTTACAGGTTTTCCCCAAAGGTTACTGAAAATCAAATCAAATGTAGTTTATAGTGAAATCTGTTCACAAAAAAATAAACAACCTACAAACTTTATACTTGGCAAGGAAAATTATTACTTAATGGGGTGCACATTGAGCTTGTTAAAATGTGAGATGCGCCACGTGTGAACTCTGGGTTCCCTAAAGTGACCCGCATGCACAGAAGAAATATTAAGACTCAAGAAAAATAAATCCTTAGGTGCGTGGTTGTTCGTTTCTTTGATTGAATGGTGACCGGTTCAATGTGTCTTTTCTCGCCTTAGTCAGTCAGCTAGGATTCCCTCTGTCACTCCTGAGACCATAATGAGGATGAACACTATAGAAAACAGGTGGATGGGTCATACCATTAAAACATCTGTTAAACCATAAAATATATGAATCACTCATGCAATAATGTCTTGTCACACAAGTAAATGACAACAACTGGGGAAAAGCACACAGTTAATCCTTTATTCATACTGACTGAGGTAATCATACAGAACGCTGAAGTTTTCTCTAATTTGCTCTCTAATTTGTGTAAAATACTGATATGAACTGTCTTTTTTTTAAATTAAGTTTTTATCAACGACGGGCATTGAGGCACATTCCAAGAGGCTGACCTAATTTCAAATTATAAATAGACTACAAATCAGTCTATAATACATACTGCACAGTGGCTGCTCCATGGGGAGTTTAACCTGCGGCCTCATTGATAATCAAAAGAAGGCCATGTTGGGCTCCAGACGAACAGCAGGTGAACACGAGATATGTGCGCCAGTGTTCCTCTCCGTCTTAATTACAGAATATATCAGTATGATGAGTGAGCTGGGTCTGCGTTCATATGTTTGTGTCACCTTACTGCTACAGTCGACACAAAAGTGTGCGTGCGTGCATGTTTGTGTGTGTGTGTGTGTGTGTGTGTGTGTGTGTGTGTGTGTGTGTGTGTGTGTGTGTGTGTGTGCCGTATGTGTGTATGTACTATAATGTGCACGTGTGTGCATCACAGCTCATAGTGCGCCATGCCAGCACCCGGTTTTGATCCCTAGCAACCCCCTTCATCTCTATCCTCTTGTTCTCGCCATTAGCGGCAACATGTCAATTAGAAAGACGCAGGCATCCTCTTTTTTGTCTATTTGGTTCACAGCTTTTTTTTATTATTATTGTGTGTGTCTTCTGGTGCTCAGGCTGCCACACAGCATTGGGTAGCTCGACTCAGAGGCTGTGTGTCTGAGGCTGGCCGATGGTGAGCTTCCCTTCTCCCCCCGGGTCCGTCTGCCACTGATAGACTCACTCTGTGTGCGTCCCGTGTGTGTATGTGTGTGTCTGTTAATTATTCAAAGTGTATTAAAGCTTAAAGATGCATCTCCAGATGCTTCTCTGATCGTCGTCGTGTTAAATGGAGAGAGACAGATGAGATGAGAAGCGAAAGGTGGAGCATCCGCCGTAAAACATACGGGAGAGGAGTTGCAACGGTGGCCTAGTTGCAAACTCATACAAACCGCCAGGGGACTCCTTTATATAAATGTGCAAGAATGATTTCTGCAAATTAATAAAAACAAGATTCAGATTTGCACTGTACAAGGCTGCAATTTCTAGTTGTCCAGCACACCTTTAAAATAGTTATGGTTGGTTTTCTCTCTGCATTGTAAATGAATTTGGAGTTAATGGTAGTCTCAATGGTAATCTCAAACATGACATATTTTTCAAACTTATTCTCTTCCCATCACATTTATTTTTCATAAATGAGACTAAAAATTCACAAAATCCAGCTTTGAATTTCTATCCTAATTATGTTGAGAGTGACGGCAAACTGGAACCTATCCCGGTAGACTTTGGGCTAATTTAGCAGACGATAATCTGAACTAGCCAGCAGGGTTATACTATTTTTTATTTTATTTTATTGGACTAATTTATTTTAATTGTCATTAACTATAATAACCTTGTTACCCAGTCAACCACATGGGACATTTTAAGAAAATTATTAACACATTTAAACAGTCACTGAACAAAGTCTGGCGAGTAAACCACCAAAGTGGCATAAATCAGAATAATGTACTGAAAGGACCCTTTCGATTTTCAAAACAATCTCAGAAACAATATCATTACCTAAATTGCCATAGATACTGTGTAGATATTTCAGGTTTTGAGAGAATATAATAAGCAGCGTGGAAGTCGCAACATTTGGTAGGAGACAGGTGTGACAGAGGACTCAAATTCAAACAATTATCAGAAGTAAAAGGAGATTGTGAGATGGATGAGTGGGAGGCAGATGTGAGGCATGTTTAAGATTACAGGAGTTGAAACCTGACTTTATGGTCATGACACAACCTGTGCCTTCGATTCCTTAATAACCGCTTAATAATTATTTATTTACCTGACTTACTTTCTTCCTTCTCGGTGAATGCTGATGATTTAATTCTGTATCTGCTGAGACAGAAATTATTTATTTCTACATTCTTACTGATCATATAAGTAAACTGCTTTTTGGTTAAGTGTTTTCAGGAAGTTTGTTGGAATCCGTGGATCCTTTCACGACTTCTAATTACCCACGCATTTTAAGTGTCAGCCTCTCAGCCTCAGATGGTGTGAACTTTTTATGTTTTATCTTGACTGCTTTACTGCCTTTTCCACCTCACTCTCTATCCACCACCATCGTCAGGGACAGAGATGAGTGGGTGGACTGTGTAAAAGAGTTCTTACAGTTCAAAGTGTCTTTCATTGAATGCAAGTGCTCCTCGTCTGGTGCGATGGGGCCTGGCCTCCTTACACCTGACACCAGTCGAGGGAATCGCCTCATTTGAGCAAAGTAGATGAAAACTTTTCTTATTGAAATGGAGCACAGGGGTAAGTCTCAGAGCTAGAATAAAAGGGAACCAATAACTTTGTTACATGCCCTGGTAGATATTCCTATTAGATACAACCGTTCCACTCTGGCCACTGCTGCATAGTATGTATTAAGAATTTGGTTGTGATCTGCACAACCAAAATGTTAGAGGCTAAAGTTCACATTGACTAATATTATACTCACTAAATTATGGCAATCATTGATGGAGGTCATTTTTTACAGTCAAAATATGAATAGGTCATTTTTGTTAGCACATGTTCTTGTGAACCCACTGCATATTTTTAGTGGCTCCTATTGATCCACTAGCTGATGGCAATCACCAACATTCTATTCTTTGACTATCTGGGCTTTGATAGCATCCAGATAGACATGCAATCACACTTGGTCATCAGAGATAACACACAGAACTGCAGCATTCTAATGGAGATGTGTGTGAAGAGGTCCGTACAATCAGCACTGTAGAGGTCAGATGCATTATCTTTTCTCCAGCCTTGTTGTAAACCGCCTGGTCCAGAGACCACTATGCAAAAGATAATGGTCTTGGATCAGGATCTTTGAATCCAGAACATCCCAATATTTCAGCAGCCATTAAGTGTTTCACAGTAGTAATTAACATGTGGCTTTACATGCAAATAATAATATTAATACAACTACTCATAATAATTTGGATGGTATCCAGAAAACATTAATCAATCAGCAGGCATGGTTGTGTTGTTAGCAACAACCCAACTCTGGGCGTCTGACTGTATGAAATTTGCGTTTTCTCCACGGGTTTTTCCCCCCACAGATAAATGCGCATACTGGACATACAGCTCTATACTATATATGTCCACTGTTCATCCAGTAAAGCTGCAGATCAGATTCAAAATCACTTGTGCTGAGTGAAAGATCCATATAGGTAGAATATTTAAGGGGCTTTGTAGAAATACAACCCAGAAATGCTCTATGTAGATTAAATGGATTCATCTGTTGGGATTAGAACCACGCATTGTCGCAGTTTC
This sequence comes from Syngnathus leptorhynchus, assembly GCF_054491065.1. Lineage (NCBI taxonomy): Eukaryota > Metazoa > Chordata > Actinopteri > Syngnathiformes > Syngnathidae > Syngnathus > Syngnathus leptorhynchus. The sequence goes on from NC_141195.1 coordinate 11,174,361, forward strand.
TTGAGATATTGTGTGTTGAGCATATCGTTACTTTCAGTTCCACCTTGTCTCTAATGATGTCTGGTCCTCCCTCTCTCTTGGGAGATGTGGTCATCATATTGCTATCTTTTCCTTTCCGTGTGTGTGTAAAATAAAGGAACTGGTCGATGGGGTCTTGTCCCCTCCTTTCTGAAACAGTTCATTGGACTGTAACGCTAATCCATGGGGACCCTCTTCACTATGGTGACCCGGTGACACAAACACACTCGCACAAATGCACGCACGCACCCACGCACACATACACGAACACTGAGATACATCCTCATCTATCATACTCACAGAGTGTCAGTGCTGCTGGAAGGTAGCCCCCTGGGTGATGGCCAGGACCCAATCAGTGCTCTTGCCTCATCTCCGACATCATCATGGTAAGGACATCTCCTTGCTGGTAGTAAATGTAAATTGGAAAGACAGCAAGGAGATGATCTGATAGTTTTAGATTTGTCAATCACACGAAAGTAATGTTGTTTTGAAAATGTTGTTTTCCTGCTCCACATTATTTCACTTAACATGTTCTTGTGTGCTGGGATAAAAGCCCACCGTTTGATTTGTATGTTTATAAAGCTGTATATATGTTTTATATTATACATTATACATATCATGACGATGATAGGGCACTACACAGCTGCTCTAAGAGGATACGGGCCAGTGCAGAAACAAACAGTTGGCAGGATTCTCACTTCTATCTCTGAATTCTGAGTTTGCAGTGAGAACTTTATAATCCTCTTCTGTAGCTCTTAAATATTACAAGAACAATTACCAAAATAATGATTCCATTAAAATAGAGCTATTATACATAAAACTTTGATACACATTGGTTTCTAAACTTCATAAAGATCGCAAATGCTTTTTTAAAACTTAAATTAAAGTTAAATAAAAACATAAAATTAAGCTGTACGTAAAAATAGGTATTGTTGTAAATATTATACATAATGTAAATAATATACCCTACATGAAAACAAAAAAAAAAGGTGTCCTGTACGGTTTTAAAATAATGTTTTCAACTGTCTGAATTTATCGTTAAAACACTTCATTTGAATATGTATTTCATCTTGCGACACAAATGTGAGTCTGGTTTTCAATGTGCAGTGGTAGACGAACTCAATTCTGCTGAGGTCTCACCTTCAGAACTTTGATCAGAGTGTCAGTAGTTTGCCCTGTGGCTAATGTAAAACATTCCCCACAACTAAGAGTGTGTTCACTGACTTCACAGTGCCAGAGGGCAAGATTAACTTTAGCGTGAGATGAATATGTGTGTACAGGTAGTAAATGTGGTTGTGCGAGTTGACCATGTGAGAATTAGTTTACCTCAAAGCAATGTGGTTGACTGCCATGTAGCAGCGCTCCAGCTTGCCCTCTTCAGGTCTCATCTCCCACTTTAATAAATGAGTCAATTGCTCCCATGAAGACAACCTTGCTCCCCACCCCCCTTCTTTCCCCTTGCTTCACCTCTCCTCACATTTTGCTCACCCACTGGTTTAGTTCTACTCTCCCATAGTCGATCTTTAACTTTTACTATAATTAAATCTGGAATTATTTGATGATTATGGTGCGATTTTCCAGGATTTTTCCAGTCGTCCAGGACCGTGTTTGTTTTACCTGTAACAGTGACCGAGATGTTTGTCAAGGCTGAACACAGGGGAATCTGTTGCACTTTTTGGGAGCAGTAAGGCAAAGGTCATCATCATCATCCAAAAGTAAAAAGGATTGAGATTACTTTAAGGGTAAGAATGAAAAGAAAAAGTGCGGGGACACCCACAGAACTGAGAATTGCCCCATGAGGAATCCCCCAGGCAGAGAAGAATTTTTTGTGTCTTTGTGTGCTCCACTGTGCTCGGACACCTGTCACCACTCCTAATGAAAAAGGCCCCCACAATCCTCTGCTACCAGCACTTTTTTGTTTTGTGTATGAATGTGTGTTTGTGTGTGTGTGCGTGTGTGTGTGTGTCTACCGTGCAGGATTTCCGTGTTGTAATTGGAACGGATGTTTGAACATGCTCCTTCAACGTTAACAATAGCTTCTACTTCAGAAGAGACACTTCACCGTCGAGCCCACGTATTTGGTCATGTGCATTCACACCAACCAAACACACACACACACACTCCTTTTTTTGATTCTATTAGAGCTTTGAGGCAGAGCGGCAGTCTATCACTGTTCTATCACCACCTGTGAATACTTCAGACTTGAACAGTCAGCCATTCTTGTTGACAATCTGCTTCACTTCAGCTACCGCATTGATTTGTTCTCCTCTCTCTTTTTTCTCTACTTCCTCTACTCTCCATCAAATACAGGTTATCAATCAGTTCGGCTAAACCTCTTATAAAAGTTACAAGGAGCAATTGAAGCAGTTAAAAATACGTATGTGAAGGTGAAACACGTGTCTAGTCATTTTGAAGACAATTGTTATATAGCAGAGTGGAAGAATCAGTTCATTCAATGCTTGTGAAGGAAGCAAAGTTTTGATTGTTATATTATAAAAATCATTTTACAGAGTCATGTTTTTCTCCTAAGATAGGTCAAGGTCAACAAACTAAACGCACATCTGCACCTTTCTCCAGTATAATGGTGGTCTCTTCTACCTCAGCTATGTTGAAGGGCTGGTAAAGCTCTAAGTAACTACTCTTGGGACTCGAATTGTTCTTTTATTTACTTCATCCATCCATTTTCTGAACCGCTTTGTCCCCACGGGGGTCGTGGGCGTGCTGGAGCCTATCTCAGCCATCATCGGGCAGCAGGCGGGGGACACCCTGAACCGGTTGCCAGCCAATCACAGGGCACACGGAGACGAGCAACCATTCACACTCGTACTCATACCTAGGGACAATTTAGAGTCTTCAATCAGCCTACCAAGCATGTTTTTGGGGATGTGGGAGGAAACCGGAGTGCCCGGAGAAAACCCACGCGAACACTAGGAGACCATGCAAACTCCACACAGGGAGGGCCGGAGGTGGAATCGAGCCCACACCCTCCTAACTGTGAGGCGGATGTGCTACCCAGTGCTCCACCGAGCCGCCCTTTTATCTACTTATACGTATGTAGGAATGTATAGGGTGACCATTGGGCCACATTAAATGTTGATTTACAGCAATGTTTTCTTTCATTTAGGCCTATGCTCTTAGTGGAAATACAGTTAACCCAAAGAGTGCTGGGATAGGCTCCAGCACACCCGCGACCCTCGTAAGAATAAACAGTATGGCAGATAAGTTACAAATATGGGCAGAGTTTGTGTTCTAATTTGATTCAATACAAGATAGATAGATAGATGTACACGATAGCTTATTTATTTATTTATTTATTTATTTATTTATTTATTTATTTATTTATCTATTTTTAGTTAGTTATTTAGTTATGATTAAGGGCTGTATAAAACAACTTCACTGTTGGCAAAAAGTTGTTTGAATGAATGAACGGTCTCAGAAAACATGACAGACTTCCTGTTTTAAGTGATCATGAAAGTCCTCAGAAAGTACATTTTGTAACTATCAGCTCTGCATTTGAATGACCACCATTATTATGTCCAGAATACTTTGTCTTCAATGAGAGTGCCTGCTACTTTTCCGGTCACATCTCAACCTCTTTCTTCTCAATTTTCTTATCTGCAGGAGTGTCCTCAAATCCTGCCCTCCACTCAGATCTATATCCCTGCTGGAGTTATGAGGCCAATCACGCTGCTGGCACAGAACCTGCCCCAGCCACAGTCCGGACAGAGGAACTACGAGTGTATTTTTCACATTCAAGGCAACATGCTCAGTGTCCCGGCCCTGAGGTTCAACAGCACAAGCATCCAGTGTCAGAAGAGCACAGTAAGGCACCACACACCATTTTATGTGGACATGCCAAATCCACAAATCTATTCAATTTAATAGAGACAGCTTCCAAAGTATGTTGAACTGATTAATGGCAACTTCTTTATTGGCTGTGGAGTGTGGGGATGGTGTTTTTCAGGCGACTGAGTGATCATTTTTCCAAATCAAGGTCACACATTTGATACCTGGTTTCGTTTTTTGTGTCCTTGAGAGTTACGAAAACCACAGTTGCCTTTGATGATGTGGATGATGTATTGTACGTAGAATCCCTTAGATTTTATATATGAATGGATAGTTTTCAATTTTGCCATGTTTGAAATTGTTTGTTTATGGACCACATCTGGAGCATTGTTGTTTAGTTGTAACTGTGTGAATGTTTATAATTGACAGATATCATTTCTACCAAATCTTATCAAGGTTAAACATATTTGTATATTCTGGTAGGCTGATCAAACAAAGATTTTAAAATAGTCCATCTGAAGCTGATCAAGCCCCATCTCTTAGTCATTTGACAGCAGAAACTTCTTTATCCACTTTGCAGTGTTATAGCTGTGAGTTGCTTGTGTGTGTGATGTCGCGTGTGTTTATGTGTGGCCACAGGGATTTCATGTTTCAAATGCCACTCTTTCTTTTCATTCCCACTTCTCCATCTTTCCTTTCAGTCAAACTGTCAGGGGGTAGCAACCAATAGACGAAAAACGCTTTAAGTTTCAAGTTGATTTCCTGTGCTCTAATCGGGGTGTGAAGCAGACGCCACACCAATTATGACATATTAACGCCAAGGCGCTGAATAACAGATAGTGAGTGCTTTAAGCCCTGAATATGGCAGATGTCCTTTCTTGTGCTTGTCACACTTTTCCACAGCTAACTGTACTCCCACTGCATTCTTTTGCACGTGCTTGATTTACAGACACTTCTTTTCCTTACTTTTTGTCACCTATAATCTTACTTTTTAGCAAGAATATGTATTTATTTTTGTTATCAGGCAAATGGAATCATGGCCCCACGTCTTTTTTAGCCTACAAGACTTTCAAAATTTAAAAAATTAAGAAACAGAAGAGGAGTATTGTTTTGCGCCTGCAGAATAAAACCAGCAGGTCAATGACAACATGGACAGAATGCAAATTGCATTTTGTCTGACCCCCTCAGACCCTTTGAAGTTCTGTATTCCCCGCTGTAGAAGTGTTCACATTCAAAAGGAGCAGGGAGCAAGTAATTCCAGATTTTATAGTGCTTAAGATGTACAAAGTTGGCAGAACTCAAATTGTTTTTGAGGAATGAACAGATGTCTTGATCTGATAAATTTGGGTGAATCCATCTTTCTAAACTTGTTTGTTCAACATAATCAAATATATAACGGCAGACAGTTGCATATTTATTTCATTCATACAAGACTTACCAGACTGTGGGACCCAATATTATCAATTTAGTAATTATTTTTATTTGTCTTCTTTTAATAGTTCTGTTTTGTTTGATTCTCCAGCACCTGGTTTAGACAGCAAAATACTCATTTGTAGCCCTTTACAAGTTGCTACAAAGATGTGACATCCTTTAAGCTTTGCCCAATGTTGTAAATCAAAGTTTTTATTTATTTCTCAGTCTCATGTGATTTTACAATAGAAACAATTTCATAAAATACAAAAAAGGATGAACACAGGGTATCAAATAATGTTTTGTTGATGGGCTTATCTATTTTTATGTGCGTGCCAGTGTGTACATAGACCACATGAGAACAGCAATGTGGTTTTATGGGCCTCCTCGTCAGGTGGGACTGTGATAGTATCCAATTAAGGGAGCTGTAGATGAAATGATGATGAATTGCAGCGCTGTTGTCGACTGACGGAAGCACACACGCATACACACAGGACAGAAAAAAAGCAGTGAGATGGAGCAAACGATGACAAAAGCAACAAGGGCTGTGATGGAGGAGGTTGAATGAGTACAGACAGACAGAATTAAAACAAAATGACCAAAGGTTTAACCTAAGCAAGCAGATGTGCAGAAACAAACAAATGAGGCAGGAACGTTTTGGATGATTGGGCAGATATGTCTTCAAATAAGAAATGTGCACGCTTGAGAAAGTCATGCTGAAAGAACAAGGAATCATGAACAGTGGAAAAGATGAATGAGCTTTATTTGGTGTATTCATACAAATATTGAGGAATGGCAAGTTGTCCCATCATTGAATGTTGGTTTTCACAGGCATATTTTCATCTTGTTTTTTTAGCTGTTGTGGCCGAATACAAGAAAATATAGTAGTTTCTCAACCTTTTAAAATACAAAGTTCAGTTTTCAACATTATTGTCAGATGTGTCACTGTTGTGCATTTAATGATATATAGCTGTTTTATGTGATGTGAATCCCATGAATTATCATTATTATTACTTCATTATCAATCAAGTGTCGATAACTTTAAGGAACACAATGTTTTCAATGGATGATTGATTATTGAAAAAAAATTGTATTTAATGGTCTGTTCAACCACTGAATTCCTTACAGCAATTACTGGCCTATATTCTAGGAGCAGTTAAATGATAGATTTCTAATTTTTTTCATGTCGTGTTGCGATAAGTTTATTTTGGAGTGAATTGAAATTATGTTTCCATTTATCTCTTAAGGCTTCATGGTCATTCATGCATGCTTTAATGAGAATGCCAAAAGAAAACTAGAATTGGCAATTTCTGGAGAAATTGCGTGTGAAGGCGAAGGCACTTCACACTATTGTGGGACTCGAAATGATGATTAAATGACATAAAAATGGTAAATTGATGATTAAATAAAATGAAAATAATTATTAAAGTGATGTGTTAAAATTGAATGAATGAAAAAAAAATATTGGTCAAGCGGGATTCGAACTCGCACGGGAACAGCGCTCGTGCTCCAAATTCCAGTCTCTTCTTACTGAGCTAAACAGCGGCTTAGTGTTGCTGCGGTGGAATGATGATATTAAACAAGAAATAAAAATGGTAAAACGGTAAAATGTTTTTAACTTAAAATTAAATGAATAACTAAATGAATGAATGGAAAATAAAAAAATAAAAAAATAAAAGAGTTAAATAAACGAGTTAAGGAAAGAAATCATGAAAAAAGTTGTCAGATGTCAAAATTTGAACTCACTCCTGAACGTCGCTCGTGTCTAATGCGCCATTAAGAATGAATGGGGGATTTTAAGGCACAAATTTGCTAATTATGCAAAAACGGTAAATGTTATGAACAAATGAAATACTAGCAGTCATGCCGTGAATTTTTGGAACGTGTGAAAGTTGGAATGGGGTGAATCGGTTAAAGCATGTGGGAGTAGTTAGGTGTCAAAAAAGTGGGAGGAATAAATTGTTTAACTAGAATTGGCAATTTCTGGAGAAATTGCGTGTGAAGGCGAAGGCACTTCACACTATTGTGGGACTCGAAATGATGATTAAATGACAGAAAAATGGTAAATTAATAATGATGATTAAATCAAATAAAAACGGTAAATTAATGATGATGATGAAAGTAATTATTAAAGTGATGTGTTAAAATTGAATGAATGAAAAAAAAATCATGGCCAAGCAGGATTCGAACTCGCTCGCGGACGTGGCTCGTGTTTAGGGATCATTGTTTTCTCACTGAGCTAAACAGCGACTGTTTTTTTGTGGTGGAATGTTGCTATTAATCAAGAAATTAAAATGGTGAACGTTAAAACGGTAAAATGATGTTTTTAACTTAAAATTAAATGAATAACTAAATCAATGAATGAAAAATAAATAAATAAAAAATAAAAGAGTTAAATAAATGAGTTAAGGAAAGAAATCATGAAAAAAGTTGTCAGATGTCAAAATTTGAACTCACTCCTGAACGTCGCTCGTGTCTAATGCGCCATTAAGAATGAATGGGGGATTTTAAGGCACAAATTTGCTAATTATGCAAAAACGGTAAATGTTATGAACAAATAAAATACTAGCAGTCATGCCGTGAATTTTTGGAACGTGTGAAAGTTGGAATGGAGTGAATCGGTTAAAGCATGTGGGAGTAGTTAGGTGTCAAAAAAGTGGGAGGAATAAATTGTTTAATAATAATAACTAGAATTGGCAATTTCTGGAGAAATTGCGTGTGAAGGCGAAGGCACTTCACACTATTGTGGGACTCGAAATGATGATTAAATGACATAAAATTGGTAAATTGATGATTAAATAAAATAAAAATGTTAAATTAATGATGATGATGAAAATAATTATTAAAATGTGTTAAAATTGAATGAATGAAAAATTAATGAATAAAAAAATTATGGCCAAGCAGGATTCGAACGCCCTCGTGGAAGTAGCTTAAGTTCAGAGCGCCATTGTCTTCTTACTGAGCTAAACACCGATTTAATGCTATTCTGGTGGACTGATGCTATTAAACGAGAAATAAAAATGGTACATGCCGTTAAAACGGTAAAATGATGTTTTTAACTTAAAATTAAATGAAAAACTAAATGAATGATGAAAATAATTATTAAAATGTGTTAAAATTGAATGAATGAAAAATTAATGAATAAAAAAGTTGTGGCCAACCGGGACTCGAACTCGCTCGCGGACGTGGCTCGTGTTCTTAGGATCATTGTCTTCTTACTGAGCTAAACAGCGGCTTAGTGTTGCAGCGGTGGAATGATGATATTAAACAAGAAATAAAAACGGTAAATGCCGTTAAAACGGTAAAATGATGTTTTTAACTTAAAATTAAATGAATAACTAAATGAATGAATGGAAAATAAATAAATAAAAAATAAAAGAGTTAAATAAACGAGTTAAGGAAAGAAATCATGAAAAAAGTTGTCAGATGTCAAAATTTGAACTCACTCCTGAACGTCACTCTTGTCTAATGCGCCATTAAGAATGAATGGGGGATTTTAAGGCACAAATTTGCTAATTATGCAAAAACGGTAAATGTTATGAACAAATAAAATACTAGCAGTCATGCCGTGAATTTTTGGAACGTGTGAAAGTTGGAATGGAGTGAATCGGTTAAAGCATGTGGGAGTAGTTAGGTGTCAAAAAAGTGGGAGGAATAAATTGTTTAATAATAATAAGAAGAAAAATAAAGTAGAATAACAATAGTGTGAAGGCCTTCGCCTTCACACTAATAAGAAAAATAAAGTAGAATAACAATAGTGTGAAGGCCTTCGCCTTCACACTAATAATAATAAGAAGAAAAATAAAGTAGAACTAGAATTGGCAATTTCTGGAGAAATTGCGTGTGAAGGCGAAGGCACTTCACACTATTGTGGGACTCGAAATGATGATTAAATGACAGAAAAATGGTAAATTAATAATGATGATTAAATCAAATAAAAACGGTAAATTAATGATGATGATGAAAGTAATTATTAAAGTGATGTGTTAAAATTGAATGAATGAAAAAAAAATCATGGCCAAGCAGGATACGAACTCGCTCGCGGACGTGGCTCGTGTTTAGGGACCATTGTTTTCTCACTGAGCTAAACAGCGACTATGTGTTTAATGTGGTGGAATGTTGCTATTAATCAAGAAATTAAAATGGTGAACGTTAAAATGGTAAAATGATGTTTTTAACTTAAAATTAAATGAATAACTAAATGAAAAATAAAAACGGTAAATTAATGATGATGATGAAAGTAATTATTAAAGTGATGTGTTAAAATTGAATGAATGAAAAAAAAATTATGGCCAAGCAGGATTCGAACTCGCTCGCGTACGTGGCTCGTGTTTAGGGACCATTGTTTTCTCACTGAGCTAAACAGCGACTGTGTTTGTTGTGGTGGAATGTTGCTATTAATCAAGAAATTAAAATGGTGAACGTTAAAACGGTAAAATGATGTTTTTAACTTAAAATTAAATGAATAACTAAATCAATGAATGAAAAATAAATAAATAAAAAATAAAAGAGTTAAATAAATGAGTTAAGGAAAGAAATCATGAAAAAAGTTGTCAGATGTCAAAATTTGAACTCACTCCTGAACGTCGCTCGTGTCTAATGCGCCATTAAGAATGAATGGGGGATTTTAAGGCACAAATTTGCTAATTATGCAAAAACGGTAAATGTTATGAACAAATAAAATACTAGCAGTCATGCCGTGAATTTTTGGAACGTGTGAAAGTTGGAATGGAGTGAATCGGTTAAAGCATGTGGGAATAGTTAGGTGTCAAAAAAGTGGGAGGAATAAATTGTTTAATAATAATAAGAAGAAAAATAAAGTAGAATAACAATAGTGTGAAGGCCTTCGCCTTCACACTAATAACAATAGTGTGAAGGCCTTCGCCTTCACACTAATAAGTATTGAATGAATGCAAATAGGGCGGCACGGTGGTGCACTGGTTAGCACTTCCGCCTCACAGTTAGGAGGGTGTCGGTTTATATCAACCTCCAGCCCTCCCTGTGTGGATTTTGCATGTTCTCCCCGTGCCCGCGTGGGTTTTCTTCGGGCACTCCGGTTTCGTCCCACATCCCAAAAACATGCTTGGTAGGCCGATTGATCATTCCAAATTGCCCCTAAGTGCGAGTGCGAAAGGTTGTTTGTCTCTGTGTGCCCTGCGATCGGCTGGCAACCGGTTCAGGGTGTCCACCACCTACTGCACGATGACCTCCATGGGGACAAGCGGTGTAGAAGATGGATGGATGGACAGATGGACGAATGGATGGATGCAAATAAAACTAACGTGGGTGCTCTGAGATTTGGTGTGTCTTCCACTTTCTAATTCCAGTTCTTTTAATCCGTGTGTGCTTATTAAAAGGCAAAATGAAAGTGAAATATTTGTTATGCAGAGCACTAAACAGGCGGTATATAATATCCATTATGATTGATAACCTGTTCACTTTTACCATTGTGTTTCGTATTCTCGTGAGGAAAGTGTATGTATATGTATGGCAGCAGGCTGTGTCTGGGGGAGTCACGTGCAATAAATCATTGCAAAAATTAGCCGACAGTGGATGTTCCCCGGTCCATTCAATCTTTTTGTCTCATTGTGCATTACTTAACCCTTCACCAACACTCGGGCATCCAATCTACACGTAGACTGGGGATCCAGACGATGCTTGCATGCACACAAACAGGGAAATCATGTGCACACTGAGAGATGGGGTGCACACTTGTTGTTTAGGTATTTCAGAGCCCAACATAGCACATGGCTGATTCTCCAAATGAATGACCCCTCACTAATCATGCAGAATCGATCGAGACTGTGCTATCAGTAACGACCAGTGACCGGCTTTACATGATTTATTATACGCACACTTACTCTGCGTGCATGTATGTGCATGTGGGCTTGTATTTGAATTTTGGCTTTGTTAAATGGAGGCTGAAGCAGCGGGTGTTCCAGAGTTAATATTTATGCTTATGTTTCATAATTTTTATCATATTATATGCATAGTTGAATGTTGTCAAGAGTTTTATGTCTACTCCATAAATAAATCCAGTTCCAGTCATGGAAATCATTCAGAAATATGAAATATTTTTGTGAAACATTCCACAGTCAGCATTTAACTGAATTGTGTTGTGAAGTGAAGGTCCACTGTGTGCTCATAAAATGCAAACATTATCCAAGAAGATCCATCCTCAGTTGCTGTTTTGCTGTTATAATGCACATTGTCTGCTTGCAGTTCATTTTTTAAAACCATTCATGGAAGCCTGAGCAATATGCATTTCTAAGAGCATAACATCTATTTCATGCAATGGATATGGAGAACAATGAGTAGTCACCAATTTTTTTTCGGGTGAAATGAGGAACTAGAAGATGCATTACGGTGACACTTAACTGACTGTATACAGTGTGTGTTTGGACACGGATTGATTTTGTGAATCTGTTAGTGTCAAACTGTCAACATCATGAAGCCTTTATTAATTGTAGATATACTTTAGAAGTAATATTTTAACATCCTCAACCACCATAATAGTGCAAAAAAAACTTTTTCTACTGTTAAAAAAGAAATGTATCTTAACCTGTTTACAGTCTAAAGACATGGTGAAAAAATAATAATAAAAAATAAACACAAAAAGCACCGATTCTCCAAAATAAATTAAAAGCCAAACTCACCATAAATCAATCATTTCAGATTCACATAGTAATTCTTCGAACTTGAAAATAAATAAATAAATAAATAAATAAATAAATAAAATCATCTTCCAATATAATATACTAATCATGTCATCATAATCTGCCATTGCATTAAATGACCTACAGGGATATTATGCAACGCTAAATCATTAACAAATGGCATGATTGCAGGTACAAAATGCCACGTTTATGACAAAATATCAGTAAGTTTGAACTGTCAAATTAAAGAGGCAAAAAGTCCCTGTGAAGTAAAGAGACACAAACACTACTTGAAGTCTATTTCAAACATACTCTCTAGGTATCTGCCAAGATGACTAATTACGTGAGGGCAACCTGAGTATGCACACAAACTCAGCTTTTTTTCTTTTACCCCCCCCCCCCTCGTCACACAGACGCTCTGCCTTGGTAAAAATCTGCAGTTCTTCGTAATCGACCAGATATACACTCACATGCAGGCACACAAGAATACACACAATATCTATCCCCACATTCTGCAGAGACATGCAATCCATAGAGACGATTCATGTCGCAGGAAAGTAAACGAGTGCAGGAGCAGATAACGAATGAACCCGAGCCAACTTGCAGTGTTACTGTAATGAGGCCGGCGAATGCTTTCTGCTCACCTCGTATACTATGTGTGTCCCAATATAACCTCTCCTGCCTCCTCCTTGCCAGTCCTACTGTCACCTCTAAATGACTATTTGCCTCTCTACTATACTTTGCTTCCTCTGCCTTTAAACACTTCATACTTTTTGGGACAGTCCCAGTGGTCGTTGTTCACTTTGTACCCGTTTTCCATGTTTTTGTCCTTTGTTGCCGTCCTCTTCGTTTTAATGTCCTCTCTGCCTAATTCGTATTCCACAATAATTTGCTCTGTAGCTGTCCCTGAGCTTGCCTCACCATTTCGCCACATTTCTTTCCCACCAACCCGCTCTCCTCGAGTCTTTTCCCTCAGGAGCCTGGCTACTGTATATGTTGGCTCAGGTAGATTAATTACATGTAGTGACATGCAGGCGCTGGCCAGAGGCTCCGGTAATGAGTTTGATTACTCATCTCCAGCAGCACTGGGGACTCAGGGGAGTGGAGGAAGGACATATTGCCGGGCAGAGGGGGCTCTCATTTGGGAGGGATGGGGTTCAGAACTGCAACTTTTCCCTTGCTGGGTTCCGCCACTCGAAAACTTTTAACAGAATTGACACTGGCACTCGAGATCAAAGCTTAACCACGTCAAGTCAGTGACCTGCTGATAGCCGATAGCGGCGTACGAGGCTAAGTTAAAAAGTGGTTTTATAGCGATTTATAACGATGACTATATATATATATATATATATATATATATATATATATATATATATTCCTTTCGTGTTTATTTATCTTGTGCAATATAGAATAAAAAATATTTGGCAGTTTTATATGCTTACCTTAGTCTTCACACTTTAAGATTTTGCTAAATGATAACAGATAGCCAAAATATGTGCCAAAATAATGAATATCTCACAGTTTACATTTTAGCCGTTTCTTCTCTTACATGACAATTACATATTCTAAGTGCATCATGCATAAGTGTCATTACAAACTTTCCCCCCACTTCATTTCAACATATTGAGAAGGTTCAGTTACAACCAGGCATAAATTAATGAATATTAATAAGATGGAATGAATGAAACTGGAATAAAGGGTGAAGAACCACTTTGAACAGATTGTGTTCAAGTTGAGCCAATCCATTGTACTTCCACATTAATTATTATCATCAGCTTTAATGCAAACCTGCATGTCATAAATTTGCTTTCACTTCCTTCTCTGCCTATTCTTATCTTCATAAGTACCCTCGAGAAAGCTGATTAGACCGTGGGTGATTGCGGCCGTGTGAGAGGGTGTCACGGTGTGGTCTGTGTTGGCATTTTAAAGCATGTGACCGTATGAATAAACCATGATGTGGCGGGCCGCCGGGGTGGGCAGGAGCCGACTGGAGAACAAGTCCACCCAGTGTTTTGGTGACAGCAGACAAGTGAAACCCCTTAAAGTTTAATGGGGGCCTGGCCTCAGAGGGTCCTATTGTTTCACTGCTGGCAGTCAGTATTTAGGCAAGTATTTAACTAGTGGGACATTGTGGCAATGCTAATAAAAGCATCCCGCCTCGTGTGAGTGTCCTGGATGAGGGTCTCCGCTGGATAAGGTTAAAGAGGATATGGACACAAAGACAGATAGTGTGTGCTGGAGGAGAGACACTTTTAGTCTGCATCATAAATGTGATACAAGCCCCACCGCACGCACGCACATTTGAGGTGGTCAAGTTCGGTCTACCAAATCAAGTGTGTCAGTGAGCAAATGGAAAATGCCAATTTCACTTTACAATTTCCCTCCCTATCGCATCTCTCACTCTCTCATGCGGCCGCTATATTGTGTGAGTGAATACCTCTCACACGTTTACCACTGTTTGAGTCTGGTCTTCACTTTTTCTTTCCTCTTCTATTATTTTGCTGTTGTCTTTGGCCCTTTCCTCCAATTCCCATGACAGTCGCACATGCCCATCGAGTTAAACCCCTTCTGTCATTTCCTTGTTTGTGTGTGTGTGTGTGTGTGTGTGTGCGCGCGTGTGCGTGTGTGCGTGTGTGTGTGTGTGTGTGTGTGTGTGTGTGCGCGCGTGTGCGTGTGTGCGTGTGTGTGTGTGTGTGTGTGTGTGTGTGTGTGTGTGTGTGTGTGTGTGTGTGTGTGTGTGTGTGTGTGTGTGTGAGAGAGAGAGTGTGTGTGTGCGTGTGTGCGTGTGTGTGCACCTGTGTGTGTGTGTGTGTGTCTGTGAGAGTGTGTGTGAGAGTGTGTACTATTTTGGTCACTCTGCATGGTCATGCTGGATGACTCGCGCTCTGCCACCAACAAGCCAGGATGAATCACAATGTTTTTTGATTCACCTGTTTAGGTGACTCACTCTGTCTATCTTTTCTGTTCCTTAGTATGACTATGAAGGCGGTGATATCAGTGACCTCCCAGTTGACCTTTCTGTGCTGTGGAATGGAAATTTTGTCATCGACAATCCTTTCAACATCCAAGGTAGAACGACAACTTTTTTTTCTCGTAATTTGTGTGATTTGGTTTTGGTGATTTGGTGTGAAACAATGGCAGGTAAGTGGTTCTTAAATTGATGTGGAATTGTTCTTTGCAAATTCCCACGGTGGTCATTTTGTTTTATAATGGTTAGGTAGTCCACAGATATTCACTTTATATAGTACAGGGTGATTAAAAAAAGAATTCCCTATTTGTATGTTCATATTTTAACATTCTTACAAGAAATTGAAATGATAAAGTGTACAGCATGAAGTTTTTTTGATTCTGTATTCATCAGCTTTTCAAGTATTGACTTACAAGGAACTCTCGCAGAACAGAAATTAACTTTTAGTAGTTACTCTTCAAGATCTTGTTAAGTTGTTGGTATGGTAGCTTCTTTAACCAACTACTACTACTAAATGGTTGTTTAGTCAGGACCTTTGACTAAGCCCCTCATGGAGTTTGCATGTTCTCTCCGTGCCTGCATGAGTTTCCTCCGCGTACTTAAGTTTCCTCACACATTCGTGTGATTGTGAGAGTGAATAATTGTTTGTCTATATGTGCCTTGCGATTGGCTGGCAACCAGTTCAGGGTGTGCCCTGCTTACTGCCCAAAGACCGCTAGGCTAGCGCACCCTCGTGAGGATAAGCAGTTTGGAAGAAGAAGAACAACAAATTTAACCAGATATACGTGACATAGACAGATCTACAAATGAAGAAACCTGTGAAAAGTAGAACAAACGATGGGTGAGCATGATGGGTGGACAGCAACTTAATGAATATGCTGTGCAATGGCAGACGAGGAAGATGAGGATAAAGGATTTGATAAAGGAAAAGGAAAAGTAACACACAAAGATGACATTTATTATTTTAATGACTCTGCGCATAGAGTGGAAAACAATTATGCATTCAGACTTTTTTCTCAAGTGTAATATATTGAGCTGGGGAGACTAATGAATTCTGACATCCCATTACACAAGATAACATAAGTCGACCTCTCAAGTGTGTCCCACGGAAATTTGCTTAAAATTTGCATACCGATTCAGGTTTACAAACATTTCTGCTGCTTTTTTCTGTCATTTCCTTCTTCTAGTCACTATTCATTTTCTATTTTTAGATGAAAAAGTGCCCACTATGCGTTGTGTCTGACCCACTTCTGAGAGAAGTCAAACATGCAGTTTGTCTTCCAGATAATTTGCAAATGAGTTGCTTAGAGGTTGCAACCTTATTATTCTCCTTGCACAATTTCATTGAAAACATGCTCCTCCGAGGTTTGCTTCTGTTGTCAAATCTTAATTGGTTTAAAGTCTTGAATTGGACATGTACTCGTCAATAATTCCATCCATCCATCCATTTTCTGAACCGCTTAGTCCTCATGGGGGTCGCGGGCGTGCTGGAGCCTATCCCAGCCGTCATCGGGCAGTAGGCAGGGGACACCCTGAACCGGTTGCCAGCCAATCGCAGAGCGCACAGAGACCAACAACCATTCGCACTCACAATCACACAAACGGACAATTTGGAGTGGCCAACCAGCCTACCATGCATGTCTTTGGAATGCCACACAAGCACAGGGAGAACATGCAAATTCCACACAGGAAGGGTGGAGTCAGAATTGAACCCTACATCTCTGAACTGTGAAGTGGCATGCTAACCAGAGCTCCACGATGCCACTATAACTAAATAAATAGTAACAATTTCTACACTATCAGCCACATGTTAAACTTTACAAAGCCAAGACTTTTGTAGGACTCTAATGCCTATGACATTGCCATAAAGTACTTATGTAGTCAGGCTTCATGAAAATCAAATTCCCTCATTATCATTACATAAACCTGTAAAAAAAAAAAAAAACATTAAATAATTGTCCTTGCTCGCACAAAGCATGCATAAAGACTTTCTCCTCTTTGTCTCCTCCTTTTTTCTACCCATCCTCCATTAATCCCTCACCACTCCATTCCCTCTCTTTCTCTTTCAACATCCAACCCGCATTACTGTATTATCCGTTTAAGGAGGAGCATTATGGCGCTTGCCCAGCTTTGCCCTAGTGTGAAGTGGAGATGTTAATTAAATCATTCATTTGCTTCAGATTAATTAGTGTTATGCTACTTTTAAGATAAACCATTGCTAATCAGATTAGGGTGTGCTAAGGCCAAGGCTGAGGCAGATGGATTCAAAAAGAGCTCACTTTGAAGTCTTGCACTGTTTGCGAGGAACAGACAGGGAAGGAAGGATGACTTTCTTCTATGCTCAGGTCCACTTTGTCTTTCCTTTTTCAATGCGTTTTTTTAAAACACCACAAAATGTTCAATTTAATGGTGTGTTTGTATCCAATATAACCAGCTCACTCACACACACGCACGCACGCACGCACAAACACACACACACACATAGATTTGCACAATGCTCAAACATTGTTCCTTGGTCACTTCCAGTAAATGGTGAGATTATATATCCTTCGCCTCATAAAAAATGAAGAAAATTAAGTTAACTTTATTTGTCATGAGTTCACTCACAGTAACTGAATGACTGATGGGTGGAACAAATCAATGTAATTGAGAGTCCAATTATTAGTTTCAATTAATGATCAATCACAAATAATTTTCTATCATCACTTATCAACGAAGTTATGGGTTGTTGTTTTGTTTTGTTTTTTCCAAATTTAAAAATGCTCTTGCATTGAACAAATCTGTTGGCAATGTTCTATGGGCCCAAACTGGATGTACGTCATTGTTTTAGATGCCAAAGATGAACAAATCCATTTTACTCGTGAATAACTGTAAACTAGTTATCCTGCTCACCAAAATCAGATACACAAAAAATAAATTATATTATTATTATTATTCTGATTATTTTGTGTCCCTTCCAGCAACACCCTCCTGCCCTCTATCGACAAGCCAATTCCTTGGATATTTGACTTTTATTAACTCTAAGTAATCAAAGTAAAACTTCAACGTTACTAAAGTGAATTTGAAACAGAACAGTATTGTATGAAAGCAGGTACAAGAAACATTTGACAACATCTGTTTGCTGAGTTAGACTATTAGGCAAAATACTTTACTAATGACCAACGATCTGAAGTAGTATTTTCTATTCAATCAGATGAATGTAATGTGTTTTTTTTAAAGCATGATTTACAGCACACAATGAAATAGAAATGTATCTCTTAATAACTGTTAGGTGTAATGTTTTTCTTTCACTCTGTTTTGCTATCCAGCCCACCTGTATAAGTGCAAGGCACTGCGGGACAGCTGTGGCATGTGTCTGAAGGCAGACCCCCGGTTCGAGTGTGGCTGGTGTGTCCAGGAAAAGAAGTGCTCTCTACGACAGGAATGTACTATTGGATTCAATTCCCACCTCCCGCTGCAGTTGGTTGATGGAGGAGGCTGGATGCACGCTGCATCTGGAAACAGCCGGTGTACCCACCCCAAGATCACGAAGGTAAAATTTAAATCTGCAAAGGAGATGAAAACAAATCCAAAACCTTGAAAAAAGTCATACAATTTTTTTTTGCATTTCTTACTCACTAACCCTCTTGAGACCTATACAGAGTACAGCATTTTGAATTGCCTATTTGTGTGGCCCTTCATTCAGTATATACATAATATGAATAAAAAAAACTCATTGAAAGACATAAAACCGAGGCTCATTCAGTGCCACATCTTAATCCCATCTTCATCGTTTGAAGGGTGTATGGTACCTGCAGAGATCCAAGGCTGGGCACCATTGATATGCCATTGCATCATCTCTCTTTGGTGAAGCCCTTAGGTTACAGAAACTCCTCTTGGTGTCCTTCACAGAAGAATGAATGCTGTTCTGTTTTAAACTTGTTGCTATTAAAACAAGTGTATGTTAGCTTCTTGACTTTGCCCTTGGAACAGAAGCTGTATCATTACTCAGTGTTACGTCAAAATGGCACTGCCAAGGGAAAGACCGCTTGATGTGTATTTGATTGTGATTTTCGTTTTCAATATTCTTCCTTTTTGGAATGGTATCACATTTTTTTGTCTATTTTCTTGGCATTCCAGTCACAGTACAGCAATAAGGAGGAACTAAAAACGCCGCTGTCTGTTGATTGGTTGAATCATCTGTGTTTTAATAGAAGAACAGAATCAGAAGAAAAGTACAATGGGTTGCGACAAAGAGGACAAAGAGGTATCTGTCGTAGATGTAAAGAAAAACCACACACTATCGTAGTGTCCACCTGCTAAAAATACAATTGAATTATACTGTGCATTGTACCTAATGTAGAATGTACCGATCAGATCTAAATCCCTTTTAACAAGCTCAGGGCACCCAAGGGATGGAAATGACAATCGGCTTATTTTGTTGTCATTTATTTTAGGTAGGTAGACTGGTGGCGTAGGTACAGGTAAGGTACACTATGTAGGAACAGAAGTGAAGGTGTACTACCCGGCTTTGTTTTGGGGCTTGGTGTCCTGCCATTCATCCACCGCCTTCACCTCTTTTTTGTCCCGTCAGGATGCTTTTATGTTCAGGTTATTGAGCAGAGACTGCATCCTCAGCATACAAGCTGCATATGATGACGACTTTGGCTGAAGAGTACCCGTGATTCCATGAAGGAAGAGTAATGCGTTTTTATTTGCTCGTAATAGTGCAAGTACAGTGAAACTAGGGATGATAAATGCCTTCAAGAGTTATGACAGCAAAAAGTAACAGACCTTTTGCTAAGGGAGTAGTAAATATTTTCTTGATGTATTGTTTCTTATGAAAACCTTTGTTCAAGAAGTAGTACTGTAAAATACTGTCAATGTTTTATATCATCTCATATGATTTTTATGTCTACGGTGAATGACAGTCAGTTATCCAATGATGACAGGTATACATATGTTCTGATTGTTTACATATAATGTAAGACTCAAATATGCAAATCAAACAATGAGTCGTGTGCTTGTCCTATACATGTTCTTTTTCATGGTGGTCAATTCCTCTGGAAATGTCACTTTGACCTCGGCCGTGAGTATATATAGTATATATAGTAATAATGTGATTATTTTGTTTATTTCTTAAAACTGGTAGCATTTTAAAAGGCTATATCATTACATCATAAACGTTTGAGACAAAGCAAATTCATACTTAATTTCACTTCTGCCACGTCTGTGCCAAAATTAGCATCGCCAGTCTGTAGTCTGTTCTGCCAAGCAAGAGTGGCATACAAGACAATGTACAGATAACACATGATTACCTTTTGATGCTTGTTAAGGATGAGGCATATGTAAACATGTTCCTGGTTAAGAGTGTGTATGTGTTGGCGATAACCATCATGCATCCGTCACTCTATTTGTTTTGTCACGCCACACCTGTCCCCGTTACGCATCATAATCTTGCGTGATAAATTACATTATGGTTTCTGGAAGCATCACCGAGTGTTATCCCACTACAGTCCGACCATGTAGACCGAGGCTTCCTAATAACTTTCACTGAAGCCCTGAGATGTCACTTTGGTTTTGTTTTGCGTTGTATGCCATTGACTTGTTTTGTCTCTCCCTATTATAAGTTGAGAGATTTATTCATAGCATCTTCTTTTTTTGTGCAAATTGTATTTGTAGTTTTCAATTGACATATACTAATAATACACACAAATAAACAGTATAAAACAACAACACATCAAAACTGACTTAGATAATCAATACAGAGACCTAAAAAAAAGAACAAAAAAACCCCACACACAGACAAGGTGCACCTAATGACGATTGTAAAGATAACCAAAGGACAGGTGACAATTCCATTTCACAGTTCCAGACCAGGTAAATTGTTCACATAGTATGTTACTGGAGAGTCTCAGGTTTCATGGAATTTGTTGATTGATCCAATAATGGTGCATCTGCTCTTTTTCAATTTGAGAATGTACATAACATCCCTAATCCAGTAATGATGAGAAGGTGGGGTGGCAGCCTTCCAGATGAGCAAAATTAAACGTCTGGCTATTAAAGAGCAAAAGGTAACAACTCTCTGCAAATGAGCAGGGGGAGCTGATCCCCTAGTGTCAGAAAATAATCCAAATACAGAAACTAATGGAGATGGTGAAATGTGACAAGCATAGACATTGGAAATCTTTTTGGAAAAGGACCAAAAAGAAACCAGATCGCATTCTCATTGTTCATGAATATGCACGATGGAATAGGCACAACAACCCATCATAATAGAATAAATGAATGATATTCTGCCTTTTGTCTTTTTATTTAAAAATAGCATCTTCTGTCGGGTATTTCCAATCATTTATGGTGTGTGCGCTTTGAATCGATGGGTTGGTCTGGAGTGTGCTTAATATGTGTGGCCGTGGGTGTATTATGTGATGTATCCTTGAAAGGTTATCTTACAGGCACAATTGGAGACTAAATTAGAGTATTTTAACACCGATTTAAGAGATGAGGATGAGATACAATGAATTTATTTCTCTCTCTCTTTCCCTCTCTTCCCCTCTCTTTCCCTCTCTCTCTCTCGCTCTCTCTCGCTCTCTCGCTCTCTCTTTGACCCTGTCTTTCTGCAGTTGTTTCCTGACACAGGACCCCGCCAAGGGGGAACCAGGGTGACCATCCTCGGAGAAAACCTGGGTCTACACTTCAGAGACATACAGATGGGTGTCAGGTTGGGCAAGGTGCCCTGCGTCCCCATTGAGACAGAATACCTGAGTGCCGAGAGGTAAATTGGAGGATAGATTTCTACAATGTATGTATGTATTCAGGTACAATTGTGAAGATGTATTTGGCAAGGCTTAATTTTGAATTTGTCATGAGTCATTGCATTTTCCTAATTGATTCATTTGTATAGATATACCTGCAGGGCTGGAACGCTATCCTAAACTACTATACGTCGATCTGGTCTCCAAGCAATCAGAGAATACAAATACACAAACAACCATTCAACATTTGCTCGTATTAGCAATTAGGGGTTTTCAACATGTTTTGTGAACATGGGAGTTAATCTAGAGCACTTGAAGTAATTCCAAACAACCATGAGCCGGATGCAGACTCCACATTGAACCCAGACACAACAAGGCAGATGTGCTAAACATTTCTGTATCTAACTGTGGTTCCCTGATCCTTGATTTAGAATGATCTATGTTTGTAAAACCTACATAATGTAAAATTGGACGATATAAATTCTACATTTCCCCCTTCAATTCATTACATTTTACAAGTTGATCAGACCGGGAAATATGCTATGCGATACATCCGATTTTTGTGTGTGACGATAATAGGAGTCCATCTGTTGTTCCCCTCCATTACTCCCTACATATGTGCTTCCCCTTACTTTGCCATCCTTTTATCCTGACATTTACTCCTCTGCAGGGTCCTGCACGGTTGAGGAATTGAGTTCAGGCAAATCAAACCATCTCTCACTGGTACACTTAGTCAAGAAAGGAAGCATGTGGAGATAGCAGAGCGCATTTCAATTCGAATAGAACACACACTTGAGTTAATCTCCATATCTTGACATTCTGCCACCTATTCACATACACAGTATGTTTTTGTCTTATTGTCCCTTCAGTCGCACAGTTTGATTTTCTTTTTGCACACATGCTCAAACATTGAAGAAGTAATTTACTACACCAAGTGTTTTGGTACAGTGATATAATGCGATCAGCTCTTTATTGTTTATACAAATGTCTAAATGTCTAATTTCTCCCTCTTGCTGTCATCCCTCCACCAACAGAATCGTGTGTCTGCTGAATGATGCAACAGGATACAGAGTACAAGAGGCTCAGGTGGAAGTGTGTGTGAGAAACTGTATAAATGACTACAGGGCCCTTTCCCCGAGGCCATTCACGTTTGTGGTAAGGACCGCACAATAGAAATTGAGATGGCTTTACCATGTATACCTTTATTATTTGTCATTAAATCTTAACCCTTTAAACCTTCATTAATCTTCTTATGTGTCAGCCTGTTTTTGAAGTAGCTCTCCAAACTCATTTGTTTTGTTTCTCTTTTTGTAGGTGTATATGTGTACTTTTTCCAAATTAAGCATTTGAACAGAAGCACAAGTGGCAGTAGCTTTTTATTTATTTTTTTATTTTTTGGTTACTCTTTACATCTATGCACCAAATAACCTACAGTGTCATACGGGTCCACAGTCTGGTGGTGGGGCACACCTGATCATTGTAATGGAGGAACGATGTGTTAATTTTTTATTGTTTTATTTTCTTGTTGAAAAGAAAAAAGATCTAAAAATAAAAAAATCTGTATTTGTTACGTGTCTCTTCTCCAGACACCATTCTTTACTGGCATCCAGCCTTCTCAGGGCCCGATATCTGGGGGCACCCGTGTTACCATAGAGGGGAGCTACCTCAATGCAGGCAGCTCTGTCTCTGTCAGCATTGGACCACAACCCTGCCACTTTAAAAAGTAAGACGATATCTGTCACTCACAACAATACAGACGTTTTTGCTTCTTTGCAACAAATTTGATGTTCTACAAAAGTGCTTTTGACATTTGTTGACCCAAGAAAGCTCACTGGAGATGATACATTTGGAAAGCCTGGGAAGAGAGCAGAAATAATGTAACAGCCACCACATCTGTCTAAGTAGTTGTTCATGTGTGAGAAACAGCAGTATCAGCACCATGAAGGATGAGCCATGCCTGTGTACCTTTGCTGTCAGTTTGTTCAGGTGTATGTCATATGTGCATGCACAAGTATTCTTCACAGGCACACAGCAGCACTTGCCCCGAACCCGCGTAAGTTTTTTCTTAATCTCAGGCAAGAAGAATATTCCTGGCTATCACAACAGTGCCATGCATGTCAAACGTGGGGATTAGCCCCTGGCTGCTAATCTGTGTTGAAGCAACTACTGTGTGTTAGCTTTGATGTTGCTGCAGTCATTTCTGTCGCAGCCCCCTCACGGTAAATCCAGTTGATTCCACTTCACTGCAACTCCGTCTTTATCTGTCAGACCCGACCTATGCCACCGAGTTTATAGTATCTTGTCAAGGTTGCTGATGTACGCTTGGAGTTGCTATGGTGACAAGATGACAAGGACATTGTATATTATATCGACACAATGGTAAATGGTGAGCGGGAGGCTCTTAGAGAAAGAAAAAACGGAATACATATTCTGCAACTTGCGTCACCAATGACGGTGACTGACTAAGAGTTAACTCACTGAAATTGAAAACATACATAGACAAATGCATGTCCATATCGCATTAGTGTTGTGTAGTCATGTCCTAGAAAAGCAGCCTACACGTAGCTGTACCAAATATATGTTTGATTATGTTAGCTTGACAGAACTCAGCACTCATGTTAAAAACAGAAGTAGTTATTAAGCATCCACAGTATGCACACGGTATACACACTCACACACACTTAACATTTTACCCGTCTGCATCATTCATGTATCGCTGCAGCAATTCAATATGGACCCGTAAAAGAACAGATATACTCTTTTCTGCGCTCATTATTACATTTTACCTAATTATGTTCACATATTTCCAATACTTTTTGAAGGCATTGACATTGAATATTTTTACCTCAATTCACTTCAACATCACTTACTGATGACAAAACTGAATGCAGTTTGACCCACATAGAACCCTCTGGGAAGGAAGGAAGACTTTGGTGTTGCCTGTGACCCCCAAGCTAAAATTGACTTTCACTTTTAAGTATTACAATTAATGATTATTCTGTAAGGACAGTCGTGTAAATTGTTCGGTCCTAGAATGCAAATTGTACTTTTTTGGTGTGAAAACTGCCATTGTCCATCAACCTTTGTACATAACAGTCCAAACAGAAAATGTTGTTTGTCCATCCAGGAGGAACGCCCATGAGATAGTATGCATAACACCAGCTGGCCTGGCTCCAGGAAGTACACCTGTCTTGGTAGACATAGATGACGCTGAGCTCAGAAATCCAGAGGTCAAGTTTAATTATACCGAAGACCCCACTGTGCTGAGGATTGAACCGGACTGGAGCATTGCCAGGTAAACTTTTGTTTCATGAAATCAATTGACTACATTTTATTCAGCTACATTTTCCTACAGCTATCACACAAAGCAACAAGACAAGCAAAGACTGACGGGAAAAAAACATTATGCACTAGATTGTTTGTCATTTCATCCAATTGTTGCAATGGCTCGACAACACAATTATAAAGAAAAACATGTTTGGCTTTGACAGTTTTTACCCTTTCCTACCAAAATGGCAGTGATACAGTGATATTGTGAGCACTTGAACAAATTTAATCGTTAAATTGCTTAGAGACAGACAGCTATTCAAACTTGTATTCACACCTAGAAGCATTAAATGGTCTCAAATTAGCTTAACGAACAGCAAATCTTGTCTCTTAATTAAATCTGTTCCGTTAATATTGACTACAAGCTACATTATCACTTTGTTAGAGTGTTAAAATTTGATTTTGTTTTTGTTTTGTATTGACTAAGTAGCTACATAAATTTTCAAAGTCAGGGAATCTTTCTGCCTGTTATATCTGGACAGGGCCAGATGTAAATTCCAAATGAGAGCTGACACTGGCTTCAGACTGAGATAAATTGCTGGTGCCTTCAGAGATTTTTCATCATGGTGAAGTCAGTTTTTACTCTGAAAGAGATCAATGTTAGAGAGTGGGGTTGTCATAGTCAATTGGCTATTCTTGCTTTGACTCTGAGTGTTAATTAAAGAGTCAGCTAACGACAATCAAGTTTCTAAATTTTCACCTCAGCAAATTCTTAGTGCACAGCTTTACATAATGGACTGCTGCAGTGCATGTCAACTGATAATTAAATAAAGATATACTCAATACGCCACACTGAACATGAGTAAAGCATCACCTGAAGAGCACAGTAAAAAAAGTAACCCTAATTTTAAACCCTAACCCTAATTTGAAACCCTATTTTAAGAGCCTAATCCTGGTTTTAAACCCTAGTTTGAAACCCTAACTCTAATTTTAAACCCTAGTTTGAATCCCTAACCCTAGTTTGAAATCCCAACCCTAGTTTTAAACCCTAGTTTGAAACCCTAACCCTATTTTGAAACCCTATTTTAAACCCTAACCCTCGTTTGGAACCCTAATTTGAGATGCTAACCCTAGGTTGAAACTCTAACCCTGGTTTGAATCCCTGGTTCAAAACCCTAGATTGAAACCCTAACCCTAGTTTGAAACCCTTGTTTGAAACCCTGAGCCTAGTTTTAACCCCTAGTTTGCAACCTTAACCCTTGTTTGAAACCCTAACCCTAGTTTAAAACCTCACTTTAAAACCATAGTTTGAAACCCTAACCCAAGTATGAAACCCCACCCCTAGTTTAAAGCCCCAGTTTGAATCCCTAACCCTAGTTGTAAACCCGTGTTTGAAACCCTGAATCTAGTTTTAAATGCATACATGGGTAAAAAAAATGGAACCGCGCAGGGTACAGTCACTTGAGCATCAAAGGGCTGGGTTAACATGCACATCATATTATATACAGTATTAGTATATCAGAATAAAAAAACATCTGTATTATTATATAATTATTTCTAAATGAAGAGAATAAAGGTGTAATCTTATTTAGGTTCTCTTCCTAGAGACCTGGCACATTAATTGGGTAATATCATCAAACCTAGTATTTGTTAAGCTTCTTGTTACTTCCCCATATTAATTGGATAACATCATCGGACATATTTGTTGAACTTCTTGTTGCTTCGCATTTGAAAGGGAGGATCAAATTTAGCTTGTTTTTATTTTTGGAAGAGGTACAAATATTGATAAAAATATATTAAACTACTCATGGGGAAACTCAGGAAAAACATTCAAAAAAAATGTTTGTCTGTGTAACTGAAGACAGGCATGAGAAAAAAAAACACCTACATTAACCTGAAGGTAGAAAATTAAAGAACACTTTCATTTATCTGGCATGTTACTGACAATGTCACCGTCACACCTCAGCTTAAACAGAAAGTATGACGAGACAATTAGACGTGAAATCTCATTTGATCATCTCGGCCTCATTGTCTGCCTTTGCGTGCCATCAGAGAATTGGCACTTTAACTCAAGCGGTGAGAAGTGAGGGAAGGCATTTAAAGGGAGTATTAGGGCATCATCATTGTACAAGTCCGATGACGATCAATTTGGAAGAAGGCAAACCACTTAAAACGAGTCAATGACAAGTGCTCATCTGGGATCCAAAAAAAGAGACCTAGCTAACGGTGGAGGTTAGAAAATCCTTCTCAAAAAGAAGAGCCGTTACATATAGTCTCATATCGGAGAAACTCATGGAATGTGTTGGTGCTATCAGGAAGTGTCCATTTACTTTCTACACTTGAACTAAATGTAACGTCAGCATTTCTCACCGTTAGCTTCTATTTGATCGAGTCATCCGTAGTGGCAGTGCCAATGGAGCAGCTGAATGCATTATCAATTATAATTGAGTGTAGAGACATAAGTGATGGATGCAAGTGAGTGTATAGTTTGTAAAGCAGATGAATTACAGCCCAGGCAACCGCCGGTGGAGGAGTGGATCATTTAGCAAACTCGATCAATAATGGGACATGCTCCATGACTTTTACTCCAAAACAATGTAGGTGGAAACAGTATAAAATGTATGGAAATACATCACACCTAGTATGCAACAATATAGACAGCAATATTCTCAATTGATATTTATTCTTCACATATATACACATACCTACAGTATAAGCACACATAAACCTAATGAGGAGGAGTAGAGGAAGAAAATTACTGCAGTGTGAGATCTCATAGTGCTAAACTGAAAACGTGGAATCTGCTATATGTAACTAAAAAGGGGGGAAGAACTCAAAATTCAATTTTTTTTTTTAAGCATAATAATCCGTTGTATTTGAGGTTGTTCTTGCTGCTGAAGTATAATTGATTTTTTTCTTCTCTGCAGTGGTGGAACTCTTCTGACAGTAAGTGGGACCAACCTTGCGACAATCCAGGAACCAAAGATAAGGGCCAAGTATGGGCAGGCAGAGTCTTTTCATGTAAGTATTATTTGGACACACACAAATTCTCACTCATTTTAGCTTTTTTCTTTGTAATATAGATATGTATTTAAAAGATTAGCAGCAATGGGATGGATACTACTACTACTTTGAATATACTGTGAATGTTGAATATGAACAAGTCTATGTGGCTGCAATTATTGACTTTATCCTACATTCTAACAAAAGTTTGAATTCTGAATTGCAATCCACATCTTAGCTCAGGTGTCTTGCAAGCACAGATGTCTGCTTAAATTTTATTCGTGAGCATTATTTACTTTGAAACACACAATCTGTCAGATTCCCATAGCACAAACAAGTGTCAGAAAGTGTGTTGATTGGTTGTCCACTTCCGTCTAAACCTCTGACCAAATTTCAAAGGTCAGTGAGCCACGCGACTGTCACAAAGAAATGGACAGAACAGCAATGTTATCATGGTTTGACTCACTTAACCTTTTGTATCCTCATGCTCTCATTTACAGAATTGCACAGTATACAACAACTCAATCATGGTCTGCCTCGCTCCATCTGTGGCAGACTCTGAGCTGGGCTTTTCCGAAACCGGCACCGGTCCTGATGAGATTGGATTTTACATGGACAATGTGAACTCTTTGGTAGTGGTCAATGAGACTTTCAGCTATTATCCGGACCCCGTGTTTGACCCCCTCAGTTCATCTGGCATAATGGAGCTTAAACCGACATCGCCGCTGATACTTAAGGTCAGGAATGCAGTGATTATGTTTGCTCTTTTTGCTTATTGTTTTTTTTTTTTTTCAGTCACATGCACTCAGCCGTTGTAATGAATTTGACTTTAATTTGGTTGTCTTGGTTTTTGATGCACACATTTAAATGTGCTTGTCATTTTGCATTGCAGAGTAGTAAATAGATCAAGGTTGTTTTTTATATGACACATGTGCATGCATAAGTGTGTGCATGTGAGTGTTTTCCTGGATGTTTATAAAGTTGTGAAGTGGGTTATGGTCTCCTGCAGGGACAATGGAATTACAAAGGGGGGGTATCTTTGTGTCGCACTGCCAACGCAACAAGAGACACAGAAGCCATCACCTCTCACTCACTTCTCTTAACTCCCACATATTTCTTTTATAGACTCTCTTCACTTACTTTCCTGAAGTTGCCAAGTTTCATGTTGTTTTGCAATTGTCTTCCTCCAGTTTGTCTGTTTCACATAGCTCACTTCCCTCCTTCCATCAGAGTGCAAATTTTAAACAAGTAATAAGTGAGACTTCTCAGCCCACTCGTGTTGTGTTCATAGAAGTGGTGTGAAACTAAAGGCCTAATGTTTAATTTGTATGTGCTGTGATGGGAGCATGAAAATAGTGGATGGTCCATGTTAGGTTCATTGACAGCCCCAAATCTTGCCCACTGTATGTGCGCTTGAATGCATGGTGGTTTACATGTTGCCTGTGATTAGTCAAATGGTCTGACTGATGTTCATGACTCCAATTGGCTGTTTTTTTATCCTCAATGTAGTTGTCCTTGCTTTCGTTTAGGGTCGCAACCTGATCCCAGCAGTCCCGGGTAACAGTCGTCTGAACTATACGGTGCTCATTGGAGAAACCCCCTGCGTTCTCACCTTGTCTGAGAGCCAATTACTGTGCGAGTGGCCCAACCTCACTGGACAACATAAAGTCTCGGTCAGTGCAACTTTCAAGAATACCATAAATAGGCATTTTTGTGTGTCCAAAGAAAAAATACAGAATGTTGAAAACCAGGGTTTTCATGTCTTCCGTCCACTTTCCTGAAAGCTTTGGGTTTGATTTTAAAACAATTACAGGACTGTAATTTTCTTTTATTTTGTATGATGAAATAATAAGGATCTTGTGTCAATATAATCACAAAATGATTTAGCGTTGAATCTGAATCTCTTTAGCTGAACAAAAAGCGGATACACTCACAGGAACTCATGGCTGGTTCTGATGTTTGAATGTCGCAGTTTACAGGATTCCTTTATTTCTTTATTTTTACTTGTAAATATATACTATTCTAATGGTGTACGTCAGATGGGGCTCGTATCAGAAGCACCAAGTTCACTATATTTTGTGCAAAATCTCTACACTGCATCATACTTTAGTGTCCTCTATTACTTCATCGCTGTTCTCTGTGACACCTGCTTGAGGTAAGGTATGTTAAAAGTGACCTCATTCATGTTTATGCGTTTGGAAATATTCCCATCAGACAATCTCAGCACATAATTTGACGCTAACCTTCCTTGCTGTTGAATTATGGGACTAAACCCTTGTGGCTTTCCTCTGACAGATCCAGGTTACGCTTCATTGAGCTTGCACACCAAGGTGGCTGTTAATGCTTAATTAATATGTTTAACTTCGCAGGTTCTCTCCTCGCCTGTTGATGAGCATCACGTCGGGTTTGTGGAAGTCTTGTGTTTACACAGGCAAAATAACTTGGTCTTGAAAGGAAAAAAGTGCCACGGTGCCGCTGTACACATTTAATGTTGAGCTTAATCTTTTAGGGCTGAAGTGTGTGAAATGTCTCAGTGAATGAACCTTTCTTCACGCAGGTGACAAAAAAAACCAACATTTTTTTCTTTTCAGTGAAGCGTAGTCACATCATCAACAGTGCACGCATCAGCAATTCTTTGCTGCAGGTGCTGCTTGTTGTTAAGTCTCGTGCTGCGCTCTGTTATTACAACATTTGTATTAGTTTTAGTCCGTGTTAAATAGTATGGTAGATGGAATAAAATGGGCATAACCCTTAAGAATTTTTTTTGTACTTCTATTCAAATAGCTTCGGCACGTTCTGTAGCTTTGCTTTGTACCCAGAGTACCGTTTTATCACTTTAATAGGCCGTTTAGGCTCCTTGACCCACTCAGTATTTTGAAACCCTATTTTGAAATTGTAACCCTAATTTGAAACCCTACTTTAAAACCCTATCCCGATTTTTAAACCCTATCCTGAGTTTAAAACTCTTTTGTGAAACCTTAACCTAAACCCTAAACTACCTATAACCCTACCCATATTTTTAAACCCCAGTTTGAATGGTTGAACCTAGTTTGAAAACCTAATATGAAATCCTAACCCCGAATGGACTTTGAAAAACCTTACTGTGAAACCCTAACTTCAATTTGAAACCCTACTTTTTTATTTTAAACCCAAATTCCAAATCCTATCCCTAGTTTGAAGCCCTAATTTAAAACCCTAAAACCTAATTTCAAATCCTAACCCTGGTTTGAAACAGTGACTAAGCCAGTCAAGGGTGTGGAGAAATTCTGTTGCAGTGGTACAAGAGAGATTGTCCACATGAATATCCAAATCTGAGTACAAGGGTGTTGTATAAACGATTGACAGAAGACACCTTAGCAACGTCTTGTGTATATTGTCATTTTGTTCTCTTAGCATCCCTTAAGGTTGGCCTTGCTTGTAGAGTTTGTTCTTTAAAATGTTGGGAAAAGGAATTTACAAATGTACAAAAACAATTTCACTAGATGCTATAGTCTATCCTACTGGAAAGGTAACCTGGTGTTGTGGGTCATTTCGGTGATAATGAATGACATACTGCGTAGAATAATTAATACAAGCACTGGTAAGTACCCAAGACGGACTTGACTACAAGTGGCCTGGAAGTCTGACATGATGTGATGGAGGAATTATCAATCAACATGTCATCATTTTCACACATTCATGTTGAATCTGAAAAAAAAATTATGCGTCAAAAACCAATGCAGCATTTTCTTCCCCAAGCATCCAACGGTGTGAATGATGTCAATGCCACTTTCGTCATGTTAGTATCAGAGAGCTAACACAAACAAGCTTAGTAAGTGCAGCCCACAGCAAGCTTTGAGCGCTACTTGTTTCAAACTGTCACCAGACTGCAGAGGGACATCTCTGATTCGCTCTGACTGCAGCAGACTTTTGAAATCACCACATCTCGCACTGGAGAAGGTCAACCTCAGGCAGACGACACAGCTCTCGCTCTGAATATATTTGGATGTATGTCTGAATATTTGTTCCAGTGCACCCACTCAAAATCCTCTTTAAACTTATAGCCAATGTCCTCTCACGATGGCCTTGCTTTATCTTTTTGACATTTGTTCCCTGGCAGCGACAGCCAATATGCCTCCAAATTCAATGACAGCACATCCATTTAATTCAGCATGATAGCTCTCAATGGCATCAACCAGTCAGCTTCAAGGTGGAACAACTTATTAAAACCCTTACACGGCACACCATTGCATTAGACCAGAAAATGTCATGCTGAAGAGAAGAAATGATGCAATATGTTGTGGTTTGAGTTGAATTTGACAGTTTTTGACGGTGCCCAAATAAAATTTTTTAAAAAGCTGCTCCTTCACTTATTTGCATATAAGCATCAATGTTTCAAGATCTTATGTGCACTCGTGAGTACTTATGTACAGTATAAGTATTATAAGTGCATATTTATGTCCATGTGTTGCATGTGATACTTCAGAGAGGGACACAGCTGTTGATGTTCCCCATGTAGAATGACCTACATACAGGGGACCCCAATGGGTGTCCAGAAAATACACAGCTTGTGTGGGTGTTAAGAGAGGACCCTACAATGTATGTGTGTGTGTGTTATGTCAGCCAGCCTTTGCGTGTCCCTTCTGACGCTCAGCTGCGTGTTGGCAGCTGCACGCCTCCCTCGAGTTTTTCGAAGAAACTCGTTTGTTGTTTTGGCCTACAGCTTTTTAGTTCTTCCATCAGTCCTTCAGTCTGTCACAAGGGTAAAAATAGACGCTCACTTTGAAAATGTTTCACCAACTTCTTTGAGATGCCGGCGCTCACACTTGTTTCGTCTGAGCATGGACAGTATTGTCAACCACTTTTAATCGTAAAACGACAAAACATTACTTTAACGTTTCTTTGTGACAAGACACTTCACTTGCTTCAACTCCCATTGCATTGTCTCCTCTTTCCACTTCTCTCTAACAGCCCTTGTTTAGGGTGCTCCCCTCTTATAGTTTTTATTTTAAATCAGTTGTGCTCATTTAAGATCTCAAATATATTCTCTTTGCATCCCTTAAATGCTTCCAAGAGTTCTAAAAGGATTTCATTTTGTGCAAATTTGAAGCTTAGTTTTCCCATAGCAATGAATATTGCTCAAGATTGGGCTTTCGTCCTGCAATCAGTCCACTTTTCACAGCAGGACTTGAACCCCGGCCCACCAGCCCATAACCCACATTCTT
Source organism: Syngnathus leptorhynchus (assembly GCF_054491065.1). NCBI lineage: Eukaryota > Metazoa > Chordata > Actinopteri > Syngnathiformes > Syngnathidae > Syngnathus > Syngnathus leptorhynchus. The sequence goes on from NC_141195.1 coordinate 11,207,407, forward strand.
ACAGTGACTTCTTCTACTCAATATTTATATTTATATTTGTATATATTTATTTATTGTGTAATTCGACATCAAAGTTCACTTCAAAGTGTATAATCATTATTCATGTGAGTCGAGTAGTAACCCCCTGGTGGATCGCTTGATGTGATGGATTCCCACGCTGTGTGTCTTTATTTACTGAGATAAACTTCCTATGCAAATGTATCTACTGAGTTCTAAAAAAAATACATGTGTTTCACTTTTCTTAATTGCCATGGCTGCTTGGAGAGATTTGTAGAAATGTAGCTAATCACTCTGCTTTATGCAGCATATGTGTGTTTTTTTACAACTCCATACTTAACATTTAAATTATTGGTGATGACAGAGGAGTGTCAGGTTGAAATTTAAAATTATCCATGGAATACATGGCTGCAATATTTTTGATATCTTTTGCAGCCATATGTGTATAACAGATCAATAACATTGTTCATTTATTAATTGTGTTTGTAACAGTGGTCTTTCATTCGAAGCCGGCTGCTGGAGGACTTACCTTCAACAGCACAAATGATAGAAAAGGGAGAGATGTTTCTACAACTAATAAACTACATTATCTGGATTATTATCATTTGGGTTTTTACATATGGTCCAATGTATAAGCAGTGGTATATTCTATCTTCAATAGTTCAACAGTTTACAATGGGCTTTTTAATGAATACATCTCTAACAAAGCAGAGAAAGTCATCTTTGAGGTCTTCATCTACCACAGCCTGAAGCATCTACCCTGCAGGCAAACCAAAAAAATCAAAACCATCCTAGGAAAAAACAGTTCTCAGTAATTAAGGTGATGTAAGGCTCCCCAAGTGCGCCTGTCAACAATGACTATAGAGGAGATCAAAATGTCATGATCCTTGAGGTAGAAATTGGGTCAAACAACTTCACTTTCGTCAGACCACCGAGTTCCCATCTAAGACCAACAATTATTCTCCTTCAACCATCTGCTGCTGTCAGATGAACTAGTGCCTGGCACTGTTTATTTCAATCTATTCATTCGAATCCCAAGAGAACATAAACTACATCCATGGAAAAGTAAATATTGAGCAATATGCTTTCTCCTAATCATCCTTTGAGCATTACCCTGAAAATTCAGCTCTGAGAAATTAGCATAACATGGAATTGTGGCTAGACTTCTCCGAACATTTCAATCATTATAAATACTTTCTGTGTGTTTTCAGATTCGAGCCGGTGGGTTTGAGTACTCCCCAGGTACTCTTCAAATCTACTCGGATAGTTTGCTGACACTGCCTGCCATCATCGGAATTGGAGGTGGCGGTGGGATGCTTTTATTAGTCATCATCGCTGTGCTCATAGCCTATAAGAGAAAGTCAAGAGACGCTGACCGAACCCTCAAACGTCTTCAGCTACAGATGGACAATTTGGAGTCCAGAGTGGCCCTGGAATGTAAAGAAGGTATAGGCAGCACACGATGCAGTTTTCTTTAAAGTGAAATTGTCTTCATTTGCAGTTTCAATCAATTCATTATACCTTTGAGTGAAACGTGAGATGCATTACATTCTGGGAGGTTCACTTTAGATTTCAGGGGAGAAAAAAATACCCATAGAAAATAATAGGAAAAAGAAAAATTCTACTACCGGCTCAAACCATCTGAAAAATCTCTACCTGTACATGTTTACATTTTTTGGGGTCACACTAGTGAATAAAGACACGAGCCACTGTTAATGATACAATGTTATGATAAAACATTGAATTCTAAGTTTTATTAAGAAACGATGGGTTTGTCGCATTGCCCCATGTCACTTGTTCTGAATCATCCCGCAAGTCTGAAAATAATTTGCTGATAAAAATCAAAATTTTGGAAAACTAAACTTGAACTAAAGTTATTGATTACAAGTAACAAACAACATGGACTTACTGTAGTCTTACAGCTATGACTGTGGGTCTACTTATTTCACAAACATATGTTCTTTATTTCTCCTCATTCCTGTCTGAAAAATGTCATTGAAGCTGATCCTTCTTCTTGAATAAGTGTTCCAAAAAAAAGAAAAACATTTGCGACAATGGGAAAACAAATGTCTGTGCACTTATTCCCACATTCTAAAGAGCCGATGCTGCCTTCTGCTCTCCCAGCTGTCCTTTAGAAATGTAAGAGTATGTGTGGGCGACGCATATAAAAGAGCCGACATGGGAGCTGAGGGGGCGGGGCAAACAGGGTGTGTAGTTCAATCATCAGCCAGCCGTTATTAGAGGCAGACATCACAACATTGACCATGTACAAGTAGCATATGAACAGACATGAATAAATAGTTACACATTAGAAATAACAAAGGCAGACCATAAATTACCATATTCAAGCAAAGGTAAATGGCTGCAGATGGCTGTTTTTAAATTCGTTCAGCAGATGTCGCAAAGTACTGTCGATGCATGACACATGAAATGACTACCACTTCAGAGACAAAATATTCATGCATTACACTTGTTCATTAATCATTGATTGAATTTACCATGTATGACATTTAAAATGCATACAACTCACTGCAATTTACTGACAATGTTTTCCTTTTTTCTCTTTTTCTCTTTTTTACCCTGAAGCTTTTGCCGAACTCCAGACAGATATTCATGAGCTAACCCAAGAACTGGACGGAGCCGGAATTCCCTTCTTGGACTATCGGACGTACGCCATGAGGGTGTTGTTCCCGGGTATTGAGGACCACCCTGTGCTTAAGGAGATGGAGGTACGGGTCAGTACACCACCATCTGATCTTAAAATAAAACCATACTAACATGGGATGGAAACAAATTATTGGCTGCTGCACAGATTAACTAACTAACTAACTAACTAACTAACTAACTAACTAACTAACTAACTAACTAACTAACTAACTAACTAACTAACTAACTAACTAACTAACTAACTAACTAACTAACTAATTAGCATCATTTAGCAATATGCTCGCTGCATGCATATTAGAATACACTTTTTTTTTAAAGATGATGTGCATAGTAGCAATTATACAATAAGTATATACCAGAGACGGGCAAATCTGAGGTTTGATGCAAGATGAAAAGTCACAATTTTTTCATCTTAATCACATATCGTCTACTTCATCTTAATGTATTCAGTTTCCTCTGTGAATGCAAATATGTAATCTCATCATTAGTAGGAGCTCATGGGACAGATGCACACCATATTCTGCCGCCTGCAAGGGTTGCCAGCATCTGACAGAAAAGAGAAATCAATAAAACTATTGGGAAGAAAAAAAAATTGTTAAAATTCGAGGTGTAATGTGCATGATAAATAACACTGTCGTTATTAATCAAGTCATGATGTACAATTAGCTCACTGAATTTACAGTAGAATGGTACATGCTATCCCACCCACGTATTGCTAGATTTACGGAATGCTTTGTGGATAGACTCAAGAGTTTGTAATCAGTGGCATGATGAAGATATGAAATCTTGTACTGCTTCATCAAAACTGCCACATGTTGCAATTTTCCTGTCAACTGTGAATGAAACCGCTTCTTTTGTTTGTTGTTTCGGCGGTGATAATAGAGGAAAACTTTTGACTATGCAAGGCAAATCTACAAACATGTGGAAGCACAGATAATGTACGCAAGTAGGCCTACCGTGACCTCGAGCTGAAGCCTGACACGGCTGTTGAGTCTTAATGACTTGATTTATTAATGTATTTGTGTCAATCATGTAAAGCACTAAAGCTCTTGGCGAAATTAATTTTCTCAAAGCTGCTCTCAGAGTGAAAAGGTTTTTCGAACTCTGGTTGCATTCATTCAGTTCACTTCATCGTCTTACTCTGTCCTCACTCGCTTTTCTCTCTTGAATAGTCAACAGATGTGGGCTTCTTAATTATCGAATGAGACATAAATATGGAATAAAAAGCATTGTGCCTCATTGCATTGTTTTCACTTTGAAGAGGCCAGGAAAAAAAAATGCTAACGAAGCATTTTTATCTTTAGCACTAAATGCGGTATCTATCCATCGTCCAACTATAATAAGCACAGATCACTATGGAAATAGTGGCTAGAGTGGGTGTTTAGCCAATATTGTAATATGCATTTCTAAGAGAAACGGCATGAGAAACAGACCATTTGGCAACTTGCTTGTCTGTTTAAAAATGCTGTATGGTTGTAAAATTGAACTGTGGTTCATTTTAGTTTATAGTCTTCTGCTGGAGCTGTCCACATATTGGGTATTGATGAGTACATTTGAATTAACGACTGAAATAAAAGTCCTGCTAAACTAAACTTGTAAGCATTTATCTCCTAATTTGATGTGTTGGTACGTCTCAAATCACATTCTGTTTTTTAATTAGAAAAAAGATCCCAAAAAAAAATTCTAATAAGAAAAAAATTTTGGCAACAGTTACTGAAAATATAAATGATTTACATTGTCGAAATAAAATTTCATTAATAGAGCTGTCGTGAATTTCTTCAGTCGTATTTAAATAAAGTTGACTCAACTCATGAGATTAGAGTAGGATTTTGAACAAAAATTAATACGGTTACAATTTCAATTCCCAGTCATGCTCAAATCTTAAACATTCTGCTTATCTTTTTGTTTTACTTCCTCCAAAATATATACAAGACCACCACACTTGTACTAATCTCCGCCCAAATATCAACTGTCGGCACAGATACCAATTTAAATAACGTCAAAAACGAGCCACGTGCCCAAGATGACAGCTGCTAGAAGTGAAAGCTACAATTACTGAATTGATAAGAAATATAGCAAAACATTTTGTACACGCAGACCCCGGAATGGTCTGAAGTAAACAACCATCAGCATTTTTGTACACAGCTTGACAGGTGCTAAATCCCTCGATCCAAACGTGAAAGTAGACATGTAGCTATTAAATTGAGGTACAAAGGAATGCTACATGCTTTCCACTTATGTCTAGACTTGCTTTCCTGTGTATTTCCCAATGGGTTATGTGCGTAATCCAGTGGCCTGTGGAAACTAATGCCACCGGCTTTATTGCTGTGTGACGTACTCCTCCACAAAGACGCACCAGCTACCTACATTACACCCATACACAGATAAACACAAACCTTTTCATGCTCAAGTTTATTTCTTTTTGTTGCTAGAACACACCTCACTTCTCAGTCAATACTTACTATACATACCGTTGAGGGCCAGAAATCTCATTTAGCACTTTGGAGGCAGGCCTCGACACTTCATTATAGCACATCGCGGGAGAGAATGTGGCGCCAACAGGATGGCAATAGAGGTTGAAAGAGTGTAAAACGCACAATAAGTGAGAGATTAAAACAGATGACCAAAGAGTCTGGCAGTGAGAGAGGAGGAGCCGGTGGTTGACAGAAAGGCGTCTTTGGGGTGTTTAGTGTGTTGTGCCTGAGTGATGACAGGTGCAGGCCAGAGGGACGAGTGAGCGTGTCACCATCTCTGACACAAACACGTACAATCACGTTACGCCTCAATGCCTTTTCACTCCTTTTTGCTTTCCTTCATAGGAAGCTGGTGGGACTGTTGATGCGTTATCAAAATTCAACAGTTTTTTTCAGTCATGCCATTTCAGAAAAAAAGATTGTTCATTCCTCTCTTATATTTTACAGCACATTAGAGTTGCCCGGCAGTCTTTTTTCTCTATTTTCTTGACCCTACTGTATTTACTACGGTGATTTACTCTCTCCCATCTATCCTCGTCTTCTCCGTCTTCTGCTTCAACTCTAGCTACAGTATCTGCTCGTCTTCCCCGCCTCAACACATTCATAAATCTCTTCTTTGGTCTTTGCCTACTACCTGACAGCTCCATTTCTAGCATCCTTCCACCGATAAATCCAGTGTCCTTCCTCTGTAGAAACATGTCCTTCCTCTGTCCAAACCATCTCAATCTGACCTTTCTTGCTTTGTCTTCAAACTTTCCAGTCACTGCTAACTCTCTGATGAGCTCATTCCCGATCCTATCCATTCTCAGCATCCTCGTGTCTGCCACCTCCAGCTCTGGCTCCCGTCTTCTGCCCATTGCAACTCTCTCCAGACAATGCAACATGGCTGGTCTCGCTGCCATCCTTCAAAACCTTTCCTTTTATTTTAGCTGGTGCTCTTCTGTCACATTTGACAATTTCCTCCACCCGCCCCTTTCTGCCTCTACTCTCTTCTTTGCCTATCCTCGACACTGTAATTAACTTTGAAAGGATGATCCCAATTATTTACTGTATATGATACTGCTCTAGAGCCCAAGAGTGTTCAGGAAAAAAAATGTCTACAGAAACGGACACAGTCCTTTGCAAGCTTGCATTTTTTTCAAATTTTGAGACTTTCCAAATGGCTGTTTTACATTTGCAAGGCCTTGACATTTATTCTGTCTTGTTTCTATGATGTCGATCTGTACAATCTTACAAATAGGTTTTGTTAACTCGTTTATTAAAATGTGGTATGAATCTGCTGTAAAAACCGTTACTATATTTCTGAGTCCCCTTCATCTTGATTCTTTGTTGCTATAATCAATATGTTTCCAAAAGTGACTGCCTTCAGACATCTGGTTTGATTGATTAGCTGCTTGTTTGTTGCTTTGGTATGCACCTGGCAGCTTGTGGTCGCATTTCTCTGTGTTTTGAAATATCTGTGTGGCGAGAGATCTGTTTTACATAGAGTGGTCACAATTGTACAGGTGCAGATAGAGCTACGTTTCTACATACAAAAGTATGCAAAAAATTGGGCACCCCTGATCATTTTCATGATTTTACTTTATAAATCATTGGTTGTTCGAATCAGCAATTCCAGTTAAATATATCATGTAGCAGACAAACAGTGATATTTGAGAAGTGAAATGAAGTTCATAGGATTTACAGAAAGTGTGCAATCATTACTTGAACAAAAGTAGGCAAGTGGTTAATTGCATCTTCTGCTATCTAGTAGAAGAGAATGTAATTGTTCTCAATAAACGAACAGAGATACTTTAGTTGGACCACAGAGTATATTGACACTAATTTTCAGGCCAAGTCACTGAAATGAGATTTTTGGACATCACTACCCTACAGAAAATTCATTGATGCAGAAGATGTTGAAGTTGCCTTGCTCAAGGCCGCTGAGCAGGTAAATTGGCATTTCTCCAGCAACTCGTCTTGAGTTAAAGCTTACTGTCAGCGTGTGTTCGGGTTTCTCGACACTGGTGAGAACCATTCTTTTCTTGACAATTTTCTAACAGGAGCCATCCACCATGTGATGCCAGAAAGGCAATTATTTCAAATTGTCTGCTAAAATCATTTATCTGGGAGACAAAAAAAACAGCAGCACAGCAAGAGATTCACAATCACTGTGTTTGGGGAAAAAAAAGTCCAAAGTGGTTTCTCTCTGTTCACTACTCATTGCTCTTATTCTTTTGAATTTTCTTTGCACACGTTGGTGCAGAATCTTATTCATTGACTGACACAAGTCAAATATTTAGATTGTATTACTTGATGAATTAAGAGTCAAACATTTAATTTGGTTTGTTGTTTTCAAAAGTCTTTGAGACAGGACAGAAATGACAGGAAGATCTGTGTGGTCTGGTTGCTCATCTCTGTAATGATTCCTGTAATGAATCGGCTTCTCTCTTTTTTCTTCTTCAGGTCCAGGCAAATGTTGAAAAGGCTCTGACTTTGTTTGGACAGCTGCTCACAAAGAAGCACTTCCTGTTGACATTCATAAGAACGCTGGAAGCACAGAGGTCTGTTTACTTGTTTTTACTTGTTATTTATTCTGTATTTTAATTGTGTGTATTGGTGAATTAAATAGAAGATTGTTGAGGATGTTGAACTAGCATGACAGCCAAAACCTAAATATTCGTAAATTATATTATCAACATTCACACTGTATTTCCAGGTCGTTTTCAATGCGGGATCGAGGGAATGTGGCGTCCTTGATCATGACTGCCCTGCAGGGGGAAATGGAGTACGCCACGGGAGTCCTGAAGCAGCTTTTGTCTGACCTGATTGACAGAAACCTGGAGAGTAAAAACCATCCCAAGCTGCTTCTCAGGAGGTGAGCAAACAGACAAACAGAAACTCCTCAAAAGCTCCATCAACTGGATAGATGGTGAAGATGGAAGATTGTGAGAAAAAAGGAGAAAATCAAAAATATCCCTCAGTAAGGTTCAGCCAAGGATCATGCAAAAAACGGATTTCCTGATTAAAAAAGATCTAGATGTAGATCCAGATCTAGATGTAGATCTAGATCTACATATCCACATGTAGATTTAGATCTACATCTATCTATACCGATAGATCTATCGGTATAGATATAGATAGAGCGTTTGTCATTGTAGTAAACTTCCTTTCTTTTTTCACAGCCGTCCAAAAATAATATAGAAATGTCTTGTGTAATGCAAACATGCATACTGTTAGTGACAGCTGAGGGATTTATTTTTACTTTGTCAAATATGTTTGTTTTGTTTGCCAGAACGGAGTCTGTTGCCGAGAAAATGCTGACCAACTGGTTTACATTCCTTCTGTATAAATTCCTCAAGGTAAGGCCAACTTTTTACTTTTTTTGCAGCATTACAGATTGAAATTGTTGTACTTTCACTTTATTTTCACTCTAATTTCACTCTTATAGCTTAAAGGCCACCATCTGTTGCCAACATATTTTGGTCCTTAAAACATTCTGGAATAATTTCTGTTATGTTGTGCCCAGCGTCAGATGTGGCTCGATGATTCTACAGTGCCAATCAATAGGCTCACACTAAGCTTTTCAGTCTCTATTTTAGTAGGAATTTATGTGTCTTCAAATTCTACTTTAATCCTATCACATTATTGTGCAATAGTTGCCATAGATGCCTATTCAGCAAAAATAAGTCCATCTCTTTTATGTGGGGAAAAACATCAAATTGGCTCAAGTAGAATGAGAAACATTATTAATCTTTTTTTAAATGTACCTAAACTGTGAAGTGTGACCAAAATGATATAAATTGGTGCTGGTATTGCTGCCGCTGGTTGTTAGCAACATGAGGGGACTTCTTTCACGCATTTGATAGAGCTGCCACCATCATTACAGCACTAAATTGTAAATGTCAGCTTACAACGTAATGAGGGTAGCATGTGCAGCGAAGGCAAATCATGTGGCGAGTCATGGAAGTGTAGGAAGGCAAAAGCTGAAAGGACAACATAACAGTGATATGTGGTTCTTCTCGTTACCAGCTGGAGTCATAATTAGCTCAGATGCTAATGAGGTTCTTTAAGCACATGACAGGAGGTAGTTTGGGAGATGAGAGATGATTGGCCAAAGAGCAAGAAAGGAAGAGACAGACGGGTTTTCATGTCCATCGTAGCTGGAGAACAGAAGGAGGCATGACAATTAGGATGTCTTTTTGAAACTTGCTTTGTGCACTAGGGTACAGTCACAAAGCTGTGCACGTAAAATTGTTCAAAGGGTCTTGGAAGAATGAACTATTAAGAGTTAAATCAATCAAATTTTGATTGTTTGTCACTACCTGTAACTTAATTTCTATTGAGGTTTCTGTCTTCTTTGTCAATGGACCAGCACTTGGAACTTTCTTTGACCCCATGATGGCATACGTAACGGTTACACTCATTAAACAAACACGCAACACTTCTATAACACTTCCCATGAACGCGGAAGAGAAGCTGGCTTGACAAAACACTCGATAAAATTGTGTATGTGTCTGGAACAATTTGTGTGGTGTTAATCTCCAGGTGGCCAAATCAAACAGGTAGGCCACAAAAATTGTTACAGACTATTTTCAACTGTACAGAAGCTGGGTCAAAATGTACATAAACTCAGGCAATCTGTTTTCCAAAAATATTGGAAAGTTATCCAGAATGTATGTTAGGATTCTAGGTCAGAACTGTCAAGAGGATTTGTTACATATAAAATAAGACGCATGCTGTGACCATAAATGATCATGACATGTCCTCTCCTTTCATGTCCTTCCTGCATGTTTTAATAATGACAGAGTCGCTGAGCAATTTTCTATCATTAAAAGAAAGTGTGACTCACCTCAGATATTGAAAAGATGGGGAGTAATAATGTTTTCCCTTTCAGATCATGCTTACTGCATACTATATCTTTAGTCGTACAAATCTGGTACTTTAATCTCCTTATAGTCACAGTTTGATTAAAATAATGTCCGCGCAAGTAATGAAGGATAGCAGCATTAATTGCCATTGAAATGAGTATAGTGTGTAGTTTCATTGCTAACTTTATTTGCTTTGTTCATGCAAGTTACTTTATAGAAGTTTGATTGAGCCTAGGTGAGAACAAAAGGAAGACAGGAAAATGGAGCACTTTTGTTGACAGTCCATACACAGACGAGATGCGAAAAACGCTGTTTTGTTTGGATGTCACAGGCTTTTTCAGACTCTTTAAATAGTCGCATCACTCATAACTGCACACTAATAAAATGTAAAACAAATTCTAATGTGTGCCTTCACAGAATGGTCACACATTTAGACCCTAATTAAAATGACAAATCTGACTGTGGCGTTATTCACAGCCATTAGGTCTTAACCAATGTCATGCTAATAGAGCTTCAATAGGCAGCGTGAAATAGAAAGAGGTTTGATGTAACTTCAAGTCTTGGGAGGTTAAAACTCCTTGAAGTCACGTAATGCATCCACAAAAACGTTTTGTACTACACATGTAAATCATTTCATTTTGAGCTTCTGTGAACAGATCCGCCAGTTCGTGGTAAATAAAAGCAGATTTTTATTAAGCCAACAATGTAAAAGTCAAAGGTTCAACAATTTTAAATTCAATGTAATTGACTTCCTAAGGGTTGCTTTCCTAGCAAACTGTGTTTTTACCTGACTATTGCTTTTGCAAGTTTAATTACGCTGGATACTCTCTATATCTGTGTTCTCCCCTTGACCAGGAGTGTGCAGGCGAGCCTCTTTTCATGCTTCACTGTGCCATCAAGCAACAGATGGAGAAAGGACCAATAGACGCCATCACAGGAGAGGCTCGTTATTCTCTTAGCGAGGACAAGCTCATCAGGCAACAGATTGACTACAAAACGTTGGTCAGTAAACTTAATGTGCCTGTGTATTTTGGGCTTGAAACACCACCATTGCCGTTTCATTGGCGTAAAAGTTGATAAATCAACAAACATGGGAAGAATAATTTCTTTATTTCACCAATCATTTACAGTGGGATCATTTGTCTTGCGTAATCTTGGGGGTCCAATATGGTCCGAAAATGTTATCAAATGCTAAATTATGTGATTTTTGGTCGCCTTGGCAACCAAAACGTTATTTGTCTCCCCCTCAAATCAAACCAATGTTTACATGATTTTGAAGTTATTTTATGCATCTTGTGACTGTTTCCCCCTTCCTTTGTTTCATCTGCCAGACGTTGCACTGTGTAAACCCAGAGAACGAGAACGCTTCTGAGGTGACCGTTAAGTGTCTAAATTGTGACACAGTCACTCAGGTCAAAGAGAAGCTGCTCGATGCTGTCTATAAGGGCAGCCCCTACTCTCTCAGGCCCAAGGCTTCAGATATGGACTTGGGTAAGACAAAAGAGCAAATTATGTACCTATTAAATACACAAGATGTCCAGTGCTGATTGTTTTTATTAAAAAGTTCCCAAAGGTGAGGCTCTGGATTTATAATAATGTGAAATCCAAGCAAGAAAATTGTTTTCTCTCTAATCTAATATCGTAGCTTGGCCAAAGTGTTTTGATAATGCTTATATCCATGCTTACACACGTTTCCCTTTGGATATAATAATGTAATAATTGAAATATTGCATCTTTCAGAACCAATATAAACTGTTATATCTTTTCATTGCATAGCCTTTGTATATTTTTTGTGTATACCTGAAATGTTTAGTCATCTTTTGATATACTTTAATGTTTTTTATAAAGCAGTCATTCATTACATGTTAAATTTGAAGGGAACTTTAAATTATGTCTCTCATGCGCCATTATGAGATCATCGTCCTTGCAATGCATCCCACACTTTCTCTAATTGTTTTGTAAGAGTTGGTTTGAAAGTCGTTTTCACAAAACGTGACAAAGAAACCTTGTTCTAACTCCATATTTTCTTCCATTTCCATTTAAAAAAATCTGAAGAATGGCGTCAAGGCCGCATGGCCCGAATTATTCTGCAGGATGAGGACGTCACAACAAAAATAGACAATGACTGGAAAAGACTCAACACTCTGGCTCACTATCAGGTATATAAGCATAAATATTGGCACAAAATGCAGCTTTGCTCACGGAGGAGTAATAACATTTTGGTTGTTCCATTTAATGTGTAGGTTACAGATGGCTCAGTGATCGCACTGGTGCCAAAGCAGAACTCAGCCTATAACATCTCCAACTCATCCACCTTCACCAAGAGCCTCAGCAGATACGGTACTCACCTTCTTATTGACTTGATCCCCATCTCTGCCTCCAACTCATCTCTCTTGGCCTGCCTCTGTTTATGATGGCTGCAATCATAGCCTCCATTCTTCTTTTTCCTCTCAATGGCAATCCTTTTCATCCAGCACTATCACCTCAGGCCAAGGCTGTTTAATGGCTATTTCCAAGCAGTCTGTAATGGGAGGCATAAAAGAAGACAGCTGACAAAAAAGTGAGGGCGAGTGGGGATGAGTGGCAGTGATGGACAGAAGCTCCACATCAGTATGGTGTAAAAATGAAAAGACAGATAAAGGGAGTGATTACTCTTACGATTAAATACAAGGATAGTTAAGTGTAGTAGCTATTAGAACCTGGTCTCATGCCCAAAATCCTGAGCTGTTCATGTTGAAATTTACAATATCCGAAACAATTCATATTGTTTGCACGCACCCCCCCACCCCCCGCAGAGCAAACACCTTATGGATAGAGTATACATAGAGGCACATAATATGGTGAGTGCCCACTTATCACAATCAGTCTACTGAGCTCAAAGGTACAACAGCAGGCAGCTACCAATGGTGGCTAGCTCCTGCTGGTCTAACACCTAAATTGTCAGAACCTTGTACTTTTAGGCCTTCATTGAGCATACTACTGAAGAGTTGATTTAAAGCTTATTAGTTGGCTAACAGGCGGCTCGGCGGCGCACTGGCTAGCACGTCCGCCTCACAGTTAGGAGGGTGCGGGTTCGATTCCACCTCCGGCCCTCCCTGTGTGGAGTTTGCATGTTCTCCCCGAGTGGGTTTTCTCCGGGTACTCCGGTTTCCTCCCACATCCTGAAAACGTGCTTGGTAGGCTGACTGAGCACTCCAAATTGGGTGTGAGTGCGGATGGTTGTTTGTCTCTGTGTCCCCTGCGATTGGCTGTCAACCAGTTCAGGGTGTCCCCCGCCTGCTGCCCGATGACGGCTGGGATAGCCTCCAGCACCCCCGCGACCCCCGTGGGGACGAAGCGGTTCAGAAAATGGATGGATGAATGGATAGTTGGCTAACAAACTATTTACATACACGTGCATCCACTTCCGGGCGAAGAGCATGAATTCATGCTCAGCCTGAATGGTTATGATCATTTATTATGCTCCAACACATTGCTGTGCCTTACATTTTTTTACCAAACCTATGTAGAAAACTCATCATTGTGCCAAACAATTATATTTGTTTGAGAAGCACATTAAATCCACTGAAAGCAGATTCTGCGGACAGTTGTGATAACAGAACTGAGAGCTCCCCTTTGTGCTTCAATCATTTTAAAAAGTTGTGAGAAAAATAGGTCATTATCCATTTTCATAATTTAATATTTTATCTCATTAGAGGTGAGGTCGATGATGGTGTGTGAATAAGGGCAAGATTGTTTTTCTCATCTACCAACCAACTCATCAGAATGACCTCCTTAGTAGAAGTATGAACCATTCATGCAAATAATCAAGATCAATATGTCCTACTATTTGGACTTTTTTTTTTTATTACTCTTGTATTTCAGAATATGGTAACAAAGAGTTCACTTTGAGTCACAAATTTAAGAAAAAAAATGTTGAAAATATGTTCTCACTAGTAGGGTTATAATTTGCTCATGGTGTACTATTTAATGGTGATGCTGTAGAATTGTTTACTTTATGTTCTGAGTGTGCATGACAGATAAATATGATGGCATGGGAATTAAAGTCTCTGCACCCTGCTGACAGAAAGAACAACATACACCACTCCAACAAGAATCTAGTATCTCTTTTTGAGCTTGTGCCCTTACTCTGTTACACCCCACCCCCATCCCTCTAACATACATTACTCTCTCATCTCCAGCATCCCCATTCATCTATCCCCATCCTTTTTCTGTGATATAGGATCAGCAACATCCTCCGCAGATCGTCATCTCTCCCGTGTGCACTTCACCTCTCCATTTCCGTCTCCCTCGCTATCTTTCTAAACAGAAAAGTCGCAGATGCACATCTCCTTGCTTAGCGCTAATCAACTTTGACACTCTTACCATGAATAATAAAACACACACAGAGGACAGACAATGAAGGAGGGAGAGTGCCATACTATAAAAAGAAGATGAAACGAAACCACTATGCTTTCTGGGTGAAGTTCAAGATACCCATCAGGGAATGGTTATCTATTCTCTTTAAAACCTTTATGCATAATGTGCAAAGTAGAAGATTGAACTGGAATAAATGAAAGGTCCCTAATATCCTTTGTACTTGCATTTGTGGTTCTAGAGAGCATGTTAAGAACAGCTAGTAGTCCAGACAGCCTTCGATCCCGAACACCCATGATCACCCCTGACCTGGAGAGTGGAACTAAATTGTGGCATCTGGTAAAGAACCACGACCATTCAGACCAAAGGGAGGGCGACCGGGGAAGCAAGATGGTGTCTGAGATCTACCTGACCAGGCTCTTGGCTACTAAAGTAAGTGACAGGAGAGCAAAGTAGAGCTTATGCAAAGTTCACTTGGTTTTGGTTCTGTCAAAACCTCTGGTGCAGTTCATTAGCTCAAATGTAAGTATGGGATTTGACATAGCTGTGGAAAAGGGAGCCATTGATCTGTAATCTTGAAGTTCTTTCAAATTAACACATATCCTATTTGTTGGTTGTCATCCACAAATACATACATATTGATCTGAGAATATCCAATTACCATCACAGATTGGGAACAAATTGGGCACCACATGAGTAAAAATGGACTCTGGAACCATATTATGTTTAAAAAAACAAACAAAAAAAAACAAGACATCACCAGAATGGCTTACTGATCAAAGTATCATGACCTGCCTCAGCTAGTTAATGGTTGAGGAAACATGTCTCTGAAGTCATCAGGAAGCATAAAGCAGCTTTAATATCACATCCTCAATCTTGTTGTCTTCTTGTAGCATAATTTGCCATTTTTTTTTGCTTGACTTTGTTTAATACTCATATCAAAGAGGGTGCAAAGAGGATGCTGCTTCCCAAAATTTCAGGAGATTTGTTGTAAAACAGATGATTTAGTCATTCATGCAGGGCAATAAAAGTGGATGACAAAGCTTAGTGCATTTTTGGTTTTCATAGTTTATTTACTCTTCTTCTTCAGGGCACATTACAGAAGTTTGTAGATGACCTCTTTGAGACCATCTTCAGCACAGCCCACAGAGGCAGTGCTCTTCCGCTGGCCATCAAGTACATGTTTGACTTTTTGGATGAGCAGGCAGACAAACACTCCATCACAGACTACGATGTACGACACACTTGGAAAAGCAACTGGTAATTGTTCATTCTTGGTTTTTTTGGGGTTTTTTTTGCATGCCCTATTTCTAATCCAATAGCCATTATGGATGTTATGTGAAAGAATGTGGTATGAAAATAAAGGAAATATTTTCTAGAAATGTCCAACACCAATAAATAGGAACGGCAATGAAAATTGCTATAGATGTGTTTTTGTTAGAGAATATTACTCAAATGTTCGAGTGGAGCTCTTCCAATATTTATTTGGTTCTTAAACATGTCTCTGTATGCACGATAGCTACAAAATGGTTATATTAATCAACTTAATGATTACATGATGGCGAAAAAAATATCCCCAACGGAATTAAACGTTGATTAATGAAGGCGAGGTATAAAAAAGATAATTGAGTTGACTACTATGCAGACGGCAGTAGAGGCTCTGTTGTTTCTGTCTCAAGTAGTAGTTATCTCAGTAGTTCTCCACTTTTATCCACCAAGCACCACTTAAAACAATACTGAACTCTCCAAGTACAACCATCATGATCAGCATTGAGTGGGCGAAAGTGTTGTTTTAGACCCGAAAAGTATTGAATATTTTTGTAAGCCACTGGAATATTTATGCGCAGAACATGAACACTGCATAAATATAGGATCATATACAAAATAATTAAATAATAATTTCTTTAAAATGTCTTGAACATGAAAGTTAAATAAATAAATAAATAAATAAAAAACTGTTGCTTTACTCAACACTTTGGGACGATGACATAAAAAGTAATAGATTGGGTCATTATTTCCATGTTAATGTTTTTTGTCTTTCTCTTGCTTGCTTGCTTGCTTGCAGCCTTCCTCTGAGGTTCTGGGTGAATGTGATCAAGAACCCCCAATTTGTGTTTGACATCCAAAAGAACAGCATCACAGATGCCTGTCTGTCTGTGGTGGCCCAGACCTTCATGGACTCCTGTTCAACATCTGAACATAAACTGGGAAAAGATTCACCATCCAACAAGCTCCTCTACGCTAAAGACATCCCCAACTACAAGAATTGGGTAGAGAGGTAAATCTTTATTTGCATTCAGTCCAATCGGGTATGAAAGGTGCAATATAAACTCATATGCCACCTGGTGATCAACTGATGTCTTGAATTTTGAGTGAAAGGTTGTTTGCGAGCTGTTGGGCGAGAGAAAAAAATGGTCCTCAAAGAGGTTGGAATTGTTTGTTTGTGGAAGTGCAAAACAGGTAGCTTGAAGTCAGAGTACAAAGTCGGCTAGAATAAATGCCAAACAATTTTCTGCTTTCTTGCATCTTTTCAAATCAGCATCCCACCTCATTAATATACAATATGCAAAAGGCCAATTCCCTCAGATTTTTTTTTTTGTGATCCTCCTCATCAAGAGATGGAAACGACAAAGGTGATAGGATGATTTGTTGCAACCGTGACATTATTTACTGCTCACTGAAAACAGCCCCTGGTTCACCCTTCATCTTTTATTCAGCACCGAAATGTTACTCGCCGTCAGATAAGTTATGCACCACCGATGCTCGCTGTAGTTGCCTTTCATGGGTGAGTCTATTAATCTCTAAGTAGCTTTTCAAGGCTGCTTCCTCCTTAACTCCAGGCGAGACAGTGTGAAGTATTGTGCCGCTTAAATTCTTTAGCACAACCAAGTCAATCTATGGATGCCCAGCTAGCATGGTAACATTGATACTGTTCATAGTTAATACGCAAATTACAAGACCATAAAACCATAAACACACAGCCAAGGTGTTCTGAGATGAGATGATGTACTGGAGAGGGTTAATTCAGCTGCACTGCAGTTGAACTGCATTTTTTATTGCTGCAGTTAACCTTCTACAAAGTTGTAACAGCGATTCTGAAAACAGTTAGTCGTTCCAACTCAATGTCTGAATGTACAAATGTATTTTTGAGATTGACATGGAATTATTTCAAGCTTCCCATGACCCTTAACAAGCCAAGTTGTATGGAAAATGATGGTTGGATGGATGATGAGCATGTGTTTAATGCAAACCCTCTTCGAGAAAGTGCAAGCAATACTGAGTCACAGTTAAAGGAACTCATTTACGTCAATTTACCAGTGAATAACAGGTCCCGAATCTAACTACACTGTCTTGTTATGAGGATAACATACATTGTGTGCTTGATTCACAAGGAGCTTGAGTTTGAGTATAGAATGGTAGACACTATAATGCTCTGCCAATAATTTATTGGTTAATTGCAGCTTTAGGTTTTTTCCCCATTGTATATTAAACACACGATCTAATATAGCCTGAGAAAGTTTAATCCACTGGACTCTCTGGATTCAATTTAACACAACTTCTTTGCCTCTTTTGCAACTTCACCTCATAATTTGGCCAGGGCTTAATCGGATGTAAAATCCAATTAAGGTTGATAATTCCTTTTTGTCCTTGATGTAGCCAAATTTGGGTTAGTGGTTTTGAAAACAATATGTTCCCCTATGGATCTGAAGATGCCACGTACACTTGTTAATTTTCTTCCTTTCTTTTCTCTCAAGCAAAGTGAAACCAGATGACAATAATGACTGTGCTGATCCCGTCCTCCAGGTATTACTCAGATATCTCTCGTATGCCAGCCATCAGCGATCAGGACATGAGTGCCTACCTAGCAGAGCAGTCCCGCCTGCACCTCAGCCAGTTCAACAGCATGTCTGCACTACACGAAATCTATTCTTACATCATCAAATACAAAGACGAGGTGAGGTTCCACTCTATTATATTTGGAATTCATTCAACTACAAGGGCAAACTGTCTTCATCACGACACCCTTGGTAGCCTGTTAAAACAGCACTTCATTAAACCCGCAGAGCTTCACATCACACGTTTATCAGGTGAACGCTGTTATGTATGAAGACTCTCAAGGCTACATCTCACAATAATGTTTTGCAATCACAGATGGTTAACAACATTTTTCCATAGTATAACTTTTTTTCAATGTTTCTCTCTTGTCCTCTCCTGATTATCACTGTGTCGTTTTTTTCCTCTCCCATGAGTCCCCGCGATTCAAGCACTCAACTTTTACTCGCCTCCCGTGGCTCGTGACGGACTGCTATTTATATTCTCATCAACCTTTGATTTCCTCCACTTTATCACAGTTTTATGATGAAAAGTCTCCTTCCTTCCTTCCTCTCCATCCCCCTATTGACATTTTATTACTGTAGCTGTGTTGGCTGCTTGCAGCTGGCTCCATTCAAACATTTGCTCCCCTTCATTATGGTCTATTATCAAGACGAAGTTGGCTGCACAAGTCCCACTTAAGATGCATTTTAAAAGCATGTTCCACACAATAACATGAATTTACATGCAGAATGACGCGTACGTATGCATCCCAAATCACCCTTATTCATTACACAAGTTGTTAACATCAGTTTCCAAACATAATCATTGGCAGGGAGCTTTTCAGAGGCATTAGCTCATGCCAGGGTTAAGGAAGATCAGTATGTTTTCTATATCTCTGGGCAAGTAGTGTTTTATTAAAAAAAAAAATGTCCCTAAAAATAAGTAACCCTCTCTCATGACGGACAATAACAACGATAATATTTTGTCTCTCTTCATCAGATCCTGTCAGCGTTACAGAAAGACGAGCAATCGCGACGACAGCGGCTACGTGGCAAGTTGGAGCAGGTCATTGACACCATGGCATTGGCTAGCTGAGGGTTAAAGCGCTCACTCGGCTTGGATCGCCGGGCAAGAAGCCTTCCCGTAGACAGCTTTGCGCTCCCGGACATGTGAAAACTGAGTTTGTCACCGTTTTGAACAACAAAAGACAGGCAAAGGAAACTACAAGCTCCTGAAGAGACAGCAAAGGCTGGAATTAATTGATGACATTTTGTTTCTTATTTACTGAGCTGCAAACCAAGCCTGGAACAACCAAATTGAGCAGTTACTCGTAGAGGACAGTGGTTGACTTCTCTAGACGCAATCAGGTCTACGACCGAGGTGCAAATTCAACAGGCTCAAGGTTAAAGACAAAAGAAACCAGGATACCTGATCCCAATTGGGGATTTTCCTTTCCTGTTGCCATTTTCCATTGGGAGGTCATGCAGATCCAGTGTGACTCCTCATCAGGGTGGACACTGAGGAGGAAGAGCTTTTGCTGCGGGAAAACTCTTCCTCTGGCAAACTCCAATACCTACCGACAAGGAGTCAGTATAGTCAAACTGTTTTATTTTTAAGTTTTAAAACTCTGCTTTTGGTCCAATGTCACATTTGATTCCATCCCCACCAAACTGCCTCCTCTCCTTAGTGCTGTACGCCACTCGTGTTTCTGCTGAATTTGCACAACAAAGCTAAATCAAAAGAGAGCAAAGGATATATGAACACATTTATAGCTATATAAATACAGACCTTGTTGTTTGAATTGACAGAGTTGTTTTGCATTTAATGTACAAATGATAGGTTTGACACGATTTGATATTTCAAAGTGGAAAATGTGAACAAAAAAATAGCAAGGAAAAGTCGTTATGTGCCATGTTTTACTTTGAATGTTGTTCAGTGCAAAGAGACTTCTTTTCTTTAGATGAAATGTGTTATGAAATGTTGTCATGATAGTGAGACTTATAAAAATAGGTACTTGGAAAAATAGATATATAACTTGCAGAAACGTTCTATATGTCATCAGGTTTCCATCTAAATGCCAAATTTGGTAATTTTAGGATCTAATTTGTCGACTCGCAGTTCAAACAGAAAGACCCTTCCCCAGTCAGAATGTTGGCAAAATGACTTGGTTTCCCATTCTGCGACCATGCCATCTAAACAAAATAGCGTCACGGCAAAAGGTGGATACAACTCGCCTGTGTCAAAGAGCTTTTTCATTTTGGTGCACTTGTTTTCATAAAGCGGATTAGTGACACAGGAATTTGGAGGGAGTCCTGGCGGTCTTGGCCAAACCCTCCAAAACGTCAGTGGTACATTTCAGTTCAGTTCCTTATAGTATGCCTTTTATTGTGTTTCCATTGTAACCACCCAAAATTTCAGTTCATTTTAGTGGGCTGGGTGGAGCCATACACACTGAGTGGTTGATAGAAAACTGTGACTTGCAACAGACGCTGGAGTCCCAGTCGCATTTTAAAGCATTGCACACTGTACTGTAAACCTTCCATGTTGCTAGTGTTGGATTTATTTATATATATTTTTTTCAATTAAAAGTTCATTTATTTACAGTAGCTGATGCCCAGTGTTTTGAAACGCAAGCCTCATCAAACTTTACTGAATCTGAACTGTACCGCGTTGGACTGAACTCAAGTGTACCATTTGGTAGACGTCTTATGGACCTCCCCTTCCTTTTATAACATTTGAATAAGTTTCATTGAAAAACAGACCTGTATTGATGAGCTGAAAAAGTTAGAGAGCTGTGTAATTTTTTTACTTTTATTCCAATCTGCAGTCAAAAAAGGAATACTATGATTCCATTCTTAAAATGTGAATGTGCTTTGTGCTTTCTAAATTGTATTTGATTTTATTTATTTTTGTGTTTTTTTTTCAATGTACTGAAGGCCTTTTTCTTGCTTCATTTTGTGGTTTTATGAGGGTTAAAAAGAAAATGATTTTACATTTCCTAAAAAAAAAAAATCTGCATGGGGCCACTTCTCTGTGGAATTTAGTGGGATTTAATTTGGAAAAAAAAGCATTATAATGACAAGAGACCTGTTGCTTTAAAACCACTGTCACTTAAAATATCAATTTCATATCAAAATCTAGTGTTTTCAGTGCAGCATGTTCTTCATGACGCTCATGTTGCTAAAAGTGGTCCAATTCAGACTTTTGTCCTACTAAATTTTGCTGAGAACACATTGGTCTAGTTATGGAGTGGAAGAGGCTACAAAAAAAGATAAAGGTGAAATAATTTATGTAAAAAGGGCCAATGTAAATCCTATGATTGTTTTGCTGAATAGAGCACAAGACCAGACTGCATCAACAACAACGTCTGATGAATTTTTGAACCTATGGAGAAATCCTCAGAATGTTTAACTTGATCAAAGGCACAGTTCTTAAAATGACTTTGAAGAAAATGAGAAATGCTGCAGTGGATTCTTGTTCTTATTTTATGTATTTTACCATCACTATGGCAAAGCAAAATAGAAGCTCTATAGAAAGCAACTTTTTCAGATGTATCAAGAACCTTGAGCAAAGTGCTAGGCCAAAATGTGGCTTTTATTGTTCAAAATGTGTTTTATTTTAAGTATCAGAGTGCCCTTTTCTCCTATTCAGGACAACACTGTCAGAAACTGAGGGGGAGGCGATATCTTGGCAAAAGTGCATTATTGGGAGATAGTAGCTGCCTTTGAATTACATTGGTGAGAATGCTTTAGATATTCCAATGCACAGTTACACATTAGGGTTACTGAAAACACAAACTGCTCCAGACTCAATTACCACGTTTTAAAATTAGACAAGCGAGGAATTGTCGTGCTTATTATAACTTTGGTAAAAAATAATTTGTTTCTCAAGTAACACACAAGATTGTCCTCAAGAAAAATTGTGCTCAGTTTATTGGGATGATAGTTCCATCTTTTTTTTTTCCTCCTCTGCTAAACACACTGAAGCGATTTAATCCGTAAAAGTTAAATCAAGGCTGCTGGACTCTTCTTGGTTGTTAAAAATGTGACCAATTGAATTTCAAGTTGCCCTATTTCCTCCTCCAATAGATGTGTCTCATGGGGGTGGTTATGTGTGAGGTTGTTGTTGAGTCCAGCTGTGGCTGTTGAATGACTTTTCTTTCCATAACGATAAAACATGATGAATATTGTTGTCCTCGCAGAATGGTATTTCAGAAGAAGGGGCATTACCTCGACGACAGCAATGTCCAGATCCTAGAACGCTGGTTGAGGTGTTGACAGAAGCTAGAAAGACGAGGAACTTTCCACGGTCACTTACTGTATCGTCAGCTTGCAAAAATGTCCTACGATCTCACACCCAAAGATTGTCCAACTCGATGGACAAAGTGGCCACTAACGAACCATTTCTCTCACCACTTGCCAGGTGTGTATGTGCCTAGCCCCACAAGAGACTTAAATAAGGACTCTTCGAGATGGTTACCAGGGATGCAGATTGATCCCACAACCTTAGAGTCGAGAGGCGAAGACTCTACCACTAAGCCATGCCACCTCTAATATCTTTGCAATATATGGTGGTACCGTTAACTTTGGCTCATGATTTGGAATGGAAAACCCTTGATTTGGTTTGTGTTTCAAGCACAGAGGGTATAAATTGGAATGGTGATTTCTGCATAAATAGTGTGTGACCCACCAATTAATTCAACAAAAAGAGGAAGCCATGCGGTGAATAAAGGACAACAATGAAGGACGTCCGGCATTTGGTGTTCTTTCTTTTCTTTCAACATGGCCCGACGATCCACTGGTAAGACCATAGGAAGTTCTCAGGTTTGAGAAAGGCTCTGTCCTTGCATAAAATCTGCATGTTCTGCTCCCTTGCAAGTGTGTTTATTTTTTTCGGTTACAGGTTAGGGTCAAGGGGTTAGTGGTTAGGTTAGTTAGTGGTTAAGTGTCATAGTATGGTTTCAAACGAAAGTCAGCTTTTCAACCAAGACTTAGGATTTTGAACTAAGGTTTTAAACTAGGGTTATAAATACAAAGTCAGGTTTCAAAGTTAAGGTTTAAAAGTAAGGTTGGTGTGAGGGTTAGGGGGCTCGGGGTTTGGGATAGGTTGGGGTGAGGGTTAACGTCAGGAGTCAGGGTTAGATATTTGGGTTAAGGTTATTGCTTGGTAGTACAGTTTTATACTAAAACCAGCTTTTTAACTGCAGTTTAGGTTTTCAAAGCAGGGTTTTGAACTAGGGTTTTGGTTTTATAGAAGGTTTTAAAACTATGGTTAAGGTTTCAAACTAGGGTTAGGTTTGGATTACAGTACAGTTTCAAACTAAAGTCAGGTTTTTTTACCTAGTGTTAGGGTTTCGAGGTAGGGTCTTCAACTAGGGTTTGAGTTTCATAGGAGGGTTTAAAACGAGGGTGGGGTTCGGTATTAGGGGTTAGGGTTACCTGTTGAGTGTCGTCGTACGGTTTCATACTTAAGTTAGCGTTTGGGTTTAATACAAGGCTTTAAAAATAGCTTTTCAAACCAGGGTTACAAATGAAATTAGGGTTATGGTTAGGGTTTGTGGTTAGGTTTAGGGTTAGGATTTTAAGTGTCGAGATCATTACTAATCAAATTAATCCCAAATTAAAATAATTGCTGCTGAAAACCAAAATAAAACAAGATTGTGTCTAATTAAGTGTTTTCTGTGTGCACAAAAAAGATGTACCCAAACGTTCATCAAGAACGTTAAACGTATTCTATTATACATATTATATATTTACTCATCTGGATGTTTTTATCTCCACCCTCCACTACCCGCCGTCCCTTCTGTGCACTTTCCTCAGAAGTTGGACCTTTTTTTTTTTAAGATAAAAAGTTGAAAGAGAAAGGCTCTATTTTCATGCCCATTGTAAGTCCAGCGCAATGAGCTGTCTAACTGCATGAAGGAGCACTCAACAAAGTTTTGGTGTGTTTGCAGACGTGCGGAGCTTGTCACGGTTGGAGACAGGCTGTTTGCGCTGTTGTGGGCGTAAAGACAACCAACTTGATTCACCACCAATCAAAACTGCTTCTTCAAACCCTTTAAAATCAGCATGTGAGAGGCATAGCCCTTGACATGGTGGAAGGAGAAACTGATTTGCTGGAGCCCATGGAAGTAGTCAGGGAGCACAAAAGTATGTTTGTGAGGAACTATAAGCAGTTCTCCACAGGTGGATGATGTAAAGTTGAGCACGGCGATCAGAAATGTCTAAAATGAGCACTTGTAAACCGCCTTTGACCCCAATCGCATGCTTAGCAACTTTTTTTTTTCTGATCATATTTGAATGCCCATCTCAGATGCTCTCCATTACCAGCTGGAAAATGTAACATTCAAACACCCTCAAACTATTGGGGACAAGTTTATTTGACAAGCAAGCCATCAATCGAAATTGAAAATCCCATTATGAAAATATTAAGAAGAGAGAAGGAGAGATTCAGACCTCCGGAGAGAATTTGGCCTGGATATCATAGACTGTATTCTGAATCGAGATGACCTGTCTTCACAATCTTCTATGCTTGTCTTTAAGAACCAATTTGATTCACTCTATCATTTTTATTTAATATTTTATGCAAAGTTTATATGAGATTATCACATTTACAGAAATTATCATAGTGATCAATGATCACCAATTGTGACTCCTCCTTAAATGTGGCACATTAGTTGCATATCGACCGTCCCGACAATGACAGTCACGTGGGGGTCCAAAACATCTGTGGCAGCAAGTGATCACTTTGAGACCACTCCACACAGCTAATCGTTTGTATGCCCCCCCCATCACCACCATATAAAAAAAAAAGTATAACATTGACAATAATTATTCTGAGGGTTTCATGCCCGTTGTTCACACATTTATGGATGAAAGACTGACTTTTAGGTCACATCTGTGGAGCTTAGGTATATCTCTGTCTGCACACCGAATTTTACAAAAGGCGCATGAGACCAGCGGTCAACGCCACCACGCTCATCTCCAATGACATGCACTCTTCTGTCTTGGCACACCTAGCTTGGAAGAGACAAAGCGGACAATGATTGCTTGATTGATTGGATGATTGATTGAGTGATTGATTGATTGATTGGTTGGTTGGTTGGTTGGTTGGTTGGTTGGTTGGTTGATCGATCGATCGATCGATCGATCGATCGATTGATTGATTGATTGATTGATTGATTGATTGATTGATTTATTGATTGATTGATTGATTGATTGATTGAACTATTAACTTCAAATATCTCAAAAAGATGAATAGAGAGATTAAACAAAAAGAAAAACTGAAAAAAATAAAAATGACATACAAATCAAGTTAAGAAATGAGAACGAGTAAGTTGAAGTAAAAACAGATTCACCCCTGGCCTCTCTCTGCTGAGCATATTTCTTAAGAGTCATCTTGAGAATACCAAGCTGTATATTTCATTCTCAGACAGAAGTGTCTGTGTGGTCCAGTAAAGTTCAGATGTCCTTATCTACCTTATAAACAGACCCCGAGACATAACCTTTCCCTCTTCTTTGGGCTGAAAGCAGCTTGGAGTCTTCCTTTTTTCCCACAACTATTCTATGCTAAAAGGTCAGGTTTTGAGAAGTTTTCTGTCTATTTGGTGGGCAGATGACGGGGGACCGTACACAGGAGTATCAAATATTGAGAATATAAGCATTTCACTCACCTGTTGTGCTTTTAATGACCTGCCATAATTATTTACCACTTACCCTTCTTTGTCTTCATTCGAATGATTTTTTTACTTATTATTTGTCTGCTAATTGGAAGCGCAGCGGCTTTACGCTGTCTCCCATCGCTAGGAGCAGTGGCTAGGCTTTCAAATATCTCAAGGCATCAGATTACCCCGTTCATCTTGCACTCGTGAAAAATCACTCTCCCTCTCTTTTATTTTCCTCTTTGCTTTTCTGCGCCTGAGGGCTTTTCTGGCAGTTCAATCAACCTGATCGCGCTCAACACAAACACTCACTCTGTCCTCCGCTATGCCCTGACTTAGAATAAACGACAAAGTCTGGATTTGGCTCCGGTGCTGCAAGGTCTCAGCTGGAGATTAAACTGTGCTAAGACTCCCTCTGTTACTCCGGAGACGAGGAGACGATGACATGGGGGAAGAGGAGAGGAAAGATGAGAGATAATGAGAGAAAAGAGGGAGAGGCTGTCGGTGAGATAAGCCAAATGCAGGAAAACAAGTTGGCCATTGGCCGAGATCTTGCTCATTCTGTCTTCGTGCAGCTTCAATAAATGATGGCCAACAGGGGAAATAAGATGGCACTCACTTTCAGCCTGCCTGGTTTCTCACTGTCAGCTGCATCAGGTGCTGCAGTGCTAAATTGCTGCTGATAAAAACTGCTGGTGTCTTTGACACTCAAAGGAAGTTGTACAATAATCAGTGATTAAAATACATTTACATGAATTTCATAGGCATCCATCTTTTATTCATTTCCTTTAAGAACTGGCCTAATTTGAGGTAAATTCATTTTTATTTGTTACGTAGGTATCTTTTAGCTGGAAATTGAACTTGAAACAACCATGAACTAGAGCAGTGGTGTCCAAAGTTTGAAATTTGAGGCCTGCCATCAATTTTTATCACCCACAGCATATACTACTTTGGATAAATCGCAATTGGCATGACCCATATTGCTTTCCTGGATTGAACTATGTAATATGACTCAGTGGCAAGGCAGGAGAAGAGAAAATTAAAATGAAAAAAAAATCATTCTCGTCTTTTACTTTCTTATTTTAAACACAACACTAAAAGAGTGTTTTTAAACAACAATGGGCTGGTTTTATCAAGTCAAATTAATTAAAGGTAAAGAATGTCAATGTGGCCCTTGCATCCTTTGATTTTTTTGTATGCGGCACTTACAGAAGGTTTTGCACATCCAGCTCTTTAGCAATAATGTTTCAGTAACTGTAACTGGGAAAGCACAAAAAATCAAATGTGTCATTTTTAACAAATTACCAATTTAAAAACCATGTCAAATTGCTAAAATCCAACAAAAGGTAGTAAAGATTTTTATTTTTTGCTTTGAAGTTTGATTTACAACACTTTCACAAAGCATGCACCTGTTGCCTAGCAACCTGATTAGCTGCAATTGACAGTTATGCTTTTTGAGAAGTGAGAATGCAGTTTCTCTGTTACCATTTCTCTCCTTAGCTAGTTGATTCACACTAAAGGGAAATGTGCTTTCAGCAGTTAGCAAACATATTTTTCAAGGTTGTGTTAAACATATAATCATATCAATATAATATCTAGTATTGGAGTGCTTGTGTGGATTGGTGGGGGTGAGGAATGTGCAGGCACACTGCATGAACTTGTTTCTTCTAAGAGTTATGGAACAGGCCCAGGAAGGGAGTACGGGACGGTACGGAACGAAGGGAGTATGTTAGGTCTGAATATGATCAGACATTAAATCACATGCTGGAACAAAGAGGAGAAGACAACCAGGATGAGTTTACTCGCGAGGAGAACGATAGAGAAAGGAAGCTCAGTTACAATCTCCACCAGTTCTGAGTTCCTCCCCCACGTGCTCCTCCTTTTGATGTCTTGGATGCCGTGGCTACAGAGGCGTTGCTACACTAAAGGGAGGGGAGATAGTGGCTGTAGCAACGCTGATTAGCTAAGGAATGTAGTGTAGTGTGAATTGATCTTCTCGACCCCCACATTGGGAGTGCAGAGTCTGCTTTCTTCCCCCAACCAGTTGTCCTCTCCACAGGTGGCCGACTCCTGCTCAACTGTGATCAGATAACTTGAAGCACTTTGAATGTCGCTTACCTGTGGAACAATGCAACTAACCCCTTGCTAAGTTTAACTTCTTAGTAAACTAACACAACACATAATAATAATAATAATATCTAACCTTACTTAAACCTTTCAGCACATATTAAGTAAATGTAAGGTAACTGATATACAGTTCCTTAAACGAACATTGAGTAAATATGGGATAACTTTAATGTGACTTCTTCAAACTGTATATAACCAATTTTGATCATCTACAATCTATGAATCAAAGCTACAGTTAACTAAAAGGAATGAAGTCCCTTTAAACTGACAAAGGACATTTCGCCTATGCAAAGAAGCTCTGCTCATTGTCATTGAAGACTCCTTACAAAACAAACACAAAAGTAACATAAGGACAGGAAGGAAACATAAGGCTGACGGGGATCAAAAGACATTCCTTGAACCAAATAGAAAGCATTTAGTTTAAAGGAGAGTCGTAAACTCATAAAGATAAGGCCTCCTGGTCTGGCAGGCCAAGGCTTCCCCCGAGATTATTCCAACAGAGTACCAGACGATAACACCTCGAGGTCGGTGATCAAAGAACAATACCACGTCCAGGTGGTTGGGCTTCGAGAGGAAAATCCCCAAACTCCTGACCGCAGTGATGACACCTCGACGGGGAGGAGATGACCATCGACCAATCATCACACAATATTTTGCATGCTTTAAATATTCATATTGTGTTTCTTTAAAACTGGGCAACCCGGAAGAATGTGTCGTCTTTTGGTGGTCACAGAAACGCACGAGTTTTAGTGTGAGGGACCCGGGACCCAGGCCTGTATTAGAGCACTTTGTTAGGAATAAACATTTGGTAAATTTGGTCTGATTGATCTACTGGTCTTCTCTTTGACAGAACGAACTCGCAAAATTGTTAGGTGCGCCAGTGTGTGGATTAGGACATAGAAACTTGTGTTAAGTGTTGATCGTAATTTGGAGTCAGATCAATAGCTAAAATCCGTATCCTAACAACACGAATGATTATATATAAATTTATGCTTCACAGGTTCGATAGCAAATCCACTAGTTTTTTTGAGGGGGGGGGGGGGGGGGGGGTCATCAGGCCTAGTGGTCAGCACCCCTGCTTCACTGTTTTGAGGTTTGTGGTCCTAATCTTGGCTCCGGCTTTCCTGTGTGGCGTTTGCTTGTTCTCAGCATGCTTGCCTGGGTCTTCTCAGGGCATTCTGGCTTCCTACCACTTTGTTCAATTGAAAACTCTCAAACCCTTGAATCAGGACAGAATCTACATGTTTTAAATGGCAGATCTTGTGACATGTCTACATTTGTGTGATGAACTCTGTCACCACAGTAACCTTAAAAAAGTAACTTACGTTACTGACTACTTGCCGTTGAAAGTAACTACTGATTATGTGATTTTAAAGGTAAATTAGATTGCCAGTTACATTAATATTTACATTCAGTAGCTGTTGACAACAGTGCTCAAAATAAAAATAGCTCTTGGTTTGGCCACTTTACTTACCATACGTGGAAGTGCATTAGCAATAATGTTTAAGAATGGTGTTTTATTGTTTTTATTATATAAAATAATGGTGGCTGTCTTTCTAGACATCATTTCACCAAATATTATTTAGAACATCTGGCTTTCAAGCTATTTTCAGGGATCTGCTTGAGAACTTAAGTAGAGACCATGAGGGAGTTTTTGAAATACATATAAGTTGGCTTATAAAGGGTCATATGAAATACGTAACTGTCGAGTCAGCGAGAAGCAAATTGGTCATTAAAAATTCCGCTTTGGGACCATCTGAGGCCATTTTCACCAACTCAGCCCCCCCTTATGGGGCACCTGCTCTGGTTCTCACTGCCTCGACAGGACCTCACCTCACCTTTGCCTGCACAGTCGCCACACTTTCATCTCTCCCTTTGGCTCAGCAGGTGGAGAGATGCAGTGGAAAGCTGGAAGATGAGAACGAACTTGAGGAGATATGATAAACAGTGCTAGTCATCTTTGAGCTGTAAATGTTCAACACACACACACTGACACAGACACACATCCATCCCCATCTTTTGCTACTCTGCTCCACCTGTCATCCTTTTATCTCTTCCGACCTCACATGATCACCCTTCCTCTCGCCTAGTCTTCCCGCTCCCCATGCTCCTACTCGCTCTCTGTATTACTTTTGGCTTAGCTCCAGGCAGCGCTGACGTATTAAAATCAGCATGGGGCTAGAAGAGTCATCTGGTGCTAAGCGGAAGATGCTCCGAGCTTTGGAAAAGCGTCTTAACATTTGGTCTGACAAAGACGATCAGGTGATAGAGCAGTCAAGCTGAGCACTGGGCCTCGATTGCCTCTCGGTCAAATACGGTGAGATAACGAAGCAAACTTTAATCCAATGCCAGCCGTTTGATCTTGAGGTAAAAAAAATATTTTCCTCCGGAACCTCAATGAAACCTGCCACTGTACCGCTGTAGTACAATTTGGAAGGCAACCGCGTTTCTCAGGATGATTATGCCATTAAAGCGAACATAACATCGTGCCAACACAAGATGTTAACCCAAAAAGTTAGCTCCTTACTGTAGGTAAATTATTGTTTCTCACTTTAACAGCAGAAGCACAAACCCTTCAACTAAAGTTATACAAACTGAAGGTTTTCTGCAGAAATGATATTGGCGGGAAAGTTAATGTGGTGCCTTGTACTTTCACTTGCCACCATTTGCATTTAAAAAGCATTTGATTTCAGACTGGAAGGCTGCATCCTATCTGTTAGAAAAGTTTTCAATAGGATGTCTACACACAATTTCATCTAGTGAAAGCTTTTACATTTTTAAAACCATATACTCCTAAAATGACACTGCACCCTAATGCAAGAAAGTTAATACAAAAATATAGCTACATGAAATCCATTGAAAGTTTAGCCTGCCCAAATAGCTTGTTTCTACTAGGGTGAAAGACTTAAAATATTTACATATATACATAAATATCACATACAGCTCACAATGACAATGCATATTTGTGCATATCCGATTCGTATCTGAATTTTAGCCAGATGTCAAAGATGCCCAAATCTGACCGAAGGATGTCAAATTGTTTGCATTTTCTTTCCACAGCCATGACCTAGTATATTGTAATTGGGGCAGGTAGAAGGAAAGAAATGAATTGTGTCAGTTGAACCATGTAATAATGTAAATCCTGTCAATGAACAGGAAAGATTTGGGACTTTGGGACCTCAAAATAGACTATGTAGGTCAAAGAATGGTTTTAGCTAGTCTTATGCATTTTTAAAAATAAATCAGACAAATCTGTGTCTTAGAGTCTTCAATCATAATTTGTCATGAGGGAATAATATTGTTTAAATATGTCTACAATAGCCTTATGGAGAATTAAAACATCTGATTGACAGTTCTGAAGTTAGAATCTCAGATCTGGTGTATGTGTTTTCTTGCTTCAGTAGTGTATTGAAAAATAGAACTTATAAGTGGAAAGACTGAGGACAGGCACTGTAATTCTTGCTGAACAATCAAATCCTGTTTTGATTATTTTTGACATAGTATTTGACTAAATCTCTGACGCAGCCTAATTATTTTCGGAGTGCTTTTGTCATTGGGCATGTTCACATTAGAAGCCAGAATGGGGAAAGCAGGACAAAATCTTGTTGTAGATGACTTTAGTGCAGCAGACAAGGTCAAGGCTTTGAGGGCCTGCATGTGTCACAATGATTATCAGTCAGCAGATGCAGATACGGCATCACGGCTGACAAGAAAACCAACCAGATGACAACCTACATGTATGGACAGGAACTTAGTCCATACCAATGGTGTTTTTCCGTGTGTGTGTGTCTCTCTCCCTCTCTTTTGTTTTTCATCCTGAAAATACACAATATCAAGCACGTGTCAATGCAACTGGTAGCACCTTAACCAACAGCCAAAAAAGAGCCTACCCAAAATGGACCTGTTAAAATAATGCACATCAAAGAAAAGAGTCATTTAATTAATTTGGATGACATTCTTGAAACTAAAATGCACTACCGGTAAATAAAAAACAACAGTCTAAACATCTAAATGAAGCCAACAAGACTGCAACAAAATTAAAAAGGTGTCAATATAATCATTTGCTCAATGTCAATACATGCTCACTCAATGTATTTGCTGTCATAATACAGTGCAAAGTTAAGTTCAGGTAATTATTTTCTTGTTATAATTGGATTTACTAAATTTGGAGAAGTGGAGGCACACATTTCCATTCCAAAGACTTGTCTTTCATCTAATAACGATGACGGTACAGTTTGCATAACAGTGTGCCAAAAAGAGGTATTTTTGCAGAGCCAACCCCTCAGTGACACCTAAAAGGAATATCAAGTAGAAGAAGATGTTCCCTTGGAGAAATTTGCGATCAAATTGTCAGAACAAGTGTACAGGTTTTGGCATCAAAGTACATACAGTTTGGGATAAGGACAGCCAGATTAATAAAGTTAGCTCCATCTGTAGAAAAGGCAGCAGCTGGGTGGGTGAGTGAGGGTGCAGACAGCGAGCGCTCCGAAAAACCTCGTCTGTGCTCTTTTGCTGCAGCAAACTGACACCACAACCTCCATGCATTTTTCATGACTCATGTTGGCTGACAAGGCTCTCCCGCATTCTCTTTGCCTTCAATAACACACACACACACACACCATCATGCAAGCATCATCTCCACATTCTACCACTCTCCACTTAGCTATCTACCAAAATGTAATAGTTCTTTTCATCAGTCTCTCTAATTTCCTCACTAATACAAAATTACTTTTCATAATGAATATACAGAGAGGTCAGATGACCCACTGAATTAAAAGTTAATACTGGAGAGGCATTAACTAGTAATATATTCATGCTTTGCATAATAATAATAATAGATGTATTCAATTTGAATTATCTACTAGTCTTTTCGATGCAGTCTATATCACAAATGCTCACCTCAGGGTTAAATAAACCACCCCAAAATTTAAAGTTAAACACAGACCAACTTGAATGTATGTATCGTACTCCATTTAAACCACTCACACATAACTTTTTTATTTAGCGCATGTCAATTGCCTTCACCCCCCTTCCCTTGTCTGTCCCCATTTCTCTGCTGACTCGAGGTCAGCCACCAGTGTCTCTGTTAGTCACGTCTCATTATGTCCCAGCTCCCATCTCTGATCCAGGGTCAGCAAAGTGCCCAGCAGCCATTTCCCCTCCCTTGTGCAGTGGAGTCAAGTTAAACATTTACCGCTTGTGGCGTTGAGGTCACAATTAGGTTTTTGCTAATGATGTGAGTCCTTTTTTTCATACATTTAGTAAAGTTACATATTCCAAAAAAAAAAAAAAATCATCAATGATTTTTTTTTCATGTTTTCAAAAATGACCACAAGAATTGAATTGGGGTAGAAGAAGATGGATGCAAGACAAGATGGATCAGTCAGAAAACACAAATAAAATTCTCAAACAAAGTTCAATTCCAAACTCCTTGGCAGGAAAGGGATAAAAACAAAGACCAGACTCCCCCAGGAAGAGGGCAGGGTGGATTACACCTTGTGAAACAAACAACCAGACAAGAGTGTGCAAATAGAACTTGGAACAAATTCCACAACAGGGATCTCTGAAAAAAATGGCACCGACATCATTAGAAAAAAAATCAAATGCACAAAACGAGTACAACAAGCCAAAAACACAACAAATCGCAACTTTCCACTTTGAAATATAACAAGACATGTATCAAATCGTCTTTTACTGGAGAGATATCTTTGAAGCAAATGCCACATTTAAACTACTGACAAGTTCATTCATCTGAATGTAAAATGATAACAGGAAAATCACCATATAACATATCAAATGAATGTACATGTTCAAAATAATGATAATTAATCATACAATGGACCTGTGTGTGAACGTGCCCTGCAATTGGGCACATATAACCCTAACCCCTTTTTAACTTTAACTTTACCCTACCCTAACCCTAACGCTTGCTTTAGTTTAAAACATTAGCTTAAATTTTAAACCCTACTTCAAAACGCAAACCCTAGTTTTAAACCCTAACCCTCGGTTGAAAAGCTAGAAAAGTAGGAATGTAACCCTTACCCTCGGCCTAAACCCAACCCTAGCCCAAATTGAAACCTTAACCCTACTTTCAAACAAATGAAACCCAAACCTTAGTTTAAAATCCAACTTCTAACCCTAACCCTAGTTTAAAAAGCTAATTTACTATACATATTATGACATTTAACCAATAACCCTAACTTCTTGCCCTAACCCATTGTTGTAATCCTAACCTAACCAACCCTGACTTAAAAACCTAACTTTAATTTGAAACCCTACTTTGAAATCCTAACCCAGAATTCGAACATTAACCGTAAACGTAATTTAGTTCATTTCAATGCAATTCACTTTACTACAGTTGGAATTGAAGAGAAGGAGCAAATGGAAACGATAAACGCTGCAGTGGACTCGCACTCGAGTTGGCCAATCGCAGGGCACATATAGACAACAATTTGCACTCACACCTACAGGTTTGGAGTGATCAATCGGCCTGCCATGCATAAAAACCTACGCAGGCACGAAGCGAACATACAAACTCCACACAGGAAGGACAATTTCTTAAGATTGGCCAAATATTTGTAATTATTATTTTTTAGCCTGACCAACAATAAATATTGAATTGACCACATTTGGACATACAGTAGAAAATTGTCCAAATTGTCTAGACTGGTTGTCCATGATGCTATGGAATTTGTGAATGCTTCTTTTCATCACGACTCAGTTTCAATCAGGAAAGCTATTAGCAATATTTCATTATCACGCTGAAAACATGTTTTGCTACCGGGCATTTGCATTATGACAATGGTGCTGGTTTATCGTACTGTATCAAACCAGACGAATTTCTACTTGAATGACTCC
Source organism: Syngnathus leptorhynchus (assembly GCF_054491065.1). Taxonomy (NCBI): domain Eukaryota; kingdom Metazoa; phylum Chordata; class Actinopteri; order Syngnathiformes; family Syngnathidae; genus Syngnathus; species Syngnathus leptorhynchus. The sequence goes on from NC_141195.1 coordinate 11,242,212, forward strand.
CATAAATTACTTGTGGACACTCATTAGACATTAGAGATCGTTCAACAATTGTGTCTTTTATTTATGGGTGCACAGATGTTTGTTTGATTGCTGTTTTGTGGTCTAGCCCCCCTGTACGCATTGTCATCTGTAAATGCTTTGGTATCTTTATGTCTGGCTTTCACAGACTTAATTATGATAATCTTTGTATTAACCGCCTCCTCCTGATAGCACCTGAGGTGTTTTATTAATTGGGTAAACACAATTTGCTAGCACCAACCACTACATATCACATTTCTCATTTTTTTTGTTTTCTTTTCAAATCAAATTTTTGGAATGTGCAGCATCTTCATCCAGAGTGGGCTTTGTTAAAGCCTTCTCACGTGCTCTGTAGCCCACAAGGCACAACAAAGTTAATCTATTTAGGCATCTGGAGCTAACACCGAGTGCTTTCAGTTTTCCGACTCCAATCAATAGCACAACCTTGGTTCATTTGAATCATTCATAGTCTAATCTAGAAAGTAATGGTTGCTTCTGGTCATGATATGCCGTTCACACTTTGTCTATAAATGATGGTGCGGCATTCATGAGTGACAGGGAATCAATACAGAGGCCGCCGCCTCAAATGAAATAGGATATTTGACCGCTTCACTTTAAATTAATGAGAATGTTAACGCTCATGATGACATGACACATGATTTATGAAGTTCCACTCCAAAGAAAAAAACTCACTTATTAATTAAGTATGAAATAAATGTAATACCATAAAGCACATTGACAACCTTGGATAAACCATTGGATACAAATGTGCCATTGTGGTGAATACTTCACATATGAAACATGATAGTCTAAAAACAGGAACATTTTGTGATTTTTGGTACAGTGTTGAAATAAATAAATACATAGGATAGTGTAGGGGATTCAAGTACATTATTTTCTAAGTACTGTATGTTGAAAACCCTAACCCTAGTTTGAAACCTTAGTATGAAACACTAACCCCAAGTTTAAAACACTAGCTTGAAATCCTAACCCTGAAACCCTATTTTACAGCAAAGACCTTAATCATTGGTATCAAAATGCATAGGAGGAGAATTATTTTTCCTTGCTGTTGTAGTCAGGTAAGCAGCATCTACTCTGAATATCAATTCGTCAAATCAAAGGATTATTGCCCAATAAAGTATTCAATAGGTATGTATTTATAGAAAAATGAGGTTGCTAAATATTTGTACTACGTACAAAAAAACAAATATGTTTACTTCTTTTTCAAATCACTCTAAAGTGGTACAAGAAAAGCACCCTCAGCGTACATATACAGAAAGAGCTTCTATCATATAGATGAGTAGAAGTGAAGCAGACACATTCACTTCCAAAGTTCTGTCTTGGAATAATCCTTCATCAGCTATTCTCCTCTGTAATGTATAGTGCATGTGGAGAGAAGCCATGAAAGAGTTTCCATGTATTATTGAAGAAATCAGCTGCCACTTTGTGGATATGGTACAATTCAGTGGGAGAGCGTGTGTGTGTGTGTGCGCCCCCACTTCCGTTAACCTACTGGACGACCAGCGCTTCTGTCAGCTTGTGATGCCCTGTTTTTTGCCTGAGAGCAAAGAGTGGGTTATTAAATGCGACTCCTAAGCAAACTCACACATTCGCGCACACACACACGTACACTTTTTGGACAGCTCATCTCGGTAATTAGTCTCTGGATAGGTCCATGGTGCACAAAGAAAAAAATTCAAAGAGATAAATCAGTTTTGCAGGGAAAAGTGGGTAATGTTTGGATGTTGGACTCTCTGTTTTGTGTTTTGGGTTCTATTGATGCAGTATTTTTTTTTTAAATATCCAACAAAAACAATTTTCAAAAGAGGATCTCAAAAATGATTGTCCACAAACATCAATATTTCGCAAAAGTGGAAGCAAAGACAACGTAAAATATTGAAGATTTCTCTTCCCATCCCTATATTTAGAGTCTTTTAAAGCATTCCTATCATTTTTTTTCCAAGATCATGTTCTAGTTCTGCATAGATTTTGTAATTTTATCAACTTATTTTTTTATTTCTTCACTTTGATTAGTAATGCCTTAAATTCTTATTTTGGTAAATTCTTTTAAATGTGTTTTTAACTCTGTGAACCTCGTTGTGTGTTTGTTTAGACTTTTAGACCTATTGTTTCTTTATGTAGCGGTCGCTGGCCAGCACAGAGAATGAATGGGCCCGGGGTACACCACAACAATGCAATGATGGATGAGGGCAGCCATTGTAATTATATGAGGACCAACAGGTAACGCAGAAAAGAGACAGAGAGCCCTCGCCTGCCAGGGCATGATAGCACATATAGGCTCTGCTTTGTTTTTTTTCTTTTGTTGAGCAGCTTGGTATTCGATAAAAATGCATTGCCATGCAAAATAGGTAATTTTTTAATGAGTATCAAACTATCCATTTTGGTTTTAGATCTCTGTGAACTCTTTGAAGGTGAAAAACAATGGGTGAAGGTTTCTACAATGTGTTTTGCAAAAGCGTGGCTTCCATACTTGGGCGAGTTTTTATTTAGTTTTTGTTTTCTTTGGTATCTCCACAAAAGGTTAAAGGTGTTTGATGAGACATCTTGATTGCTGTTTGTTGGTTGGTTTGACTGAAATCCTTGCAAGACTTTGTAAATTGCGCATTGACTTGAGCATGCTGTTGGTTATCTATTAAAACTAAGAGTGCAATCTTTTACTAAGATCTCAAATAGTGGACACAAAGTTAGTTCTCACTCACTAACATTGGGTGTGCTGTTAGAAACAGGTGGAAAATTGGTGGAGGCCACCATATTAAAAGGAACAATGCTAGACCCTCGTTAAATTGTTACTTTGGATCACAAGGTGAGAGAAACAGAATGCGAAGTATGACAAAAACATATTTTACATATATTTTTAATACTGATCTGTGCGACTGTCCCATTCCATCAAACAAGGTTGTTTCTTGACAGAGTGCAGTTTATCATCACGCTTATAGTATACAAATCAAGCAGTAACATAATTAATGAGCTGGATAGCCTCACCTTGTATCTGGTTGTGTGTTTAAAAATGAATTAGCGAAAGACAGAAAAGGTGTATAAAGGGGAAGCGGCTCCTCATGCATCATACGGTAGCAGGTGGGTACACCCACCGTTTCCCGCACAATAACACCACCCACTGGGGAAGCAGTAAGAGGTCAGCCACCACAACCCGTCCTCCCTCAAACACCCAAGAGTCAGCGGGACTCACATACATACGCACACATAAGCACAAGTACACGTTGGAGGACAACAACCCCTGGAGCGCGCGACCTACATTGTGTGTCCTCCTGCCGCAGATCAATTCATCACCACATGGCAGAGGCCTCCTCTGTGGAAAGGATGTGGGGGAGCATTGGCTTGAGAAACCCTGGGGGCCTATCCACCTGGGTGAACAATACTCGTTCACTCAATGGTACAGGTTTTGTACACTAGTGAAATGAAAAGTTATTCAAATAGGGCTAAATAAAGCATACGATGAAACGTTGCGCACCTCATTTCAAATACAGGTTCTGTTTAGCCAGTAGATTTTTAGTCTGGAGTCTTTTTCCATTTTTTTGTTATTAATTTAGAATTTTATATTATTTTTCTTTTTTTACGTGGCACATTGCTCCACTCTCAACACGTAACCGGTACAGGAAATGGAAGTTTCATTCTTCCAAGGTGCGATGAAGAACGTCTGAACATGTAACACACAACAAATTAAATAATAAAAGAGCATCCTGGTTGTACATTAAAATGCTTGCTAAAATGATTGAATGAATGAATTTCCAGTCTACAGCCAGTCTTCACTGTTCAAATACTTTTGGAGCGGAGTGTGTTATTTCTCTTCTGGTGCCAGACACAATCCCTCTCCTCCTGCTCCCTCTGGATGTGAAGAGGAAAAAGGAGAACAGAAAAGATTTTAATTGCTCTCCTCTCATCCACATCTGCCCCAGCTCATTCATCAGTTCAGCTCACCCCATACAGAAAAGGGCTTGGAATATATAGATATTTTTCTCTATTTTCAGGGGGGACTCTCTCATGGGATGGGGGACGCGGCTGCCGAATAAAGGGTTGAGGTAGAGCTATCACCATCGTGTCTGTGTTTGAGCCTGCGTATCCTCATGGGGACATGAATGGCCTCAAAGCCTTTGGGAGTCTGTGATTGGGAGGGAAATGGGAAATTGGGACTCAAGGAATAAGAAGAAAAGAATGGGTGAAGGTGGGAGGGCTGTGAGGCACAAAAACCTACAGAAGGACAAAAAAGGAGAGAACTGGACCAATACAAGGACAAGTTATTTTGCAAAGTTGGAGGAAACAAACGGGTAGGTGAATGTTCTAAAAAGTATGGCAAAGTTAGTCAAATTAACTTTCAGACTCTTTGAGCAATACTGAACAAAATGGTTTCTTGGACCACTTTTAAGCAAACAAAATGATACGGTGAAACCTCTGAAGTTGAATGCTACTGACATCAGATAAGTTGAAAAGAAAATCAAATGTTTTTTTTTTTTTATAAACAAACGGATGCCTCTGAAGACTTTGGCGTTGTCAAACTGTTTGACATGCAGCACCAGCACCATCACATAATTTCTTTGTTTTGCTTTTTCACTTTGTGCAAGGTCTTTGTGCTTTGTCATCACTGTATTTTTGTTAGCAGTGTAGTGCAACTAAGATGAATAATGACAAAAGGTTTTTTGAAACAGTCCACACAGGTGCATGAAACTCTGAAAAATATTCCAAATCAAAAGTCTCTTTCAACTTTCAATGCTCGACTTAACAATGTATCTGTTGGAATATGAACTATCCATCCATCCATCCATTTTCTGAAACGCTTTGTCCCCACGTAATTTGTTTTTAAAATTGCAGGGTGAGCCACATCAGATTTGAATGATAAATGCAGTGTGTTTTCCACCATTGTTTTGACCAAGGCAAATTTAATTTGCACCTCAAAAGTATAACAGTTAGGACAACCACGAAAACCATGTATTCAGATACAGTATTATTCTATATGATACGTTTCAGAATCTTCCAATATGTGGATCCACCTGACACTAACATGAATTTTAATGTCAAGTGCTTCCAACAACTGCTCAATGACAAGGGATACATTATATATGATGTATGGTATAATATACAAAAGAAGTCGATTGTACATACCAGGAGGAGGAAAGGAATGAGAGAAGAGGGAAAGAAAAGGAGCCAGGGTCCCAGAGGTGGAGTCCCGGATGCTGAGGCCTCAGAGGGACCGTGGGATGATTGTCTGTGACCTTCCCCCAACCTGAGCACTGTTCAATGTCACAGCCTGTGTGTGATTGTGTGTGGTTTTAACCACTTCATTGTTTCAGTTCCCCATGTATCTGTATTTGTTAGGAGGGTTCACTCCATCATTTTTATTCTTTCATCTTACAATTAGCAACAGTGTGTTGTATAACTTTGAGAGCCACCCTGATATGTTTACATGCTTGTTCAATATGTAACAGTTATCTGCAAATAGACATTTCAAGATACAGATTAAAACATTGATTGGGCGGAAACCTTCCTTCAATCTAAAAGAAAGCGCCATTTCCAATCCGGCTCCAGCCAGTCTGAGTGGCTCCCGCCTCTGGTGGGAACTTGCCCCATCCAATTTGCCCACCATATAGCTGTTGCTTCATTTCTATTTATGTTTTTTTTTTGTATCACACACACACACACACACACACACACACACACACACACACACACACACACACACACACACACACACACACACACACACACACACTAACAATGACACCATCATATGCGGGAATCGAACTCACGGTGACGGCACACAAGACAGGCAAGTGTACACCTACACCATCAGCGACTCCCATAGACGTTGCTTGTTATCTAGTCTTTCTCTTCATTCTCAACTCCGTGCATATTTTGAGAGGAGAACGAGGAACATCAATGGTAGCCACTTTATTTAGCCAAATTATTATACATTGGTCATTAGCTAATTTTAATCGGAGATGGCCTATGCTTGACAGTCATTTACCTTTTTCTGATTTTTTTAGATTTTTTTATTTTTCATTATTACAATTCAATCATCATATTTGAATTAAATCCAATGCTGAATTTTCAATTATTGTTTTTTAATCAATTATTATACCATTCAAATTTGTTTTCATTCTACCCTTAGTGTATACCCTTTGTATAAATTTTGCGTATAGGTACAAAATTTAGCGTGTCTTAGGAGAGCTAGCATTAAAGACAAATCAAAACTTTAAAGCCTTCCTCTGCTGTTCAAGGCCCAAAACACTGCTACTAAATTGCTCATCAGAACAGCCTCCATATTTGTGAGCACGTCAATTTGTCAGGCCAAGGTTCATGTAAAAGCGCAGTAGCAGTTGTCGGTGTCCAATACCTTACTAAAACCTTGTTTTTGTCAAGCACGTGTCTGTGTGTGCGTGTGCACGTGTGTATATAAAATGTGCCTGTAAATGCTAATAATTTGTCCAGTCCAGAAATTATGGTATTTCCCATTATGAAGCATTCATTTTCTTTAATCTGCTGTTAATAATCTCAATAACAGGCAAAATGTCAGGGCTGGATTAGTGTGCAAATTCTTGCAGCAAGTCATTTAGGGGAAAAAAGAAATGGGTGCTAAAACTCACAAAAACATACATGTCATCTCATTGTTTTGACATTTTTTTTATTTTTTTAAGGTTTGTCTTTCTCCAAATTGTGGCAAACAAGAATCTTGGTATGTCATCAAAAATAATCCTATTGTACCAAATGTACCAAATTAAAATATATGTTGATGTGCTTGATTAGTTACATTGGCTCAATCTTCGTGATAATAGCTGCAGTGTAAGTAAACCAAGAGTTGTTGATTTTCTATGAAGTAATGAAAAATGCAGACTAAGTGAAATATTTAATTTTAATTCTCCTTAAACATGATAGTACTTTTACAGAACTGTAATCTGTCTAATTTCAGAGTGAGATAATTGCTTTTATACTATTACATAATTCAGTGAGGTCAGGAAACCAAATACGCTCAGAAACAATGAATGACAGTTGACATTCATAATGTCTGCTCAATGTTTTGTGGTTCCTGTTTTATTTATTTACTCTACTTTCTCACGTGTGTTTTTCCAGCTAGTTTGTGCGTGTGTGTGTGGGGGGGGGCACATACAGACGTATGCACACAAAATGTGCCAATGGCTGTGGTTGAATGCCAATTTGCACATGCTAATGCTCCTCTGTCTTTAGCCACACTTGAACCTCCTCCAGGCAATGGATGTAACTGCTGGCACTATTAATGTTGTTTACCATAAAGTCTTTAATGATATTAAATCAACTCGGACTATCTAACACAGTGGTGTCAAACTCGTTTTTTTCGCAGGCCGCATTGTAGTCATACCTTCTTTCAGAGGGCCATTATGACGGTCAACCCAAATAAATGTATGAGCACCTCATATTATATTCAGTAAAAGCTACAAAACAAACTGACAAATAACTCGTTTTCAAATCAGACGAGTAAAAACTGGTCAAATATATAAAAAAAAAGAGATATCAAAAGTGAAAACAATTTGCAATTCTAGTAATGACACACTAATTTGATGCACTATTTGTCTTCACGGGCCATATAAAATGATGTGGTGGGCCGTATCTGGCCCCCGGGCCTTGAGTTTGACACGTGTACTCTAACATAATAGAAAACATATTGAAGTACGTGCACGGAATTTTAAAAACAAAGTATAACCATAACAATCAGGATGTATAAGAGTAAGCAAAAAAAACAAAAAACAAATAGACGTCATTAAAACACCATCCATACACACATTTAGGAAGCGGCATCAAGTGATTGGAACCTGAAGATGTTGCCAAGGCAACCTTGTTGTTGAGGAAGAAAAGTCCTGCGAAGCCTCCATAATCAAGACTGGAAACTCAGACTAGGATTTTTATGCTTCTTGAAATTCAGTGACAGCATTTGTGAAGGGAAAAATGGGGGGGGATCCATAAATTATTCTATGATTTCGGAAAAATAATTGGGACTGAGATCTCCAAGAGCGAGTGAAAAAGTGAGCCAACATACTCTATGCACGAAGAACAAAGATGCACAAAGAATAGGCCACTCAATAAATTAAGCAGTTGACTGGATTTCTTTCTTTGTTATTTCCTCATGCTACCAAGATATTTTGTACGCTTCCAACTTTGTGTTATCAGTTTTGGGACAGCCATCTCTGTGCCAGCCTGACCACAAAGCAAACTCAATATATTGCGGAGCTTTAAAAAAAATATATGCCTGGATTTTTCAAAAAAGGAAACAATCATGACTTTGGGTAGATTAATTTTTGTATCCTTCAAAATACTGTTACTTCACATAATACATCTGGATTTGTACTGACTGATATGCAGTTATCCAGATGCATAAAGGTATTCGGTGAAATGTAGCATATGCTTTGAGATTTGTCAATAAATGAAGGTTATGAAGTTTTGCTGGCGGTCCACATGTGTTGCGCTAAATGAGAACAACATACAAAATAAATTAGAATCAGCCAACTTTTCTGTTTACATTAGTCTCAAACGCTTTGAGTTTGGCACTGGTAAAATCCAAGTGGGATAAATTCTACTTCCCACCTTACTGCAAGATGAGAAAGACATTGGCTTGGTATAGAATACTGTGATTGTAAAGCGGTTTGACTAATTCCCATGGCTTTATTAGTGAATTAGTTAGTGAATGATGATTTCACTGATGAGAGTCGAGTCTCAGCTGGAGTAACGGGTGTCTGTTTCTGGCTTTAAAAAAAAAATATATTTCTTAAATTGAGTGCCCTGTAATAATTCAGGTAAAATTCAAGTTTTATTTTTTGAAACGGCGGCTGTAAGAAAGTGGTGCACATAAATGATAAGAGACAATAATTAAAATTAAAATATAATCATAAGTAACTAATTAAAATGCTATCTTCTAATTAAAACATACAGTAGCTCCCTAAAGCATTCAGGAGGTGCAATTGTATTAGCTTTTATTGTAAGCTGTGCAAAAAGATGACTACTACCACTACTTCTACTACTACTACTACTACTACGACTACCAGGTCAGTGCCCTAGTAGTAGAGTGTCCGCCCTAAGACTGGAAGGTTGTGGGTTCAAACCCCGACCGGGTCATACCAAAGACTATAAAACTGGAACCCATTGCCTCCCTGCTCGGCACTCAGGATTAAGGGTGGATCAAAATCACATGGGGATCGGTTCAATGCAGAGGACACATTTCACCTCACCAAGATGTGTGTGTGACGATGATCATTGGGACTTTTAACTTTACTACAAGTAGAGGAAGAAAAAAATATAATAATTTATGTGCTAAATAGTATACTGTATGTATGTATTTTTTATACAGTGCCACCACTAAAAACAACAGATAGTTATATAAATTGCTACAAAAGAGACGAGATGTGAATCCTGGAATAGCCAGGTGCCCAATGATTTTCCTACTTGGAGTATGCAACTGACAACACTGCTGTGCTTGTGCATGTTCAAAAGGATTTCAGAACTAGGAAATGAGCTTTTTCAACAAAATTCACTGTACAGAAAACGACATGTTTGACTAATGATGAAAACAATGTGATCACCAGTTTGAATGCTGATTTGAAATTAGGACTAACTTCGTTCAGGCTTCATATAAATAAAACTGAATAAAACATGAACTCATCAGTTGAGGTGTGCAGCCTTAAAGCTGAACAGAAAGTTCAATACAAAAACAAAGAACAAAAGACAGGAAATAAAAACGTGTCTAATTATGCTACTTCATAAAAGAGAAGGGGTGTCACACTAATAGTTGGAGGTTGACATTGAGCTGATGTGTTTTTTCAAAGATATTTAAGACAGTTCAACTGTGTTTATGTACAGTACTTTAAACTAATTAACTCTCACTGTATACCAGCATGTTATATATTTTTCACACTTGTTAGCAAATCTGTCTATAAATGTGAATGCAAGGTGAGAGCTTATAAAATGTGCTTCTTTCCCAAACTGCACTTTGGAAGGGGCAACCCATTGGTGCATTTTCATCGATGCAATGTCCTCTGTACCTAGCGAGAGTTTCACAGTGTTGAGTGTGGGTGTCAAAGAGGTGGCAATTTAGCAGAACCAAATAAAAAAAAAAGAAAAGGCTGCATAAAGGTTGTGTGTAAAGAGATTTCAAAAAAATCTCACTGTGGCCACAGCAGTGCGCCAGCAATAAGCAGGTTTTAACTCAAAGATGAAGACAAGAGCATCAGGCAGGTAGAAGAGCAGCCAGAGATGCACGCTTTTGACAAAGCAACCAAGGGACAGAGTTAAACTGTGATAAACTGCACACTGTCATAACATTAGCATAGTACGGAGACTTAATGTTTGCTCAATTAACATGAGAACGATGAAAAATGGTGATGGATTAATATAAATATTGGAATTGCATGCATCCCAAAATTTGGCACCCTCATATTTAGAAGGGGGGCGGCTCGGTCGGGCACTGGGTGGCACGTCCACGTTCTCCCCATGTCCGAGTGGGTGTACTCCGAGCACTCCGGTTTCCTCCCGCATCCCAAAAACATGCTTGGTAGGCAGATTGGAGACTCTAAATTGTCCCTAGGTATGAGTGCGAGTGCGGATGGTTGGTCGTCTTTGTGTGCCCTGTGATTGGCTGGCAACCGGTTAAGGGTGTCCCCCGCCTGCTGCCCGATGACGGCTGGGATAGGCTCCAGCACCCCTGCGACTCCCGTGGGGACAAAGCGGTTCAGAAAATGGATGGATGGATGGATGGATGGATGGATGGATGGATGGATGGATGGATGGATGGATGGATGGATGGATGGATGGATGGATGGATGGATGGATGGATATTTAGAAGGTGCATTCAGTGGCTGCATAGTTGTTTGAATTTGTAACAATGCCAGGGATTCATCATTTACAATTGGGACGGATAGGGTAGGTAGCAAGGGATTTCTCAGGGCAAAAGTCTGGACCTCAAAACGATTCATAATTTGCATAGCCAACTGATCCAGCCATCCTCCGTACCGTTTATGCTCATTAGGGTCTCGGGTTTGCTGCAGCCAATCCCAGCTGAATTTGCAGGCGAGGCAGGGTGCACTCTGAACTGCATGACACATATAGACCGACCATTCACAGTCACATCCACGGCAAGGGACAATTTTGTGTTTCCAATTAACATGTTTTCAGAATGTACAAGGAAAGCAAAGTGCCTGAAGAAAGCCCACTTGAGCATATGGAATCTCCACACAGGAAGGCCGGTGTTGTGACTGTCTTAGGGTCCTTCGTGTTGTCAGTTGCTATGTTCTGGTTTAAGCTCTGGTTGCTCAATCACACATTGCCATATCTTGTATTATCTCATCCCTCTCCTTCGGCCGCTCTATACTGCAACATCCAAGCCTGTTATTTGTTATTACTTTGGTTGTGCTGAATAGGTAGCACCCACTGAAAAAAGATAAAACAACTCCAAGCATGAGTGGGATACACCTGTGTTAAAAGGTATGTTGATGAATTAGGTTGTTGCACCATTTTTTCCATCCATCCATCCATCCATCCATCCATCCATCCATCCATCCATCCATCCATCCATCCATCCATCCATCCATCCATCCATCCATCCATTATCTAAACAAAAAACGCAAATCATTCCCAAAAGCAAAATTCTACAAAGCCTCAAACAACATCATGATTTATTTTGTTTCTTATGCCTGGCCTTTGACAAGCCAATTAGTTGCAGGACATATGTAACTGGAATGTCAAAATTGAGACATGTCCACCAGAGAGCTGAAAATCATAAAAAAAACTAAGCATATAGAGTTTGTGCTGAAGCTTATTTTCTTAACAGCTCAAAAGATGACATAAAGAGCCTACTTAGGAAGGAACTGCTAAGAGTTCACAGACAGCAGATCGAGAGGAGGCGCAAGGTCTTATTTTTTTGTTGAGAATGTTATCAGGGGGTCTAAGCTAGAGACGAAGAAAATGAGGCTACTTTTACTTTGGAGGACAATGGCGTTGGCCTTGATCATTCTTTGGGTTTTTTCACTTTTTGGGAGAAATGTGATCGCAAGTGTTTTCTTGTGCTCTGCTTATTAGGAGGGGCCAGTCTCATCATAAAATGCCATGGCTATTTGCTATTGTTCAAGTTCATCCTTGCCCACAAGGGTGGTCGGAACAAACTTTTACTCAGACACATTTCTCACACACATACGCGCGCACAATACAATTGTGAAATCTCCACCGCAGATGGCATTGATCACCTCTTTCAATTCCCAAAAACACTGTTTGTGACGCATGGAGAGTGGGGCATGGCTGCGTTGGTGCTGGATCCTTTGAAGGACTGTGACAAGATATCATGGCCACCAGTCTGTCCGTCTGGCACCCCACCTGCTTTGTCCAAGTGTCCATCTGCACATCACACATGAACCATCCAGCAACGCTACTTTTACAGTAAAGGACACTCACTCCATTAGTGATTTGCATGGTGAAATGACAAAGTAATAATGACTGCGCTAGTTTGAGTCCTGCTCATATTGCTTCAGGCATATCGTCAAAAAATAGTCATGAATTTCCTCTACACATCTCATCCATAACAAATATTTAATACTGTTGAATACTTGCAGACACTAAACTGTCACTTTCGATAGTTTCTGATTCAACTCTTTGATGCCTGTAGACACTTTGGGATCACAATGTCAATTCCAAGTATTGATTAGGTTCTCAGGGCCACAGAGTCTAAGAGGTTACATTCAACTATTTTTGTCTAATTTACTTCTACGCTACATCCAGCTTGAATGCACTGACCTTGTCTTCCCACAATCTCAGTGGGTGGATGCACCCACGGTCATGTTTGCAGCGCCGACATGACCTTGGTGTTGTCTCCATTCAGATACTGTTAAAGCATAGAAGGTCTCGAGGCAATTGGAGCCGCCACACCTCATAAAATATGATGGGGAATGAAAGGGCTAAACAAGAAAATAAGTTATTCTCCACAAGAAGTCTATACGCTGACTTATGTCAACTATTGATTGAGTTTACTTTTTCACTAAGCAGACTAAATCATACACTAAACTGTCTGCAAGTGTTACTGAGGATTGTGTTCTCACAAAAATTTCAAAGCACTTCAGGCAATGTGGGTGGAACCATTTTTAAAACTAAATACTAATGTTTTAGTTTTAAATCAATTCAGAATTTAATGGAAAATCCCATTTTTAAATTACAGTATGCTCTAGGTGACTGTCACGTGGCACAAAAAATAATAATCAGTTAACTCAGTTTCACTTGCTGGCTTGTGGCCATTTTTCTTTTGTATCACTTTTCAATATGGATCAGATCTGGAAGATAGGATAAACTGGCTTTTATGTCCTACATCCACATCTTCATTTGGCCATTGTCCTGCCAAAACAGACTCAGACTGTCAAAACTGAAGGAAGCAAGATTTCTTCCAGGACAACTTGACATGTACATACATGGCTGAAGTTGTGCATTCTTCACAAAGATGCTTTGCTCAAGGGCTCCTGGAACATCTGTATAGCATATAAATTCAGGCAAAGATCTAACGTAGATGTATACGGCACATAGTTTAAAAGGCATAACTATCAAATAGTTCAGTGTCCTGCATTATCCTTATTATGTTTGTCATGTCATCTTGTAGTCAGCCATTTTGAAATAACTATATTTCCTACCAAATCCCTCCATAAATGTAGGGAGGTCTCTTGTTTTCTTTTCTCAGCGAGTGACACTCCTTTCCGAGCAGATTGCAACGGTTAATTCTCCAGGATGGGAATCAGATGGGAAGGGATACATGTCAAACAACTATAATCTGTCTCTATTTGCATCTTCAGCTTCCATCCTGCTCACTGTGTGTTTACCTTGGCAGGGGCTGTTTTGGATCAGCTTTGTGTTGGCTTGGCCTCTGCCCCTTCCTCAACTCTGCCCACTCAGGTTGTTTTCCAGCTCGTCAGCCAAAGAGAAAAAAAAAAACAGAAAGGGATAAATGGAAGCAGGAGGCTAGTAATGCCTCGAGATCCAACTAGCATGAAGTACATTGATACCAGTACTGAAATGATATCCCTGCAAAAGTATGAAACAGCAGCAGTGAAACAAAAACTGGAAAAAAAGCTAAAAATAGACATATCCATCAAATGATGATATCTTTGATTTAACATTAAAACAGGTGTGTACACGAGTGCAACCACATTAACTCACTTTTTTTCCCATCTCTAAAATATTATTTTTTGTTACATTAATGGTAGAAAGTGTATATATATATATATATATATATATATATATATATATATATATATATATATATATATATATATATATATATATATATATATATATATATATATATATATATATATATAATATATATATATTATATATATATTCTTTCCCATCTCTAAAATATTATTTTTTGTTAGATTAATGGTAGAAAGTGTATCACATTCCTCACTTTCCCCCAAAACTAAACTTTGTTGCGGCAATGAAACAGTAACACTGTCAAATGCTTGTCAAGTGTAAGTAAGTACACATTTGCATTTGTTTGTATCTGCATGCATGCTGTTACAGCAGGTTTAACATTCAACACATGCCTGCCATCGTCATCACAGAAGCTCTCAGCCACATCCCGTTTCCATACAAGGCTGAAAATTGACTCGACTCCAGCCGAGTTCCTTTGAGAGTACACTCCGCGGGAGGTATATTTCAACACTCCACATGAATGATAGCACCACTTTGTACACCACTGAGGGAAATATTTTTCTCACCCCTTATGATGGGCTTTCCAGAGTTGCTGGCTTGGTCACAACAGGACAACTTTTCTTTAAAGTAAACACGCTGATCCTACCACGACAGTGATTTGAGTGACTCATTAGGTTTTCAAGGATTTCTCATCATCTTTGGCACTAGCACTTCCCACAAGATACAGTACCGGTATATACTATTTTACTCTTGTGTGAAAATATTTATTTGATACCAGCTTATACAAAAGGCATTGCTTAAACAGAACATTTTTAGCTGTTATTTTTAAACTTGCTGAATTTATGTGTTTCTGGTGGTATGATATGCATGTCAAGGTGTAAAAAAAAAAAAAAGTTTAAAGGTTCTGGGAGACAGTAGTCAGTCATTTGTTAAATGCTTGCATTATTACACTGACAATAACTAGTATACAGTCAAACTGTATATTCTCAGTTGAACTATTTAATGGATGCCAGAAAAATCTGAATACAGTTTATTCTGCAAGATACAGAATAAAATATATTCCCAGAATGGTTGTCACTCTTACAGTGTATTGGCTGGCCCCTCACAGAAGGTTGACTTTGCTTGGCCCATGTGACTTTGTGGGACTCGATGGTCTTAACTGGATTTAGATGTGTACCACAGAGTGCCGTAGTTAAGAAAGCCAAGTGAGAGAGAGAGAGAGAGAGAGAGAGAGAGAGAGAGAGAGAGAGAGAGAGAGAGAGAGAGAGAGAGAGACAGAGTGAGAGACAGATTGAGAGCGAGTGCAAAAGAGAGAGAGAGGGAGAGAGAGAGAGAGAGAGAGAGACAGAGTGAGAGCGACTGCAAAAGAGAGAGAGGGGGAGAGAGAGAGAGAGACAGAGAGAGAGAGAGAGAGAGAGAGAGAGAGAGAGAGAGAGAGAGGGGTCAGAGCAATACAACGGCCTAGCTCAAGTCACCTATCTTCACCAATCTAATCCAACAGGCTACTGAATTGAACACAATTACCTGACTAAAAAAACAAGACCAAAGATACTTTAGGGGACACAGGATGATAGAACTGCAAGAATTAAAAGCAGATAAAGTGTTTGTACAATGTTGGCTCAACAACCTTTCCTTAATACAGCAAGAATATAAAAGAGAAATCATCAGAAGCATCATCATTATCTGATTTTGGAGGTGATTTGGCAAGTGATAATGGAAAACCATCTGTGTTCTTTTCAAATGTTGTCGCTACACTACATTCGTCTTCCATTATTATTCTTCCACTTTCATGCACTTTAATTTCCTCACCTCGCTGGTCGTGCTGTAACAGTTAAAAGAGGCAATGGTTGAAAAGGACTCCACGAATACAGGCACATTCCGAGACATTGTAAACGATGACATATAGCACTAAAAGTGACACAAAATGCCTCCTTTCTATCTCAATCGACACGCTACACTGTAGGACCACATCTATCACAATATCTGACAGTTCTGCGATCTCCTGTATACTACCATAGCTGTCATCCTAATATGATGGATTTTAATTAAATGTCTCCCACATCAGGATGGTAGGAAAGCTGTCAAACATCTTAGATCGATGATGTCAACGCGAATTAGTGGCCACATCCACCCCGCCCCCTTTGGCATAAAAACAAATTCAAGTTCATGTTGATGAATCTTGACATGACCATAACACACACACTTAAGTCACTCAACTTTGCCTCTAAAACTGCAATGGAGTGTAACTTTTAACTTCCTCAGAGAAGGGCAGCTGAGGTACAGTTGGTGTTGGGGGGAGTCACCTCACCCCAGGGCCAATCTAGGGGTTAGCGTGAGGACCCCTGCTACTGACAGGGTGTCAATACAAAGCAATTTACAAGACCTCGATGAAGAATCGACCCCCCAGCTAACAGGCAATTTCTCTGCTCTGCTGGCCACTGCAACCTGCTGACGACCAAATCAGAGCACAGAAGTAAACAGAGACTGAGAGATTAGAGGACAGAAGAGAAGACTTTAGTCTCTGGACTGCATGTTGTGTAACAACAGCACATGCCTTCAAATGCTTCCAAAGAAAACAGACCCATGTAAATGCCGGTGCATTACGCATGAGACCCACAGACGTACTAGCTGGAGACCAACAGAGAATCATTCATCATTCTTTTGATACTGCTGATGTAAAAAGGACAAAATAAGTAGGGAATTCAACAATACAACATTCAAGAAGAAGACTCAACAAAAGCTAAATTAAAACTGCCACTTATCAGGAAAAAGATGCTAAATGGAAAAAAAGGCAACAAAAAAAATTATTGGCTATGACCTAGACAAGATCTATCTGACAAAAATATTAAAAACTACTAAATGGCAACCAACTTGACAAAGGAAAAATGAAAAATCCTGGAGTACCAAAATACAACCTAACACCTCTAAAAATACTTAAATAAATAAAAAAATAAAAAAACCAATTAAATGAATAAATAAATAAATCATTTCTGTACTTGCCAATTTTCAAATTGAATGCCTCACTTTACATGGTCATTTTCAATGCTTTGAGTGCAAAGGGTTTTACCAATATAATTAAATATAATTAAGTGTCCATTCTAAATAATTTTATATCAAAGTCATTTACATTCTGCAGAGGTCAACGTGATGGTAACACAATCTTTCTGCTACACAATGTAGTAAGTCCTTGGTGGCACAATGGATAGATAGTGTAGATAACCTGTACTTGAAAGATGCTGGTTTGATTACTGCCTCGGACGGATATCAGTCCATTATTATTACAGTTTAAAAGTTTGAACACAAAAGCTAACGTGTCATTAATACAAAATAGTGCCATCTTACTTTTTTTATCACAGCATTGTTGGATTGTGTATTTACTAACCCTGCAAAACCGAACCTAACGATGTAAATCGAATAATAAAGGTTTAGTTGTAGAAACTGACAAGTGTCATTCACATTATTCTGCTGTTACGGTCATCTCTATTATTGAAGCCAATCATGTGCACCTACATCACGTGCTCTCAAATTTACATCACTCGTCACATACGTCCTTAAAGGTATCGGCGCCTGTTATTTCCCATTTATTCGCCCCCGCACCCTATGAGCACGAATTGCCTTTGATGGTATCATTGCCATTGCCAACATGGCCGCCACATTTATCCATGTTTTAAACTGCTAAGTGTGATTTTCTATGATACAATTGGACACCATGGCGGGAGCCTCACTTATAATTAATCCCCATTTTCCCCTAGAATCTGATTTCAGGAAAAGAGGGATACGATGCAGGCTGCCCTCTTCCAAAAATCCAAATGAGCTTAATCGACCGCACTGCACAATCTCATTTAAGCCTCTCCTTGCTCATGAATTAAACTATTGCAGAAACCTGCTACAGTCCAACTGCCGCCTACTAAATCACAGCAAATCGGTTTAATCCCTGTACGTAAGAGGGGTCTTGCAAATGCTCCCCCCAGCCTGATCCTAAATCAACGCATGGCTTAACATTGTGTTTAGTGCGGCGTGATCATTGCAAATAAAAGGAGGTTCAACTTCCATCTTCCAGATTGCATTGCTTTTACCTTTGGGGGGTACACAGTGTTTCACTCTAATGTTCACATCACTCCGTTCACCTGCTTCCCTTCTGACGCCCCCAGCCAGCTTTGTCTCAAACAAAGCCTTCTTGGCTCATTATTCAATTTTCTGCTCTGCTCTTCACTGAAGGAAATATTGAACATGCCTAACAAATGTGGATCCAAATGGTTTGGTATCCTCTGTTGAAATGTTTTTAAAAGTAAAATGAAAGTTGGTTTAAAGGGTCAAGGCATTTACTGAATGCGTTTTATATAAGCGCTTCTGCCGACTTTACAGAAGAGGCTGATGATGAATCCACACTTCCTTTTCACAAAACGAAAGGCCAAATGCAATTACAGTATTTGTGGTAAATTATACCAAAGTTGGGTGCATAGTTAAGACCCGTCTGATTCACTTGCTAGATGATCTGCTCATTGCATCACTTCTCCATGATATGAACATAATTTCCACCCAGGCAGAATATCTTTTTTTTAACTTAAGTGGACTGTTACCGCAACTTGAGTTTTCCCAATTAGTCTTGTGGCATTATTCATCTGTACTTTCCTGCACTGTTGTCAATAAACATATATGTGATTACTTCAATAGATAAGCATGGCAATGTATCAGGACTGCCTTCATCATGTTTTGACATTATTTTCCACTCCAAGCACAAGTCTAGAGATAAGTGCAGTGCTTGAATACCCTATAATGAAAGAGTTCAGGGGACTGAATATAAACATCTTTCTAGGCAGACACCACATATGCTACTGGACATGAATGCACAACACTCATTTGCCTGACAAAATAATGTTATTGTGTTCATATACAGTGGACTCCTCGCATATTCGTAATTCAGTGCCCATGGATTTATGGATTTTTTTTCTTTTTAATTTGTTTCCCTTCTTGTAGAGGAACCAATCCTATTTATGGGAAATGTTGATTGTTGTCATATCCTAATTCAAGGTCCACTAATAACGGCTGTCAATTAAATTTCTCCACTCACGGTTGGACCATTTTCACCGCAAAAAGCTACTGTCAATTGCTTCAGGCAATGACCACTGTTGCTATTATTCATTGGAGTATAGTAAATACAATGACTTGTTTGAGTAAATATTATATGGCCTCAGTGGGTTGCTATATAATATGCATTATATACATAAATACTACTAGACTGCAGGTTTTTCAAGTGTTTTGTCACACACTCCGATTACAATTTGTTTCACTTCTCTAAAGTGCACAAGACATTTAAATTCCTTGTATTAAAAATCTGGGTATCTGGAGTCCTTGCCCACCCATCAAGTATGAAATTACATAACTAAGTAAATTGGCGCAGCCCATTCCTAAAAGAGTGTGATGTACAAAAAAACGCATCAGCTGGAAGATTATTCTTGGCCACCTGAAGTTCAAGATAGGCTTGGTGAAGTTCTGGCACTTTCGAGAAACAGCTGGCTTGCAATCTGCAACACTGTGTGTGTGTGTGTGTGTGTGTGTGTGTGTGTGTGTGTGTGTGTGTGTGTGTGTGTGTGTGTGTGTGTGTGTGTGTGTGTGTGTGTGTGTGTGTGTGTGTGTGTGTGTGTGTGTGTATGTGTGTGTGCATGTATGTTTGTCTGTGAGCGTGCGTGGTTAATTACAATACAGTTTCATTTCCCACATTCCCTTCATCTCGCATTCGTCACACCCATATTTAAATTTCCCCCCCCATCTCTTCATCACCTTCATTTCCAAGTTACCCTTTCTTGCAATACATTCCTCCTCTACCCTTCACTTCTTTATATTTCTAACTACATCCCAGGTCCACTGAAGCCCAGTTCCCCAAGCTCCTTGTTAGGACAGGCTCAGGTGGCTGCAAATGAGTTGAGATGAATGAGGTGTCATTGTAACATGTGCCCTACATGGCATCATCAAGAACCAGAGCCATAGGCCAACCTCCCATTGGCTTTTCAGGTCAGATCAAGACCACAACAGTGGCATCCCATTGTTTGGCTTTGAGTCATTTATTATTTATTTGGCTTTTTAAAAACATTTTTTTATCAAAAACTTTAATTGCCTGTGACCTGACATGTGAAGAATAACTAGCCTCAAAATATTCAACCTTTGTAGAATATATTAGAGTCACGTCAGAACCACAACAAAGGCAGAATACTGATGTTATTTTGCAGAATTAATCATAACATCACTGCTGGAGCAGTGTCATTCTTTTTTAGTTATGGGCCTTAGCAATAGTTAAATCATTGCTTTTATAAGGTTGGATGAGTCCAGCATCTAACAATAAAACTGCGTTATTATATAATAACCTTGATTTTCCATTATGACACTGGAGTAGAGTCAGCACATTGCAGTGCAGTGGAAAAGGGGGTAAAACTTTACTGTTTAGTGTAAATTAGAGTTAAGGAACAAATATATGAAACCTTTCTTGAAAGAGACAGAAGACCAAAAAAAAAAAAAAAGTTTGTGCTTCAAAGGTTTATCCCATAATTCTTCTACTGTCAGCTTGAATAATTACTGTATTTTTACCCATCTGGATATTTTAAATAAGTACCCTGATACAAACAAAATCAATGTTCCATTTTCCACTGCAGTGCTTTTGAAAGCATGGTTGAATTGTATTGTTAATTAGCATGAGCAAAAAAGAAAGAAGAAAGAACAGAACAGGAAAAAAAAGTCCAATACTTGTGCTAAGAATATAGTAGAAACAATGCTGCCAGCCTCACTTGGAAAATGATGACATTTAACCTCCTAAGAAACCACCAGCTCTAAACAGCTATCGATTGGCTAATTGCGTTCCCTTTTGATTCTATTGTTGCCTAAAGTGGTATTTAACCCCTGTGACATGGTGTATTAATAGGGAAATAAAAAATGACTGTAGGCTGGAGTTAAAGCCAGACTAATTGGGGAGAAATAAGAACGTATATTTTATGTTGATTTCTTGTAAAAAGTACAACTGTAAAGTTGTTTTTATTTCTCGGTTGTTAACTTATCTAAAAAAATGTAGAATTGTTTTGTAAAACCACAGTACCAGTGGACAAAGCGAAATCATTTGTGTTTCTCCTTCTAGGTATCGAAGCAATGTTGATGTAAATATGATTTAACCAAGGACTGGCTCCAACACCTAGTAAAGCAAATTTATGGAGATTAATGGTGTCTTGAATTCACCTTTTTGACCTTCATGTAATTACACCTTTAAATGACTTGTTAAGGTTAGAGTCTACAGATTAAACTGTTTTTCTTGTTTTTTTTTTTTTAGATGGGCAACCTTCAACTCTCCTGATCAAATAATTTGAGCAGCGTTAGCTCACAGAGATGCTGAAGCAGGGGGAAAGGTGTCTCCCTGAACACATTAAGATGAATGCTATTACAACAACTCATTTAAAGGCTAATACCTAATCAATAACTACTCTTTATTACGAGGCTTTATTCACCTGCAGGTAATTCAAGTCTTTGTATAACATTATGTTTGATTGGCAAATCTTAACATTACTCTTAGGTCGCATTTAAAATCATTAAGAAAGGAATGCGGGGGCGGAATATGTAAATACATAATTTGGAAATTGCCATCTTCTCACTGAGAATAAATTCAAAACACATAAGCCTGTGGAGACTCATTTTGAACCACAAATTAGGCGTGATAATTTAATAATAATTTTTTGGAGCATAATTTTTATGTCGCACTCACAAAGGTAGTTTGCTGAACTCTAAAATGCTCACAGTTTATTGACTTTGATGTCTTAATGTTTGCTTTTTGAACCCCCATTGTGGTTGAGGATTCATTTCCAAGCATAAAGGTAAACCGAAACATTGATTTTGATAAACACAACCGGCAATAGACTAAGTTTTATGATTCACATGACGATTATTCTTTATTTTTGGCAAAACGTAAAGTGAAATGTCACTCAAGTAGTTTAGTTTGTAATTTGAGCACAATTTTCTGAAAAACTAAATTTCAAATGTTGGACATAACTTCACCCTAACATAGGGCACCAACATTTTGTCCTTGAAGCACTGCAGTCCCCAGATTTTGGAGGGCTAGAAGAATATTTAGGCACATATGATACATTTAATTGCAAAGTAAATATTTTCACCGTATGACTGATAAGTGCTGCAATGTTTTCAATTCACATTTTGTTGACCAATACATAGGGAGGCTGAGAAAATAATTTATAAATGTATTTTAGAATATCAGATAAAGTGTTGGAGGATCTAAATCGGGGCTAAAAAGATTTCTGACGTACATAGCCTCCCCTCAGCCCCAATGTAGTGCCACCCTCGGTCCCGACTTTGCCCCTTCCTGACCAAGGACATCAAACATCTTATCTTCTGTCATCAGATTGACTAACATTATTCTTCTCTCTGGGGTGTGTTAATAGTTCTCAGGATAAAAGGCTATCTTGTCTACTACTGGACAAAGTTGGATGTTTTTGGCAAAGTGTGTCTACATATTGCAATGTCGTCTGTTCAAAACAATCCTGGTGCATATTTACGCTCACAAACACCCAAAAATCTCAACTTTAACATGCTTCATTCTTAGTTGAACATTTCATTATAACTTAGATCAGATTGGACTGCAACTTGGAGCTCATTGATCCCAAACAACGTGGAGGCCACCCGGAGGCTACTGTACCAATATGGGACTTTTCAATCCCCACTTTTGAAATCAGTGTCCCTCAGTGTTGACACTTCTAGCATGAACCTCAGAGTACCCATCTCTACAAGCAGCTGAGCTTATCGCTCATAGCCCCCACCGAGAGACACTGTGTGCATGTGTTGGTAGGCTCAAACCAGACAGTGATGGAGGTGCAGAGGACAGACTGGATGATGGCAGTGTAGAAGGTCTTCAGCAGCTCCCGCGGCAGGTTGAACTTCTTGAGCAGTCTCAGGAAGTACAGCCTTTGCTGGGCCTTCTTCCGGAGAGTCTATGTGGCCGGTCCATTTCAGGTCCCGTGAGATTGTGGTACCCAGGAACTTCCCCTAGTCGGAGATTTGAGTTTTTCCTTGCCCTTATGGGAGTTTAAGACCAGGGGATGGCTGAGAATATTGTCATTGTAATGTCATTTGTCATTTTCACGTCCTGAGTGTTGTTAGTCACCTAAATGTTGAACAGAGACTGTGATGTAACGAAGTAAAATTCCTTGTTTGGCACGCTCAAACATGGCGAATAAATTCTTCTTGAATCTTGAATCTTGAAGTATGCTCTGATCCTCACAGGCTTGAGATGGATCCGGAGCCTCATACCAGGGCTGATGCAGATGTGAGCTGGCTATCAAAAGTATTTGGATGTTATCACGGTGAATACACAGTGAGACCAAATCATCAGAGCCACTACAAGCACATCAATGACTGAGGTCAGGCCATGTAGTAAGTGAAAAAAAACACACCATGGAACAGCAGTCAATCAAATGACAATCACCTCTTGATATGGTCCTTATTACTCATATTATTCATATACACAACATACTTTTGTAGTGAAAGAGTAACCTACACCTAATATGTGTTAGAACAGTTTTGGTCCTCAATCACACCTATGATGAACATTTTACAGTAAAATAAAAATGAGTTAGGAGACACTTTGTGAAAAGCAGAGGTGCGACCAAAATCTATTACAAAATATTAATTATGTCATAAAGTAGCCAGTTCTCTTCCTGTGAAAGGTCCTTTTTTTAATCTCTGAACATCAAACTGTTTTTATTTCTACCATAAAACCAAGTGTGAGACTCAAGAAGAGAGCTACAGCAGGTTGCTCTTATGTCTCAAAAATGTAAAACTGTTTTAATGATCAACATAAGATCATTTATGTGTTGGACATCATTCAAAATCATAACATAATTTATGTGTTGGACATCATTCAAAATCATGAACTTTCGTACACATATTAATTCAATCCTGTAAATGGAGGCTACTGTACCAATATGGGACTTTTCAATCCCCACTTTTGAAATCAGTGTCCCTCAGTGTTGACACTTCTAGCATGAACCTCAGAGTACCCATCTCTACAAGCAGATGGAGGGAGGGTAATTCACGTTTGTCATTGCGAGGTGTCAAAAAATTAAAAAAGCAATTTTAGCGGTGAATTTAGCCCAATAAGCAGGTTTTGTGGAAGTACGACTCATCCTGAAAACATAGTGGATACTGTTCCAGGCAGGTTTACAAACAACACATTATACTTGTGAGATTATATTCGAACGAGTCCCAAACTTACCAGTCATACACGAAAACAAAAGCATATGCGCACCATTAAAGTTAGCTTTTATTTAATTTTGACTGTGTTTGTTAAATTCAGTTAGTTTATTTAGTTATTAGTTTTAGCATTGTGTAATAAGGAAACTATGATTTGCAAACAACTCCTTGACCTTCTTTCTACTATACAAAAGCCCAGCATTATTTGATATTAGTGACAAAGACAAAAACGGGCATTTTTGCTTGAAAGTTTTAATTAATTTAGTCAATGTAACATGAAGTTTCAGTTTTCATTTTTATGTTACGAAAATGTTTTTTCAATTGTATTTTTAGTTATTTTGTGAATTTTCAATGACTACAATAACCTTTATGCACACGCCAGTAAATGCCACTCATTCAAGCATGTGACTGTGTGCACGCTGCCTCTCTGTATTTTTGAATATACAAATGCAGCATGTGCAAAGTGTAATGGAATGCTAATGAATGCAAAGCCCTTGATGTTGTGGCCAGCAGACGGCCAGAGGAGGTGCGCCACAGGGTTGACAGGTACATGCACACACACCTTCTCAACATACCTTGTGAAGTGCATTCTGTCTTTTATATTCTGTGCTTTTTTTATTTATTTCTTTACAGATTTCCATTCATGTTATGCTCTTTTAGAACTTTAAATGTCTTGCCTCCCTTTCCCTTGTTGAATCTCACCATTTCCCACTATTTCATCATCATGCCTTTTTGCTTTATTTTTCCATATGTTTTCATTCTTGAATTTATTAATCATCAACACCATGTACGGCTCTAAGAAGCGAACAGTGTGAACTCAACGGATTTGGCGGGAGGGAAATAAAAGGGCAAATAGCTACAATGAATAAGACTCTTTTTGTTTTTGCCTGAAAACAACTTCTTCAATTAATGCACATGTTTTTCAAACAAGGTAGCGACACATTTACTTTGCAATCTTGACAATGCACGGCATGACTCATCTCAAGACTGATCAATACAGAGTGACTCAACTAAATAGCTGATATAGTGTAATGACTGTATAGCATTGCACCAATCCAGAGACAAGGCGAGAAGGAGAGATCTAGACACACAATCTAAAAAGCAAAGTAACGATATGAAATCTCATGCAGAATCATTCCAATCATATAAAAAAATATATATATATCTATATCTATATATATATATATATATATATATATATATTATTTTTTTTAGCAAGGGCACTTACAGACCCTTCTGAGTTTCTGCTCCTTAACTTTCCATGCGTGTGTATGTGGCATTTTCATGGTCGTACTTTATGATCCCATCTGAATGATAGACTATAGTATATCTCGGCGCGCTATAAGCAGAAGGAATGTGCTCTTTACCATGCTACGGAGTGGAATGCACGTTTAACAAAAGATATTAACATCACTTCAAGCAAATACGTCACTTGCATCGACTCTTAAATTTTCATCAGATTTGATACAAATCCATTACAAGCTTTTTGACTTTTATCGCCACATTTTGCATTAAAGAATTATTATCTAGGCAATGATGCCTCATCTTACCTTTGCAGTCCTCTTTAAAAAATGATAAAATGGAGTATGTCATTGCATGGAAAACTAGCCATGAAGCAGTGGTGACGTGAGTCAAATGTGTAGCTGGAAAGTGATTATCAACCGATTATAAACAAATCAAATTAAAGCACGCTGCACAAGTAAACCTGGTCATTAAACATTAAAATCATGGGGGAATATAATTTGCATCTCTCATATACCCCAAAGAATGTGCCAGATTATATCAACCATACAGGTGGGAAGAGCGTTCCCAAAAGAAAAGCATTATTTGTTATTTGATAGGCAGGAACCGTCTTCATTAAATGTCCAGGATATGGTATTAAAAAAATTATAATAATATTGAAGAATTAAATAGAGGAAGTAGTGATTCAGGGCGGCACCGGTGATGCAGTGGTTAGCATGTCACCTCACAATTCAGAGACGGTCGTTTTGATTCTAGCTCCGGCCTTTCTGTGAGAGTACACCGGTTTCCTCCCACATTCCAAAAACATTCACTCAGCAGGGATCACATTCATTAACAGTAGGAACATTTTACAGTCTTCGGTGAACCCAACATGCATGTTTTCTACCCCGAACTGGTTGCCAATGTATTGCAAATGAATGAGATATAGATTATAGTACATTTTTCTATGTTTAGGGAGACTGAGCTACTTGAGTGAGATGTACATTTTCTGTATGACAGTAAATGTAACCTCTCTTGGTCAAATAAGGCCAAAACCTACAATAATGTTGCTGTAGCAGCAAGTCACATATGCACAGAGCATGCATAAAAATATGATTGATATGGTATACTTATTACCCTTATAGCTTTATGCTGCATTGCAGTTTTCATATTTCCCAATGTGAGCAGAGGTTTCCTTATAGCTTGAGCTACATTATGACATTTCCATTTAAGCGCCGGTCTCGTTACCACAGCCGTTAAGTATCTAATGCGTTGCGTAATTGCATAAAATAGCATAAGCGTAGCAATGAGGTGTCTCGGTGGTTAATTCACTTTTATCGACTGTTATAGGGGCATAGCTCCTTCTCCATAGGCTGATTAATAGGCAGCCACATTTAGATGTTCAGCCTAACCAGTCAACTTGAAGACCTGAGATGATAGGAGATGATGATTAGGGTTAGGGTTAGATGATGATTATGACTATTGATGAATAATATTATTGTTATTATTAATTTCATTAGTTGGGAAAGCATTAAATAAACATTCCAAAAAGCCATTTGTTGGTTGTATTTCGTCCTGCAAAAGCCCAAACGACAGTTCTACCTGTGTCCATAACGGAAAATACTAAAAGAAAGAAAACTCCACCCATGAGCACAGTTAGACTGCACTTTATGCTGGAGTGGCACGGGACACAAAACAGGTACAGAACATCAAGTAAACCCTCCAAATGTATACAAAATCTGTAGCCAGTTGTTTCATCTAACTTTATTATCAAAAGTGGTGATCATGCGTCCAAGCAATAAAATGCACAATGCTATTTTTTTTCATTAGGGACAACTGGATCAGTGTTCCACGAGATGTAACAGGTGGCGCTGTAATTCCAAAACGGTTTGTACATTTAGTACTAGAATTGCGTCATATGTAATGCACTTGTCTCATAATTCTCGTTGTGCTGTTACTATCTAATCTAATGTCATTATTTTCCAGTTTTTATTTTTCATTTTCTTACTCTTCTTTGCCTTTTTTTTTTTTAACTACTTGCCCCTTCCTTGGTCATTGATAAATAAAGCTTTACTTGACCCACTAGACATTGTCATCCATTATCTTAACATAATCCTATTTGGTTGGTGTTAATTAAACAGCGGTGGCTGACTAAAGAGCCGAAACGGCATTCAGCGTAATTTGACTAAGGCACATTCACTTAAGTGCTGGTAACTTTTCATCATTCACAGGACAATAGGTTCAACCTCAGCTGGTTAATTATCATTTTGTTCACAAAATTAGCTCTTTCTTAGAGTTACAAATGCAAGAAACCAGCATATTAAACCTAACCAAACAAAACTGAGAATGACTTCAATTCACTTGCAAGTCACGAAGATGAACACCAAGTTGTGCAGAAAATGGTTGACTGCATGAATGGTAACAAAAATTCACATGATTCTCTTAAAGAAAACGTATTAAACATCAGATAAAAATAAATTGGGTATCAATTATCAGGAGTAGGTCACTATCAGGCGTGTTATTATTATGGCAGACTGGCAACTGATTGTTTTTCATTTTTAAAATATTCACTTAACAATATTTTCTGACAAATGTTTTGTTTTGTTTATAAAATGGTTTTGTTTCATTGAACCAGGCCATCAGTTTAAAAAACAAATGGTGATATTGTCCTCATTTTGGTTAAGTTGGGTATGCCTGCAACGGAAAAAAAATTCTTCCAAGTCCACAGGGGTCTGAGACTTGGATATTTCACTGCGCATTTTAGAGAATGACTGAATGCCACTCAACTGCTAAACATTCTGATCCAGTTTTAAAAGGTTATCAGATATTGATTACCATGGGAGCCGACATTTCCTGGGTGAACCAGTACCTTCATGTGAAGTGACTATATGCGTTAGTGGTGTATGTAAATTTGATATATATTGTGTGAGGACTCCTCATAGAGGGACAGGTGGTATAGTCGAGCCTCACTTTTTGTGCCTTGGGCTTGAGCATTGCAGTTAAAAGGAGAACATGCTTTTTTAACATCTTGATATTTTGAAGAATTTTGCTGTTGCTTGGTAACACAGACACAAGTGGATCTCACTGAGTCAGTAAGTAAAGAATATCTGATGTCAATTATGTGAATTATCAATTCAAAAACTAAATAAAAAAGGTTACTATATACCTTAAGAGAGATGCTTTAGTTATTCTGTGACTTTTGTTTAATTTCTATTGTGTCCATGAAAACAAAACTCTCAAAAGTCTCAAGTAAATGACCTCGACATGAGGTCCTCACTACTTGAGATAGAGAGGCCTTCAATAGAGAACACTTAAGAATCATAAGTCATAAAACATTTGACTTTGCCATTCAGGGGAAACAAGCATGTAATCAAAAATAGAGTTCAGCAACATCATAGTCAAGCTTGTCAAATTGTCATTATTTCCAAAGTGACACATGACACAAGAGCCATCTCAGAATGTAGAGTGCTTCACATCATCTCAAATTTGCCAACTCTACTGCCCTTGTCTGTTTCTTGAAAGCAGCATTTGGAGATGAGTCAATGCAGTGGCTACAATTTAAAAACAGTAAAAGAAGCACAATTATGATTGTTTCACTGAACTTTAGAAACTTTTCGACTGATACAGAGAAAGAAAAAAAGAAGAATTACCATTTCTAAACTGGTCATCAATCACACTTGCATAATGGGCAATTTAGAGTCTTTGATAAACATACTGTACAATGTGTCATATTTTGAGATAATAAAGAAAGCTATAGAACCCAAACAAAAGCCTCCAGAACCAAGGTGGGAAATTCACCTGAGGTAAAAATTGAACTGAGAAATTCTCAGATGTGAGGCAGACCAACATTAAACCACCATGCTGCCTGAAAGAATCTTGTGGCAGAATCTGTTGCAAGTACAGTCAAATTCTGAAGTCACACTGCAACCACTGCTAAATAATAGCGGAATACAACATTTATGGCAAAAGGATAGTTGGCCTCCAAATGTTCATTTGAGATATACAGTGCTTTGCTTTTCACATAATTTACTTGTAAAGTCTTTCAATGGGCGGCTCGGCGGCGCACTGGTTAGCACGTCCGCCTCACAGTTGTGAGGGTGCGGGTTTGATTCCACCTCCAGGCCTCCCTGTGTGGGGTTTGCATGTTCTTCCCGTGTCCGCGTGGGTTTTCTCCGGGCACTCCGGTTTTCTCCCACATCCCAAAAACATGCTTGGTAGGCCGATTGAGCTCTCCAAATTGCCTTTAGGTGTGAGTGTGAGTGTGGATGGTTGTTCGTCTCTTTGTGCCCTGCGATTGGCTGGCAACCAGTTCAGGGTGTCCCCTGCCTACTGCCCGATGACAGATGGGATAGGCTCCAGCACGCCCACGACCCCCATGGGGACAAAGCGGTACAGAAGATGGATGGATGGATTCTTACATTGGTGTTTGTGCTCCATTGAATGATACAAAATTGTTCATGAATTAATTTTGTCCATGTCCCTTATCAGTTGGAGGTTTCGCAACACGGGAAATGAGGCGGTAAAGTTTACAAACTGCAACGGTTTTGACATTTGACAATGAGCTCTGTCAGTTTTAATACCAATCGTACGTGTTTGCTCTTGCTTAAATGGTCATTAGATTTGATTTGGAAGCGAGAAGCCCTTGGCTGCACCTGACCTCATGCATGAGATTGACTGTGGAAAGG
Organism: Syngnathus leptorhynchus; assembly: GCF_054491065.1. Classification (NCBI taxonomy): domain Eukaryota; kingdom Metazoa; phylum Chordata; class Actinopteri; order Syngnathiformes; family Syngnathidae; genus Syngnathus; species Syngnathus leptorhynchus. The sequence goes on from NC_141195.1 coordinate 11,272,553, forward strand.
AAGCCAGGATGATTGTGTCTTCCTTTTAGCCAGCTCTAATGAGAAGCTTTTAAGAAGGCTGAGACACTGATTAGTGAAGGGCTGAGGTTGAGCAGTGAGATGAAGATGGGCATACAGATGATGGGGAGGGAAGGAATTGAGAGGAGGAACAAATACGTTTAAGCGGAAAGAGGCAGAGAAACATGAAGGTTTTAAAGATGATGTGTGGGTTGAAGTGGAGATGTGAGGTGAAATTAAATCAGAATGAAGAGCCGATATGAGGAGGAGGAGGAGATGGAGGAAGGATTTAGAGTGGTCTGGATGGACAAAAAAACAAAAGCAAAGATTGATGAAGCATGTATGTGATTACTGATTAAGTTTCAACAAATGTCCAGGTAGTCACTAATTTAATTTATAAAAGACTTTTAGCGTTTTTTTGTGTGAAGGAAAACAGGATTACAGGAAGTGGATTTAAATCATTTAGGTGGGCTACACAACTTTGCAATTACACTGTTTACGTTTACAATTGCACAATCCAACCGTAAGTTCCTGTTTAAAAGATGGTACAATGGTTTGTGGACTCGATCTTACCATTAATTTATGGAATGCACAAGTATTTTCCATTTGTGGTACATCATCTTAACCTGTGGATAGTGTTTAAATGTTTGTTTATTTCAGAGCTCTTTCATATATATTTTTTTGTTTCTGGATATAATTATTTTTTAGAGTTTGTTTCAAACTATAATTTGCCAAGGCTTTGTGTTAACATGCAGACAAAACTTGTTGGTGTGCCTTTCGAGTTAGTATTTGAGTTGTCCAGGTAACAACAGAAAAATAAATTCTGGCAGCAGATCAATCGAATTGTCTGGATTTATTTTACTTTCTTGATTCGAACATTTTTTAGACCACCTGTTGCTTGGCAGAGCAAATAGGTTAAGGCAAGGAAGTGCTAACATAACATCAGTTAACAAATGGGGACAAAAGCCTTATATCACAATGGTAACAAAAATATTAAAAACAAATACAGCTTTATCCTAATCCGCAGCTGCTATGGCATTTTTTTGTGTTGCATTAGTAGTTTTTGTGTACTCCTGCTAACAATCAACAATCATAACATAGTGAAAACAACCTCCTTAGCAAATGTTATTAATGCTATCCATGTACAGTATCGGGTTTTCTCAAGAACTGTGCTGTGTTTAATTACTCCACTGCCAGGCGTTCTGAACATCTTATCTGACGGTGGTGACTATTTGATTTATTCGGTCATGTAAACGTCACAAATGCGATGAATTGACAGGGTCTAAATTAGAGGAAGGTAGATTTTGACAACACGCAATAAATAACAAGGTAACAAGGCAAGTGTTGAAGTTAACTAAATATGTGAGTAAATCAACGATAAAGATCGTCCTTATTAATTATAAAATTGAAGTCGAGTGCAGAGAAATTCCCAGGTTTCAATATGGTAGTAATTTGCATATCTTGCCAGCCAACCACATGCAAATTTGCATCCAGAACATGCACAGCAGCATATTATTATCATCTCCAAGGCAACACATTCAATGGACAATGCAAGTTCTACCTTGACCTTCTGGAGCACTTCCCTCTTTTTCTCTGCCTACCTGGCTGTGTCAAGCTGTCACTCATAAACCAATCATAAGCTAACATCTCCTTTCTCGAGTCCTCGTTCACCTTTGACACAGCCCTTGAACCCGGGTCCAGTCCAATAAGGCTCCATGTCACACCGAGGCACTCACCCGTGACACGCAGACAGAGCCGCCAATCATCCAGGATAATCTGAAATGGGCTGGCCTGTCCTTGCGGAGGCATGGACAGGATGAGGGGCAATGGAGTGGAACTTATGGGCTATTGTCATGCTGTCCCAAACACACACAGACTGTTTTATAGTGAGAGCACATTAGAGTGTGAAAATACTTGTAAAACTTTTTTTAAGCAGATAACAATGGGTAGTTATCATCAATAGTAGTTTAACTCTGAAGAGCTTATCTCAGGGGTGTCACAGTGTTTACAAAGTGGCTTACTAAGTATTTTTTATTTGCACTCTGCAGTTGAAGTGTTTCTTGTGATCAGTTTGCCCTTGAGAAACAGCAAGCACTGTGATGATGAGATTGTTTTGTTTTTTTTATATGATGTGCAACAGTGGAGCCATTGGCTTGCTCCATTAACCTTTAACATGCTGCCGCGTGCATCATTCAGTCATGCCACCGGAGGCTCCTTGGAAGAAATAAGTAAGAGGTGATGCAATAGAAAATAAGGGACACTCTTAGTATTTGCAAATCACTGGTGGAAAACTCACATTACATCTAAGCTGTTTCAATGTTTCAGAACAGCTGCTCCTCGATGCAATGAAATCTAAGTGTGTGGAAGTTGAATGGGACCTGAGCATTTTCTATTGTGACTTCAAACATGTGGAACGAAACTTGCACGTTTGCTTTTTATTTCACACTTACCCGGGTTCACTTACTAGATTGGTTCATGGGGAACGTAGTAGTCTGATTAAAGGTATTTGTGACATTCATGAATCATTTCACAATGGAGAAAACCATGTAAAGAGAGGCTCGACCAGTAAACTCATCCCTGCGCACTGTTCAAGGTCATTTACAATCTTTTTGAAATTATATCCCTTTGACTATGATTGCATCCCTTTTGTCTCTGAACTAATACTGGAAGGTTTGTTCAGGATTAGTGTAACCTTTTATGAATGTAACAAATATGCTTTCTCTCCACTCGCGTAACCAGACAATAACACTCATTTTCTGATAGTAAATAAACTTTCTAGCGATTTTTATACACAAGATACCTCAATGTGCATTACATAAATATAACACATGTAAAAGCAATAAAACTAAAAGAACTAAAGATATTTCAAAATAGTGCAGAAATCAAATCAGGTTTACTAAGACTTTTAAAAGAACACAGTGCCAGAAAAGGGTTTTCCAAAAATGCTTCAAAAGTTCTCAATCAAAGGCATGGGGAAAAAAAGCATAGTTATTAACCTGGACTTCTGACAGTAGCATAACAGCAAAATATTGCTTCACCATCTGTACTTTGAACTCAGAGCTCCACTAATTGACCCAGGTTTGCAGACCTCAGGGCCACACTGGGCTTAAATTACATTGGTGTTTCTTTTATGTATCCAGGACCTAAACTATTCAGTGTATAGTCCAGTAGCAACTATTTTTGCCATACTGAAACTGGCTACCTAGTAACTGTCCTGCTAGTTCAATTAGAAAATGGACATGCAATGTATTTTTTCTTTGCCACACTAGCGGGATGAATTACAAGTTGCAAGAAGTATAAGAGTCGCTGCTAATAACAAGTATCCCATCCTCATTGTTTTGAATGCTGCATTAGCAAAAAATGAAAATGTAATTATTCATCCTGCAGAAATAATAAACAACCATTGCGATCCTAATGGGGATGTCTTCCATTTATATTTCATAAGCGAGCAAAAGATTTAAAACAAACTGCTTCATTATAAAAACACACGCACTGTAATTGGTATGATTGACTCCCCAAACACCCGCAGTCAAAATCTTCAAACAGAAGTCCATGAAGTATCTTATCCTAACAAATATATTCCAGCTACACAAATGATGCTGTTGTCTTCCTCCCTTTCTGCCTGCTGAAGTGATGCTATGCATATTCGCAAAGGCTAATTTTCTGGCATTCCCTTCCAAGTCACCCTTGTGTGATGTCTGTTCACTGCAGGGAGCAACCTGTCTGCATGCCAAGAGCGAGCACATAACAGAAAAGGATGGCAGCAAGCAATGGAGCAAGAATCCAACTGTGTTTCAAATGAATCAGAGATGATGATTAGGGATAAGAAACTCAAACCAAATGTCAATTATTTTGTTAAAACTAAACCGCTAACTAACTAACGACTAACCCGCACTATGGATAAAATGCCATTTATTCTATCTAGGACTTATTTGAATCATTTCATCATGTCCTCACTAAGGTTCTGACTCCTAACCCGATCCATCCAAATTGCACCATTGCATCAATGATACCGGACAGACATGTAATGATGGGAAATGACGCTTCAAATTTGCTTCATGAACCGGTTATATTTTTTTACGGCACTTTCTGTTCAATATTTTCAATCCTGCCATCTAAAACAGTCAAAAAATACAAGAACTGGTTCATAAAGCAAATTTGAAGCAAACACAGTTGATGACTAGTTTATGTACGCAACCAAATATTTGAGAGTAAAGCATCTTCACATTTTAACACATTACAAAAAACAAAAGCACAATCTGAAGTGGACAAGGAGAGTAGCCAGTTTCATTTTCATCACCTCCAACAAGAAAAGAAAGGTTGCATTGACCACGCTTTTGGCTTTGCAAGGATTATATCAATGAAATAAGAAAAAATTATACTATCTGTAGATAGATTACTATCCATGCACCCATCCACCCATCCATCCATCCCTTTATCAAGTTATGCCATTCATCCCCAGTGTGCCCCCACCCCTCCTTTCGTCGGCCAATTTTTTTAACTTTTTACTTCTATCTGCATCATCATCTCTCCCTCCATCCAGCAACTTTCACACGCCACCTTTTCCCCCACTTTCATTTATTCCAATTTGTCATGCTTTCCTCTCATCCTTGCTTCCGAGCAGCCTGAAAAGGAGCACGCCAATCAGAGCATGCCGATGAAATTTTGGTGTCTCCGGCCTTGCAGTAATGAAACATTTAGATGCAGGGTCAGCGATGATTTTGCATTAATGTCTTGTGTTGGTGGAGAAGACGGAAAGAGTGCAGGAGAGAGGGGACACTTCACCTTAATAACCCTTGCAAATCCAGGTCACATACCAGGACGCTCAGATAATCGGTTTCCTCAATGAGTTGCTATCATGGCTTCAAA
>NC_141195.1:11282418-11374918 GCF_054491065.1 Syngnathus leptorhynchus
TTTCACACATTCATGAATTACTTTCTCCAATTCTCAAAACATTTTTTTAAGTTTTAGCCCAATCTTGAAAGGGACATACAGTTGAATCAGATAGAAATAAATGCTTATTTAGCTGATTTCTTTTTTTCACCGCCATGTTATCACTGAAGTCAGTGGAAGGTTTTAAGTGAAAGACAACAGAACCTCTAAAGTTAAATGCCGAATGAAAGGTTACGTGATGTCCCTGCAACTAATAAAAATAAACGGGTTTGAAGCCACTGCCATTGACCATAGACAGATTTGATTACAGGCTGAACAAATACAGAAGATCTTTGTTTATTTACCTTTCTATGTTGTTCCATTATTCTAATTTGAAATGGAACCAACAGGTATTATAATTAAAAAAATAAACAGGACTGGGACTTGCATCTTCCCCAATTCCCTTAAAAGCATTATTTTTGCTTGCTTTGTTTTGTGCTTCTGAATACTCTGCAATTATTACGGTAAGCAACTATGCATATTAGTCGTACTATATTGTCATATTTTCATTGGTATGTAAGTGTAAAGTTTGGTTTCTGTTAACTATGTCAAACTCAGCCTCTCTTTTGTAATGAGCAAGTTGGAAAACTTGCTAGGAAACTTGTCAAATCTATGTAACTTTTCCTCATTAAAGTGGTGACTTCTCCAAAACTGCACACACTGTGCCCAACGCTGGCAACTTTTACTAACTACACAGCACTCCAATTAATATATTTATAGCACTTTATGTGTCATCCATTCAACTGCTTCCTCCTGACTCTGACCTAGTGGCTCACCAATGTCATCGTCATAATTACCATGATCACATCCATCGTTTAATTGGTCTTATCTCCTCATTTGCTGGTCGTTAGCTGATTGACTCACTTCACGCAGTGAAGCAAAAGACAACAGACGGAGATCAAGAGCTGACATGTGCCCCTGTAGAGCAGAGGAAAATAGCGACAGCTCATCTGTCACGGCAACGATTTTCTCAACAACTGTATGAGGGAGAAACCCTTCTGCTGCTTGCAGTGACGTGCAGTTACACACATGGTAGCACACAGACATAAAACACAAATTATTCTACCCTTCATGCCGCCACAAGGCTTGGCCAAAATCAATGTCTTTTAATTTTTTAGCACAAAATGACAAAGACTTTAGACTTAAACATACAGGCATTTCTCGAAACTACACAGGAAAGCACAAAAATTATCATACACATCGTCCATCCATCTATTTTTAAAACAGGAAGAGATAATTATTTCTCAATTACAACAATGCTTCTTTCTTGATCTGCTATTTTTAATGCCCCCCCCCCCTCCATTTTATATAAAAAAAAAATCATTTTTTGTTAGATTTTTCGTATCGACCATTGCTTTTTGTCTCTGTATCATTGCTCTAATGCGCTCACTCCCTCTGTGATTTGGCAAGTGGAGCCTGGTGGTGGTTTCACTGGTAATAGGGTCCCATGGGTGCTTGCTGGCTGTGGTTTGAGAACTGACTGCATAATATGTAATGGGGTCTGCTTTAAAAAGGATCCATAGGTGGGTGCTTTGATGTAACCCTGTGCGAGGGTAACAATCTTTAAGGGAACACAAAGCCCCCATGAGATGTTTACAATTGAAGTTGAATATTGTTACATGGCTGAAAAGGGTCTAGAAATAAAGAGGTCTTAATTATCCCATTACCTCTTGATTAAATGGTTTTAGAAGGGACCAGAACAATTTGTCAGCAATGGAGCTTTTTGTTAGCTTTCACACTGTCAAACTTAACACCTGAGTGAGGATTGATTTGATCAAGAGATCTATAAACCTATCTATGGGGCTTACGTGGTTAACCTCAAATAAACTCAAAATTAATATCCATTTCATGATGTAAATAAACATGTCATAATCCAATATATTATATAATATTTCCAACAAATATTGGAGGTATCCCAAAAAATTTAAATCTGGGGATCAAAAAAATAAAAAGAAAAAGGTATGATTGGGGCAAGTCAGGTAAATAGTGAGGGTGGAAAAGGATTTGGTGCCCACAGTCACCTGCATTATCATGCAACCACATCCAAGTTTCCTGTGATGGTTAAGAGTTCTGACATGTTGATCCCTGGTGATTGAGCAGTACCGTGTTGGTCACGCAAAGCTGGCTGGTCTGGTGAATAAAGATAGCGGCGCTCTGTATATTTGTTTTGCAAGGTGAGGTTGGAAACTTGAGCCTTTCCAGGCTATCGGCAAGGGAAATGTACCTGGCCAGGGGCCGCCATGCCCCGAGGCGTGGGTCACCGTGGCACGCTGCATCCGCCAGTTGAATACCCCGTGCGGACTGCGCGCATGCGGTTTTGCGCCGAACACTCTTCAATGGAAACGCCAACTTGTTGCAATAGTACTTAAGGGAAATTAGAAAAAAACTGTCATTGAAATCCACCTAGTGAGTCGAACATTTTTATGCTAAATCGAAGCCACTCCTAGTATCTCTACAGCATACACAAAGGACAGAAAACCAAGAGACCACTTTATAAGTGATGACATAAACATTTCAAAGAGAATTTTCCCCCTTTGATAGCCCCAACCGGATTCATCCAAACTGCCAATATTTGGATGACGGCCCGAAGGTAATTTGATCTAATATGCATTTCAGTCAGAATTAATGATGCACCACACAAATTGTGTCTTTGTGAAAATCTGAACATCTTTCTAGATCAATTAAATTCACAATGTATGCGGCTCTTTGGTTACAAGACAAAGTTGTAATTCATTAAGTTATTGGCTACATCTGACATATTCAAATCAACTCATCACAACTCTCTATCTGTCTATTGTCTACATTTATAATACATTTTGAGTGACCTTTCTGAACACAGCAGCAGCCACTCTTCAATGGATCAATGTCATGCTTCATAAAGTAAATAGGTAAACTATGGCACTGCATGACTGGCCCTTGAATGTGCCTTAAACATTTGGTGCAACAGGTATGTCATAGTGATGTTTTTTGTTTTTTTTTAGTAGACTCCGATCCACTGACACTGACAAGTACTCTATTGCAAAGAATAAAAAGGGCCTGCCCCCTTACCAGCAGACCAAAACAGAATGAAATTACCAGCTCTGTGAACAGGAAAACCTCAGGGCTATGCATTAAGCCCCCCAAACTTAATTGGTCAAATTCATGGTTATGACTTCATATATTAAAACTTCAATCATATACTGTATGCATCAATAACTTGAGTTTTTGTTAAGGTTCATGGTTTGCGTGGTGGTGGCAAAAATGGAGGGAAGCAGAGAGGCAAGACCGGTGAGCACGAGTAATAGGAAAAAAAAAAAGAGAAATTAATTTCAAGCAAACGAAAATGCAAACAAGATACTGAGATCAAACAAATAACTAAATTAACAAAGTCCAGGGCAATCAGGGAACAAACTCACAACAAATGGAATCAGGATTACTGATACTCAGGCAATATCAAGAGAAGAACAGGAACAATGAACCAATAAAGCCAGAAAGAAAGAGTACTTTTTTATTAAAAAGTGTGTAGATTAGGTATTTAGTATGTGTGTAAACATTTGCATGGTCGGAGTTGTGACAATTTTACACACATCCTCACACACAAGTTTAAATTCATAGAAAGTTAAAAAAATTGATTTAAAACAAGAGAAAATACTTAAATAGCCATCATTGAGCACAATTCAAAAGGGTGTGGGAAGAAGTAGTGGCCGTACCCCTTACACTAACAGATTATCCATAAAGTGTATCTTAAATGAAAGAGAAAAAAATGTACCCCCACAGATGATCATATTCATATCCAGTTTCAACATATAAATAGACACATATATAATACAATTGCACTAGTGCTTGTGCATACATATGCCGACAGCATGTGTACATTTGATGCATTATGCAATCACACATTAATAAATCATGTCTAATTTTCTTTTTGACATGAGCATACTGAACGGTAATCCATTAAGTAGAGTCTATAAATGCTGAGGCTGTGGTGAGGCTTCATTGGGGAAAGCCGGGGGTCAAGGATATTTACCTTTCAGAATTGAAAAGGATGTTGCACAATAGTTTGTCCTCAGTTTCATGAAGGGCTACTATACAATGGAATGGATGTTTTCTCAGTTTGAGTGCAGGTACGAAGGTGAGAACTGTGTGCCTTTAGCAATGTAGAAATGCTATACAATATATGGCATCTGTCATAGGTAAGAGCCTAGAAATATAATTGGAATTGGATTCTATCTCTAACGGCATTTTCCTTCTTCCTCACTCATTCATTCCCACAGGTTCGACTTTTCCGCACATTTATCTTGAAGTTAGTCAGTCAGCCTTGACTTTGGATCTTATCTTCAGGAAGGTTGCCTATGATTTGGCAATTTATTTTTTAACACCTGCAACCACATATACACAGATATTGCCATTTGCTTCCTCTCACACTTGTCCTCACACAAATGCAAGCTGTGAACCTGTGTTTGAGGGAGTGTGATTACTGGCAAGTGTGTGCCTGCATCTGAGTCACTCTTTATGCATGCATCGGTACATTTTTGTTTATATCTTGGAAAGAAAATGTGCCTGTATGTGGTGATTCTATGTCTGCCCAGTGCACAAGATGGTAAGCAGTGATTACATAGTAATGCCTGGGTTGTCAGGAAGTCAGCAGGCAGCCAGCTTTTAGCCACAGTGGGAGGTGGTATGATCATCACTATTATACCAGCCTCACTTTCCTGAAATGCAGACTTGGAAAAGGGGAATGGGTACACTCTACCAGACAATTATTGACAAAGAAAGCAAGCAAGAAAAAAGGCAAGAAAGAAAAAAAGAAAGCATAAACAAAAAAATCTCAGTAATTCATCTGCCCCCTGTGCATGCATACCTGCTTTAATTGGCACAAATTCAAACTAAAGCTGTTTAAACAATTTTACTAACGTGAACCCTTATTATCATTGCTCTTGAGAGATGATGTGGTCCACAAAAATAATGTTACTCGAAGGAAACGCAGCATTGCGCTAGCTGAGAGATACATTATAGCGCCAAGTAGCGGGCAAATTTAAAATTAAATAGGATGCATGAGTTCATTGCATTCCAAAACATTATCCGTGGCTTTTGTTATCTTCTCACTTCTCACGTCATTCTTACATTCCATAGTGACAGAGAAATAATAAAAGACAGCAATTCTCCATTCTATTCTTTTACAAAGAAAATGAAAACCTCCCTGTGACTGAGGTGACCAGAACAGGCTGTAGTCTATTTTTTGTTCAGTGTTAGCTGGGATAAACTCCAGCTTCCCATGATGCAGGACAGGATGAATGGTAGAGAAAACGGATGAGTAAAATGAAAGCAGCAGAAATAAAAATGGCCAGACGGCTGAGATGTTCTCTGCTAGGAGTTGAAATTATCAGTGAAGAAAAAGCAGAGGTTACTATAGCAGATCATTAATAGTCAACTAGGATGTACCGCAGGGGGATCGGAGGCAGCTTGATAATTCAATCTGTCAAGTCGCCAGCTACAAGCCAGGCCAATTAACTGCAGAAGAGGCAGACCCGACCCTAACATTCTTTACTTGCCTCATCCTTTCTCAACATTTCTGGCACGTTATGTTACATGTGAAGTGGGGGAAAAAGAACTGCTCAGCCATGTTCAAGTGCCAGTTTTTAATATCTGTATATATATATAGATATACATACATACAGTAAGGCAAAAAAGTATTTAATCAGCCACCAATTGTGCAAATTCTCCCACTCACAACATGAGAGATGCCTGTAATTTTCATCAGAGGTACATTTCAACTATGAGACAAAAGGAAAAAAAAAAACGGGAAAATCACGTTGTCTGATTTTTAAGGAATTTATTTGCAAATGACGGTGGAAAATAAGTATTTGGTCAATAACAAAAGTTCATATTAATACTTTGTTATATACTCTTTGTTGGCAGTGACAGGGGTCAAACGTTTTCTGTAAGACTTCACAAGGTTTTCACACACCGTTGCTGGTAATTTGGCCCATTCCTCCATGCAGATCTCATCGAGAGCACTGAGATTTTGGGGCTGTAGTTGGGCAACACGGACTTTCAACTCCCTCCAAAGATTTTCTATGGGATTGAGATCTGGAGACTGGCTAGTCTACTCCAAGGCCTTGAAATGCTCCTTTGTTGCCTGGATGATGTGTTTGGCATCATTGTCATGCTGAAAGACCCAGCCACGTTTCATTTTCAATGCCCTTGCTGATGGAAGTTGGTTTTTACTCAAACTCTCACAATACATGGCTTCATTTATTCATTCCTTAAGACAGATCAGTCGTCCTGGTCCTCTTGCAGAAAAACACCCCCAAAGCATGATGTTTCCACCTCCATGCTTCACAGTAGATATGGTGGATGCAACTCTGCATTGTTTCTCCTCCAAACATATATATGTTATATATATATATATATATCATATATATATATGAAATTAGACCAAGAAAAATCATTTCAAAAGCTTTTCCATCACTATTGTGACCCATGAGATGATTATTCACAGAGGAAAAGACACTAAGTAATATAATGAGACAAACCCCGTACATTATGTTTTGATAGAAGTATTTATTTGTATATATTTATAATTATATATACCATAAAGGGAATGGCTTTTGCCTGCATTCAAAAATCCCACGGGGAAAGGAGTCAAGGTTTAGAGGAATGTGTCTGATTTAAGTCATAAGTTAAGTTCTTCTTCCTTTTTTAAGGATTGCAATGAAAAGTAATGGTTTACAGTTATATACAATACTTAAAAAGGATATTTTTCAATTCAAAAATGGTTTTCAAAAAACAAATAAAACATTGCTGTCCCTTGCTTTCATGGCACTGGTGTATGACTTGTAGAAATATTTTATTTTGCAAAGCTGATGTATCCCTTCAAACATACTGTAGTGGCAAGGCAAGGCAGCTATGTTTTTAGCACATTTCATTCACAAGGCATTTCAATGTGCTTGGGAAAAGAAGTGATGGGAGGCATGACCGTTTTGAAAACGATACAGCAAATCTGCAACTTCTTCTATGCTGACAGTTTTGATAATCAGTAAGTAATTTCATGCGAGAATTGTATTTATTTATTTATTTATTTATTTATTTATTTATTTATTTATTTTATTTAACCTTTATTTACCCAGGCAAACAAATTAAGAACAAGTTCTTATTTACAATTGTGGCCTGACCCAAAGAACAATGGCACTTTGAGGGGGATGGGGGATAGAGTGCTAAAAAATAAATAAATACATAACGTCTGAATTTAAAGTCTACCAGCAGTGCTCCCAGTTTGATGGGTAAAGGCAGCAATATTGATAAAGTTTGATGAATCTCCCCATTTTTGTCTTGTTTTATAGTGGCCAAAATAATCCCCCGGTTTACATTAATGACGGTGCCATGTTGGGAACGAATGTGACATCAAGTCATTGACCACTTGCTACTGAGTTATACGCCAGATTGCTTGCCTATGGCCGAAAGTCTGTCTTATTTTTTCCTAATTGTGAGGTGACCCTAATAAGCTGCCGTAGGGGAGGAAGGGAAGAAAAAAAGGCAAGCCAAGGACAGCGCATCAATCTCGCCTGCTTCCTAATTTGACAGCTGGAATCTGATATAACTATTTACTTACCTTCCATCAATAATGATGCTGGAAAATCACAAGTAATAATAATAATAATAATAATAAATTATATTTATAACGCACTTTATATTCGGAGGAATCTCAAAGTGCTACATGGCAAGTAAAAACAAGAATAAAAAGCAAGGACAAGTATAAAACAACTGGACAACAACCAGGATATAAAAACAGGAATCACAGAAATGCCAAATTAAAGAAGTGAGTTTTAAGTCCGGTTTTGAAAGAGTCAGTGGATTGGGGTGCTCTAAGGTGGTCGGGGAGGGAGTTCCACAGTGTGGGGGCTGCATGGCAGAAGGCCCGGTCGCCCATGGTACGCAGCTTGGTGTTGGTGATATGGAGAAGGTGAGAATTGGATGAGCGGAGGTTTCGGGTGGCAGATTTGGGGGCAAGGAGTTCTTTGAGGTATGGGGGAGCATGTCCGAGGATGCACTGGTGAGTGAGGAGGGCGATCTTATAATTTATTCGGAATTTGATGGGGAGCCAGTGCAGAGAACGGAGGATGGGTGTGATGTGGTCGCTTTTCCGCACCCTCATCAGGATCCTAGCAGCGCAGTTTTGAATGTACTGGAGCCTCTGGAGGCTCTTGCTAGGGATCCCGATGAGGAGTGCGTTACAGTAGTCTAGCCTGGAGGAGACAAAGGCGTGGACAAGTTTCTCAGCATCTGTCAGGGTAAGTGTGGGGCGGAGTTTGGAAATGTTCCTGAGGTGGAAGAAGGAGGTTTTGCAGATGTGTTTTATGTGTGACTCTAGGTTGAGTTGAGAGTCCAGTATCACACCCAGGTCGGTGACAGTGGCTGAGAGGGGGATTGTGTGACCGGCGAATGAGATGCTTGTGATTGGGCAGGTATGGATCTGATGGGAAGTGCCAAATAACATGGCTTGGGTTTTATCGCTGTTGACTTGTAGGAAGCTGAGATTCATCCACGCCTTTATCTCCTCCAGACACAGTGAGAGGATGGATGAGGGATGAGGGTGAGGCTGGGTTGCAGAGGGTGGGGGGTTGAGTTTGAGGTATAGCTGGGTGTCGTCCGCGTAACAGTGATATGAGATGCCGAACTTCCTGATTATATTGCCAAGGGGTAGCATGTAGAAAATGAAGAGGGTCGGACCGAGTACAGATCCCTGGGGGACACCGGAGGTGACTGTGTGTGTGTCTGATTTTTTTCCTCCCAGGGAAACGTACTCGGTTCGGTTCGAGAGGTAGGACTGAAGCCAGGTTAGAGCAGTGCCAGAGAATCCAGTGGAGTGAAGTTGGTTAAGGAGGATGTTGTGGTGGACAAGTGACTCAGATTTATCAGAATCTGACCAAGAAGATGCCAGGTTGTACTCAGATTCATCGGAATCAAACCAAGAAAAGCTGTGCTGTTTTGAGGATGCGGCCGAGCCAAGACGCCTCTCAACGCTGTTGCGTCAAGGCTCTCCTTCAGCTCCCCTTCTTTCAGGCAATCTAAGTGTGCCCAAGGCGTCACGACAAATACGCTTGCTTTAATACAACCGGTGTGACCATGAGCGTGTTTGGATTTTTTTTTTTTTTAAACCTGATACCTGTGGGACTCCACAGGTGACATTACAATACTCAGAGGTCAATTGCCATGGATTATACAGTACCAGTACAACGTCAGAGGAGAGCAATATTTCAAATAGATGTGCCCTACGACTAGTTTGACGTGTCGTCTGCTTTCGCCCGATGTCACCTGGTGTAGGCTCCAGCAACACTTGCAGCACCTGTACAGGATAAGCGGTGTTGAGAATATCCCAAACGGGTGTTTCTTTTGTTTTTTGCATACGTACCGCAACTTTTCCATTCTTTGATTCCACTTGTCCCAGCCTTTTTGTAACATGTCATAGAAGAAATTAATCAACAATAAATATCTTGTAGTGTAATCAACTGATTATAGGAATAGGATTTGCAAATCAATGCATTCTATTTTTGTTTACTTTTTACACAACCTCCCAACTTCATTGGAATTGGGTTTCTCTAGCAGCACAGGAAATTACCACATTCTGTTGCATCAGCATCTGCCTGTACGAGGCGAGAAGATGCTGTTTATGGACAGATGGTGAAACAACAGCGCTGATAATTGACAGCTAATTGGAAACACTCAACGGCTGTTCAAGCTTTCGAACAAATGAAACCTGAGTGATATTTCACTTTCACTTCTCACTGTGAAGGCGATAAACAAAAGATAAGCAGTCCTGTCTTGTTGCTTCATCCCACACACCCTTTTAATGTTCAGCTGCAAATGAATACTTTCACCACATATTAAAAATCCACTCTTCAAAGCATCTAAAGGAAGCCAAAGCAAATGCAAAAGCTGTGTGTGCGTTTGTACTTGTGTGCACGTATGTGTGCCGAGCATGATGAAAGCGGTAAATCAATTGCAGCACAATGTTGGAGACGCAACTCTTCATGCTTGTGAAAATGATAGAAAATTGAAGAGTTTGAAAAGAGTGATTGGAAGCAAGGTCACACTGAATTATAATGAAAAGCATCGCAGCGAGCCACAAAGAAACAGTGAATTCTAAAGAAAAGCATCAGCGTGAGCTACAAAATCTTTGTATGGTCTTTGTGCAACATTTATTAATCAAGATTTGGTTACAGTAACAAGCTGAGAGAGCATCTCACCGACTGTCAGTGAGCCAACAAAAGATCCATTTTCACTCACCCGCTAATCCATCAATTTAATCAGCCATCATTTGACATCCATCAGTGTTCTTAAGAATGTTTCTTAATACACCTATCTAACATTCATCCTCCCGCCCACCTAAGCATCAATTTGCCATTCATCCATCGATCCATCTAACCAACCACCAATTTCTCAGGCATCCATCCATTCAACCACCCAATGATTATCAACAGGCCCATCAGAAATGTCCCCTTTATTCTACATGCTCTGTCTCATGTCTTGATTGAGCACAATGCATGCCGTCTCATCTAAGAGAGGTTTCAAGTTTCTGTATGCGTCTAAATCCTAGCTGTAATCATATATTTATTTGAAACATCTTGCTTTGATAATCCTCCACAGAACAGCCCTCCCCAGTGAGATCGTCACGTAACTCCAGACAACTTCTATGAAAGTTTACTGTAACTCTGTGTGAAGGGAGTGGGAGATATAAAGGCATCATCTGGCATTATAGAGACAGCTATACTTACTACGTATTCCCCCGACCATTTGAGAAATTGCAGGAACTCTCTGATGAACATTTCTTCACAGGAATAAAACGAGACCAACATGGTGCGCGGGAGTGAGAGCTGGAGCGTGCGGAGTGGAGGAGATGGAGAGAAGAGCTAGAGGTGGAGATGGGAAAAGGAGCGGCTGAGATTAAGAGAATGAAGCAAAAGACTGGTGGTGTGGAACCAAATCTGTCTCTTCGTCATTTGGAGAAGCTGCCTTAGTGATGATGACTTTTTGGGGTTAGTACAGAAGGGACCTGTAACTGGTGCACACATGCGCACCGACGTCTGCGCACAACCGCTTACAGCCGAGGGAGGATTAAATTGTAAAGAACATGCACACAAACAAGCTCCCTGAAACACAAGACGAAATATCAAACAGTAATCGCATCAGAAAAGTATTTCTAAAAGTATTCCTGCGCCTCCCGGTGAAGACGTGCTTTTTTTCCTTTTAATAAATTGTCAGAGGGCAAAGGGAGCGTTGTTTGATTGTGACGGCTTTACGGCATATTTGCTTTCTCTCTGACTCCAAACAAGTCTAGAGTGTCAATTAGTGCCAGCAGATCAGGAATGCCTGGCAGTGAGAAAAACAAACTGTTGTCTATGTGCGAGCAGGATTAAAAAGACTGCGAGGTGGAGACAAAGGGACATGTGTGTTGTATTAACACTGCAAACTCATGATTTGTTTGCGAGCAGCGTCACTGTCAACTGGTTCGGAAAAGTTTGAAAAATGTGTCAGTATGTACTGCGTATGTGTGTTTATGCAATCAAGCCCCAAATTATTCGTATCCAGCACTGTGCATAATAGTGGGCGTCACTCTATTGAGCCTAATTGCAACAGGGATTGGCCAACAGTCAACATTTTGAATTTGGATGGCTGGATGGCTGGATGACTGGATGGACGGACGGATGGATGGATGGATGGATGGATGGATGGATGGATGGATGGATGGATGGATGGATGGATGGATGGATGGATGGATGGATGGATGGATGGATGGATGGATGGATGGATGGATGGATGGATGGATGGATGGATGGATGGATGGATGGATGGAGAGCGAAGAGATGGTGGGCGCAATAGTTGTCCTCCCAAATTTTGGGGACTTTTAATAGAATAAAACAACAACGTGACATTGTGACATCTGCAACCACTAGACTCTTAGACACAGCATTGTCTGCTTATTTATTGGCAAGAGGGCTTGAGCTTAAAATCAAACATGCACACATTGACTAGAACTTCTCTGGAGGACCAGCTGAAGCTGAACACCACAGCGATCTAATTAACAACTGCCTCCAGAGACATATGTGAGTGTACTGTTGCGTTGAGCGCGTGTGTCACTGTGGGTGTAGTACATTTTATATATCAATATAAAGACGCAAGAGTGTGGGCATAGACACTATATATGCACCCAATCCGTAGCATTTCATTTTACATGTCTTTGAACACGTTTTCACCAGGATACTTTGTGATCTAATAATGAACCTGTGCACTGCCAAGCACTCATCACGAGTCACACTATGGAGACGTGCCCAGCATCTAACTTCGAACATCAAAACACAAAGGACAGCAAAAGTGTGGTAGCTGAGGAAATGGCATGAAGAAAAACTCTCACTATCTGCCCGCTGACAGCTCACGGGAACGCTGCAGGTAACAAATCAAACAAGGAAGTCAAAGCTCCAAAACATTTAAATGGAAGTGAGGCACAGTCTCACAATGGTCCTCCCCTTATCTCCCCTCAAACACCTGCCATGTCGTCTGCTACTTATCCTCTGATTAGAGCTGTAGTCTTTTTACTGTAATTCACACACACACACACACACACACACACACACACACACACACACACACACACACACACACACACACACACACACACACACACACATAAATGATTCCTGAAATAAAAAGATTTTATGTTGCAAGTGAGTGTGGGAGAGTGTTGAAGCTTGAAGAGAGGAAATGAAACATTGAAGTTGTAGGTGAACATGGTGTTCTGAGATTGGGATAAAGAAGTAGTTATGGAGCAAAGGGAAGAGAAAAACAGGGGGAAGTCCAAAAGGAGGTTGGGTGAGATCTTTGCTGCATAGTCGCCTTTGTGACACTGCTGATCTCTACTTCACACACAACTCGGTCTTGAGTCTCTAGACTACACCTCATTGTTTTTTAAATCTGCCCAAACTTTGTCAGTGCCTAAAAAGCCACATGGATTCCACTTCATGACATTATTTGGTTTATACGTTCTTTCTTTAGATCTAATGCATGATAAATGCTTACTCCAAAAGAATGGCAAGTACAGGTGATGTTACGAGAAGACATTTTGAGGTTCATCTAAGAGGTACTGTACATAATTTTGTGCATCTTGGTCATAATTGTCGTGGTAGATTTTGGGCTTCATAGAGAAAAGGGCGATGAAATAATCATTTTCAACAGCATTTATTCAAGTAAAGATTTAGCGCATAACTAAAAGTTTACAATGAGACGAGCCCATAGCTTTCCTCCTGATGGTTATGACGCACAGATAATGAAACACAGTGACTATGAATGTAACACAAATTAAATCAGGCATTTCAATTTTAATCTTGTGACTCCCCGAACAGTCGTGAATCACAATGTTGAAGTCTCTCTCCCACCCCCTTCCCATCTGTCAGTCATTTTATTGTCTTTCTTCCGGTTATCCTCCTGTCACTCTTTCTCCTCATTAAGATAGCCCCAGACCCCCCATCTACTCTAACTCTGGGGCTCGGAAGTGCTAAATCACTTTGAGCTCAGACAGTGAGAAATTGCGTAAAGAGAAAGCAATGCTGTCCTCTGCTGGCCATTGATATGGGTCAACGTGTGTTTCAGCATCATATAGAGGGGTAAATCCAAGTTAGGGTGTTGTTCAGAAACGTCAATTAAATGGCTTTTTTGATTGTGGCATACAAAAACATACAGTAATCATTTTTAAGCACTTAAAACAAAAATTGCATTTTGTAGAATGCAAGCCGGTGCCAAGGCCAAACAATCTCAGCCTTGCTTTCTCTTTGATTTTTTAAAAATTTTAAAAATTCATTAAAAATGTTTCTTGCAGCATACATTCAAGCTTGTGTATTACTGGGACTGTAGTGACTGTGTGATTTGTTCCAAATGTTTCTGTTTATTCTTTAAGCAAGGTTATTCATTATTACTTGGGTGCTTTGGCTATATGAATCATTTGGATGCCTGGTTATTTTGTATTACAGAGGATTTTGGGAATGACAAATTGATGGATTATACAAGATGTCCAGCAGGTTTATAATAGTTTGGTATTTTTTATTCAGTTTCGACATTTGGTTTTTAAATTCTGTTAGTTTTAACTAGTTTTTCCAAAATGCTTTGTTTTATTGGAGTTTTTAATTTGTTATAGTCTCAGTTTCAGTTTTTATACATAGCGAGTATTTGTCGAGTGCAAGATAAAAAAAGGTCACCAAGTATTGTGTAATAAACTAACTTTCTTGAGCACACCTTGGTTCTTATGTAGCTATGGATGAATGGAAATACAGAAATAAAAATGTTTAAAATTAAACACGAAAGATTATATCTGTTATTAATTGACAAACACTAAGGACATTTTCACATCAATTATATTTTGTGAGATTTCCAAAGATAAGATGTAGTTTGGGTTATTTTATTGTCTTATTGTTTTTTTTATTTCATTTCATTTATGTTTTTAATTTTCATTAGCTATAATAACCTTGATGTCCGGGCTGGCACACATGAACAAGCGTAATAAGGCCACCACTTCCAACTGTGCTGGAGACCGAGAAGTATACTTTGCTTGAGCATGGCCCAGACTGCTCACATGAGCCAAACCAGACTTTGACTGGGTCTCAAATGCGCCCCAAGCAGGGTGCAACTTGCCAAATGTATGCTAGCGCTTAGGGGGTCAAAGTGTTTATTGCGTGGGTGAAGACACCCACAATTACACGCAAGGCCCATAGCTATCCATGGTCTGCCTAAAACTGCACATCAATATTCACATTGCCAATCAGACATAAATATCTACATGGAATAAAGAATCCACCATTGGAAAAAAAATGTCTAGTCAAGTCTGAAGCTATCACCTGTCTTGATTTTTGACCTGCTGCCATCATCGGGCTCATTTGATTTCTCTTTGTGCATCTGTTGCTAATTCTTGGAGCACATGGAGGCAGAGTAGCCTTTTGAGAGACCTGTGAAGACAGATGGGTAGAATCTACGAATGGAGGGAGAGCCAGCAGCCGAGTTGGCAGTGGCACACCTCACAAAGATTCCCATTCTCTGAGGCCTTCTTGTCTTCATCAAGGTTGGCATCATGGCATGAGATTGTTCAGAGAGCCAATATTACAACATCTGCTCTGACTGCAAGCTCTATAGACAGCTATCCACATCAAACCACTATTGATTAGCCAATTTGCAATTTCTTTTTATTTGGTGTAGATGGGGCTTTTTTATGCATCAACTTCCACATTAAAATAGATTAACGTTTATGTTGTCCCATCCTTTTCTCCTCTCACGGTGAGAGGCGGGGGTGTTTGTCGAGAGGTAAAAGGCTGTAATTCCACAACTGAATGGCTTCCTAATCACATATTACTGATCTGGCTTCACTCTCCTAACACATCCAGCTCGCCCTTTTGTTTGCTAACGCATTAGAGGCCTTGTGGATAATAACGTGGACCATTGCTCCAGTCACAATGAGTAAACGGATCCCAGCTCAAATCTCATAACCTGAACGTGGCAACTCACTATTGATTTCTTTCATAACCCACGCTGGTCCTTTCCTCGCCGTCACAACCCGTCAGGCTGTCGTCACCCACAAAACAGCACGCAATGTCCTCCCCCCCTAAAGAGCAATTACTCACTCTTTTATTGTCTCCTACATGGCTCCGTATCAGGCTACTCATCTCTGACAGCGGTGCAGCTCAAATTAAATTCCCCCATCTGATAATGAAAGTCATTAGGTCCCTCTGGAGCCTTTTGGAGGGCCGAACAAAACATGGTGAAGGTCCATGTAATAACCTCAGAACTGAACAAAAAAACTTCTCAAAACTAAAATATATATACGTGGGTGGGCACAGACTTTCTGGTGTTTATTCTCAAGAAGTCAGATTTTTCATTAAAGTAGTATGACTTATATTGAGTTGAATTTTTATGATAATTAGATGGGGAAATCGCACATAAAAAAAAAGTCAGCACTATATCACAGCACAAATCTTACAGCGTCACTAAAAATGCAACAGAGACATAACAGATATGTTGAAAACATATCTGTTCTCTTGAAATGGTAGACAATGAAAAACCTCTTAAGTGGAATGCAGTCAAAATCAAAGTTTCCAAAATCATGATCTTATGCTGTCCTGCATGTTTTAGATGTTTTCTTCCTCCAACTGATTCAAATGATCGGTTTAACCCTGATCATTTGAATCAAGTGCGTTGGAGGAGCGGAACATCTCAAACATGCAAGATAGAAGCCCTCAAGGACTGGAGGTTGACACCTGTGCTTTATCCCAAGTATGATTAGGAATTTTGGTGAGATCATGTATCTCCAACATGTGGCAAGGTAACCACCTGGCACCGTAGCAGAACTGGCACAAGTTTAGGGGGGACATTTTGGGCGCATCTCAAGACCTTAGTATACAGATGTCAAACTCAATGCCCGAGGGCCACATCTGGTCCGCCACAGCATTTAATGTGGCCCGCAAAAAGAAATTTGACTCCCTGTTTGTTGCTAAAATACCAAATTTGGAAATCATTTTTACGTTGGAAAACATTTAGATATCGCAAGCATTTATTTTTACCAATCTCACTTTTCAAATAAATGTAAGAGTTTTTACTAGCCTCTGATTGTGAAACTACCTCTGTCAGTTTGTTGTGTATACTATGCAACACTTGGAGATCATACAGTTGGGTTTATAAACACCATCGAAAGGAAACAACTACAATGTGGCCCCCAACAAAAATGAGTTTGACTTCCCTGCCTTAGTGGTACAGTATGTTCAGTAAGGCTATCTATGTATATCATTGGTTGCTAACATTGTAATACATGAATATGAGTAGCACATGAACGTGATGCTTGCCAACTTAGCAGCATTGTGCATGCTTCAGTGAGTGGCAGAAGTAAAATGAGTGCAGGACATAATAGTTTTATAAGTGACTTTATTGTGCACAAAATCCCCCAGAGTGCGGGATGAAAAATTTAACACATTTCTACTGTTTCACACATTTAACACCTTCCACACAAGATATGTGTGAAAACCACTTCGGCATACATTTTAATTAGCGGGGTTACATGCTTCAAAGTGACCCTACTGTACTGCATGTGTTCAGTATAATAAAAGAAGCATTATGCCTATCTTGGTGCACATCTTGAGAGATTCTGGAGATCTGGAGATGGTGGTTTGAAGCTGTAATGAATAAAAACAGTGCAAATGGCTGTCAAGCGTATTCGCCAGCCCAGGTGGTGGCTTGCTCCGTTACAACACTTAAACCATTATGCTGATTATCCCCACAATTACACATTCATGAATTTGCTGTTAAAATGGCATTTGCTGCGCTGAGTGCACCAGCTCCTGTCAAACTACAGCGCCGGGTAAAACACTTTTAATTGGACCCGGTCTTTCCAGCCTGCTTGACTATTGGGGCTGGTTTACTATGAGTATAGTTGAAAAGTGGAGGCTAAAAGGCTCCAAGACAGGCAGTGGGTGTGGATGGGGAGCGTGAACGGGAAGGAAATGTCAAAGTAATCACCTCAAAGGTCACCATGGAAATAATTATAGAGAGAATAATTCTCTGAGATTTGTTTACTGAATGTGCGACCGTGTCTGTATGTGGGTCGTACGTGTGACTTGAAATTATTCACTGGTTAAGAAATCAAATTTGTTATGTGCCATGATAAATTTTGCCTAATTTTTTTGACAATTGTCCATCCAAACCGCTTAACAAAAGTGGGTAAAAGAAAGATGGAAGATGATAAACAAATTAGCAGTACCTAATTCTGAAAGGTGATCAGTTCCGTTTTTGTTATCGAAACTCAAAACAAAAGAAGCCATTTTTGTAGACATGTACATGTGCACTCTGTGTCAAAACAGGTGTTTTATATTAGGGTAACTCGAGTTTACTGTTTTTTGGAATTGGGCAGATCATGTTGTGCCTCGCCGGACCAAGGGCGTTCCAGGGGCATTTTTTATTGAATTCCTGCAGTACACCTGACTATTTGGTGAGAGGAAGTAGATGAGAATTTAGAATAGCTAAAAGCAGATCTAAATTGTGGTGGTGTAACGCAATTTTACTGTTTTTTGGAATTGGGCAGATCATGTTGTGCCTCGCCGGACCAAGGGCGTTCCAGGGGCATTTTTTATTTAATTCCTGCAGTACACCTGACTATTTGGTGAGAGGAAGTAGATGAGAATTTAGAATAGCTAAAAGCAGATCTAAATTGTGGTGGTGTAACGCAATTTTTGTGGGTTTTATCGAGGCACAGGCAGACCAATTCTGAGCGCCGCAGTATTTCATTCATGAATATGACAGCACCTGTCATAGTATTTCATTCATAAATATGACAGCCGTGTGGGATAAACCCTCCGAATCATTATAGAAATCAGTTCATTTAATTCAGTACATTGCCAGCTGTATTATACTCACCGTTCAGAAAATTTTACGAAAGATTTGATAGGTTACACAGTCACGTACAAAATCTGCAAGTCCAGATACATTCAAATGGGAAATGAATTACTACCAGTGAAACCGAGAAATGCTTGATGTTTCTGAACCTGGCTCTTGAATACAAGATGAGACCAGCCAGAGAGAAAAACACATGCACAGCTTCCACTCCTTATAACCACTACCTGCAGCATATTGCTGAGTTGCATTTTGAATTGTTCAGTTTTTCTGTCAGTTTGCCAAAATATGTCAATGGTGTTAAATAGGTATGGGATTCCTGTACTGCATTGAAAATATGTCAATAATTTCATCTATTAATCATCTCGGACTCATCTTTCATCACATGGAAGTTCATCAACCCTTACAACACATGTTTGAGTGAAGATCAATAATATGTTTGAGTTCAATAAGTTTTCTTTCCTACCTATCAAAGGACATTATCTGATATCTCCATAAAATGATACTGAATGATACTCTTGTTATGTTAAGAGTGATTATTTTCCTCTTCTCTGAAAAGGGTTGTGGTCGACAGGGGTAAATGACCTGTAACATATTTACGATCATAAATGCTTAGTTATGTGGTCACTGGTCAACTTGGCGAGGGCACAGACCGTGGTTGTGAGAGGTTACAAACAATAGCCAATTAGGAAGCAAGCTTTCGATGCTGCCGTACACATATAGAGAAGGAACTGGGTGAGTGTTCGTTAAATTTGTCACCCAAGTTGTGTGCAATAATACTGAAAATTTGGCAAAGAGATGTGTTTGCAACAATATTTTTGTCAAATAAGCACCCTGTTAGTCTTCCTTGGTTTTATTGTTTTTGGATATTTCAGTAATCTGGGCGCCCCTGGGGCACCATGATGTCTCTCACAGGTCAGTCAGATCGAGTGACATTTTTTTCTCATGTGTGGTGTCCCTTACATTTTGAAAACATGCTGAAAATGATAAAAATCTGACTGGTTTTACACCTACAGCTGGTGCTTTATGTATTAAAACGAATTGGTTCTTAATGGAATTTTAGAGATGTATCTAAATATACTGCTGTGCAAGGCTATTTGAAAGAATTACACATTTAGTGTACTAAAGTGGAACAATAACACGGTGCCCTAACACCCCCACAATACATGCTACAATAACTAGCTTTATGAGATGGGAATCAGGGGCATGCTAATGGTTGAAGGCAATCAATATCCATGTGGCATTTAGTCAATTCCAAACAGAGAAGCACACTGAAAACCAAATGCTATAATGTCACAGTGTTGAAGTTAATTGTTAGATACTTGTGCTAAATTTTGAAGGCCTAATTAGCCCACGGTTTCTAGACAGAGATCAGAGGTTGGATCAATATTAACCAATGGAAAGTACGGTGATATACGACATACATACACTGGTTCTTTTCTGCTCTTTGTGAGTGAATATGAATTCATTTGATTTGTCTCAGCAACCTAGTGATCAAAAGCCTCTCTATCACTCACTGATGGGTTATTTTAAAAGTAAAGTTTATGTTCCAACAATATTCTGTACTCATTAAAAAGAAGTATAAGAAGGTTTCTAGCTTGGTATATAGCTAAAACATTTCTTCTATCAGGCATGAGGCAATAGTTACTAAAATACAAATGAGTTCTTGTGTTAACTAAAACTAATGATTCATCCAGAATAATTTAATATTTGAGTCTATTTTTTCTCGTTTATTGTTAAGTCTTATTGGTACACAAATAATCAGGGATGGGGGTAGAGAATGGAAGGAGCCACTTTGATAAGCCATGGTTAAAGTCGGCCGTGACCACTCCCACAGCGGCGCAGTTGTGCCTCTCGCAGAGCCTGCGCTTGTCTACGACATTCCAACAACACTGGATCTCAGAAGAGCCTCTGCAATCTGCAAGTCATGGGTCAGTTTCGTGCTCATCTGGCCATTTTTAAGTTCATTCTGCCCTCGGGTGGGGGCTGTAACTGCTGTGATTTATTCTGGCATTTTGCACAGGTTAAAATAAAATAAAATTAATGTTTGGAGCGCTAAATATATGGACCGGACTATTTATCCACCAGCACTGCAGGACAATTCCCATCTGTTGTCAAAAAGAATGGCACTCACAGATAATGTCTATAATCAGCCTACTTAATGATCTCAACAGAGCAGCAGATATGAAGCAGATGGTGAATCTGCAGGCACGATGTGCTCCACATTAATTGACTTCGGCTGCTGTTGGAGGACCGCTGCATTGAAACGTTTGTACCCTGGAGGGGCTGTGGATGCCTGCATTGGTTAAGAAGGCCAACTGACATCCTAGGCACTCCAATAAATCATTTTTTCCCTGACATGCGAGGTTAACCAACCATGTCATGTTCTTTCTTACAATCATTCTCGAACATGTGGGCCTTAATATGTGAGAAGCAAGACTGCAAGCTTTGCGGTTCTTTTCAGGCTAGCTGAAAGGAAACCTCACCCCCCCACCACCACCACCAAGCATGCTGCAGCATAGATTTGATCATCAGCCCCTTGCTGTGAATCATGGTAATAGTCCTACTGAACGCACGGCAAACACAAACACTCAATCGTCTTCGGGGAAGCCGGTGGTTTGGTGAAAAGTCTTTAAAAGCCTAGGACAAAAGTAATAGCAGGACCTGTAAAAAAAAATGGCGCTGGCTACAGACATTTCCGGTGAAAATGCTGCTGTGAGCAGTTTGTCAGTGCAAGTGCACACTAGGGAGCTGACAAACATACAGAAAATGTTCTCCTCGGATGCTCATAGAGAGGTTATAGCTGCAATCAGAGCTCCTGGTGGAAATTGAAATAAAGCACCCATTTAGACCTCTGATCGGTCACAATGCATCCAGGCAGTTTTTGGCCATGATAGCATCTGGAAAAGTGTGTAATTCCTTTCCTGGGTGTCATTTCATCAGCTTAAAATGGAACATGGCCACCCTGGATGTTCTTTGATAAATTGCAATCTCATTTCGGGACACCAGTTGACCTTCTTTATTCAAATTTGGAAGCAACTCCAGGATCAAATCTTTTCAGTATTTTTAACAGTTGTTACAAAGTCATACAAAGGTATGTTAATTATTGTGAAAGAAACAATTGTTAAAGAAATACCAGGGGGGTCTTTGTAGAAAATTGCAAAGTAACCTCAAATTTATAGGTTAATTGGAACACACCACAATCTACACACGGCCTGAAATAATGAACTAATGATGACGGACTGGCTGGCTGGCTGGCTGGCTGGCTGGCTGGCTGGCTGGCTGGGCACTGGCGATTGATATAAGAGGGACCGGCAAAATTTACTGACCCACCCACTGGCAAACAGTAAGGAAGTAATTGAGGGTGCGGTCTAGTGCTGTGTGATGACTTATTCTTACACTGCTGCACAAACTATGTAGTTCAGTGTTCAATCATTCGTAACCATGAAACATTGTCTGTCATTGCCATTGTAACCCCAATACCTCCTGTAAAACTCTCAATATTATTGTCATGGACTTAGATGTGTGATATGAGCATGTGACAATCACAACTTCAGATCAGTGCGTGTCGCTAACATTGGTGCTTGACCTGGTAATAATCCAAAGGTGAAGTGGGTCGCAGAAATTTATTTATTCATTCATTCGGTCGGTAGGTAGGTAGGTAGGTAGGTAGGTAGGTAGGTAGGTAGGTAGGTAGGTAGGTAGGTAGGTAGGTAGGTAGGTAGGTAGGTAGGTAGGTATTATCGATCGTTCGTTTGTTTGTTCGTTCATTCGTTAGTTAGTTATATGGGAAAATAGTTGCAGTGTGAACTAAAGCTTAATAAAACAATTGGCATTGCATTAATAATACATCCTCAAGCAAACTTCTCAGCCTTTTCAAGTTCAGACAAGCTAAAATCAGAAACTGACTTTGAAAATATGAGACCATGCGACCCCAGAATCATATTGGCAATCTCTGTCCACCAATAACCAAATTGTAGTCTACTCACTGACAAAAAAAAAAGTCAAATACAAAACCCATGAACTTGTTTTCACTGGTTGTTGAAATGTTCTTATGAACAGTTAAGCCTTGGCAAAGGTTCTTTTTGTTGGCCATCTATATATGATTGTAATGGCATTGCAAAAAAGGATTTCGAGGCAATTTTTACTTGCCACATGAATGTTCAATGAAATGACATAGTAAAATATTAACACAATCTCAGGATAGTGTATCGTACACAATAATTGATGTAATTAGTTCCTATAGTCAGTCGGCTTTAGGTCATGGTATTTGATCTTCAGAGTTACAGAAAACCTGTCATTGAAA
Organism: Syngnathus leptorhynchus; assembly: GCF_054491065.1. Lineage (NCBI taxonomy): Eukaryota > Metazoa > Chordata > Actinopteri > Syngnathiformes > Syngnathidae > Syngnathus > Syngnathus leptorhynchus. The sequence continues at coordinate 11,305,136 of NC_141195.1, forward strand.
ATGTCCTTTCAGGTGACAAGCTGTCATTTATAATAAACGGGATCTGGCCTTGTGGTGGCAATCTCTCTCGTCTCTGCGCACAGCCCAACATGCACAGCGGGGGTGAAAGATAAAATACAGGCAAAAAAAAACCAAAAAAAACACTATTGTAATTAACATCCCCAGTGACCCGAAAATAAACATTTATTTTCTCATCTCGTGCACACAGCGACGGATTTTTGACGCTGTCCTTTGATAGCTTGATTTCCATTTTCATCTGGGTTTTTCTTCGCTATGCCTCAACTGTAATTTATGCATCAAATTCATGCATAATTAAATTTGAATTTGCCACTGTATAAATATTGAGGCACCCAAACAAATTCTCTAATAATTGAGGTGGTTGAGGTCTCTGCCTTTTTGAATTAATAACTTCCGCTTTACCCAGCCCCTCTTTCTTTGACCGCAAACTCACGAAAAAGAAAGTTGAAATAATCATATGAGGGCAAGAGTTAAAATATATAGCACCAGTGGCACTCTGAAAAAAAAAAGACATTGTGGGCTGTCAAAATGTGAAATACTGCAAAAAATGTGAGCACAAGGCCACATGAATGACATTACTGAATATTATATGTTTGCATTTCAGAACATAGTCAGGTTATCAGATGGAGTTTACCCAAGGACTGGTCAGTAGTCAATTATAGGACACACATGTATGGTGACAACCAGCCATTGACACACACACTATTGACCAATGCCAACAGCCGGGAAGTCAGGCAAGTGTTACCACGCAGTAACCATTATCTGAACCTTCTCCTCACGGGTGTCGCGGGCACGCCGAAACCTATCCCAGCAGTCTCCGGGCGGTAGGCGGGGCACAAATAGACAAACAATCATTCACACTCACAATCACACCTATGGACAAATCAGAGTGGTCAATCGGCCTAACATTCAAGTTTTTTGAATATGGGAGGAAACCACATGGGGAGACTATCCAAGCCAGACTCAAACTCGCACCTCTGAATTGTGAGATGGACGTCCTAACCAGTCTTACACTGTTCTGCCTATCATCAGTTACTTCAAAATAAAATTGGTAATAATTTGTACTGTGCAAAGATCAGGACATTTTTTTGTTACCAACCTTTGTCATTGTCGTGAGCTTGAATGCTTCAGTGAGGCACATTTGCAGCAGGGAGGAAAAGCTTGAGTCATGAGTTTCTTCGGCATTATGTTGTATTTCTTTATATGGCAGCTTCCAAAGGGAAGTAATTTACAAACACTAGCAAAAGCAATTACAAATACAAAGCACATACATTTTTTAATCATATTTAGATCCCAAACTGGCATCAGAAGTCATTTGAGGTGTTCCTGTTGTGGAGGTTGTAACCTAATACGACCAACTTGTGCTGTTAAAAAAAGTACTGAATAGCACTTCAAGAAAATAACTCAAAATGATGTCATGTTCCCAAAATGTCTCCATCACAAGGAAAAGATAATTATAATAAATGAAAAACAATCAAACAGTGAAGCTTATTTTCCGCATGACAACTCTCTTCGGAATGAGCTTTTTTGAACACTTCTGAAGGAAAGACACTAAAAAGTACACAGACGGATCGTAATTAGGTGGGGGAAAAAGCTTCAAATGTCGGTTCCACTAGCTTAGTCTTCCAGCACATCACGCAATCTGCTTTTGTAATTCCCCAAAGCCCTCCAGGCCAATTTTCTGCAATGCTCGCATTATCCTTCGAAGGAATTGCTTATGTTAATGTTTGGTTGAAAGCAATTAAACAATTAATGTGTCAGACATTTACTGTTGTTGTTTACCACCTTTAAATATTGACATTTTCATGCCTCCTCAACCATGTCAGTGATTACATAAACAATTAAAAAACGATTCTTTTTCTGAGAATCACACTCAAGGCAACTGGAGCAAGGGGAAAGGGATGTTTGAGTTCCTAGAAGATTTTGAACCAAATCCTGCAGAAATGTTATATCAGCATTTGTTTACATGCAACCTCACATTTTACAGTTATACCCAACAGGTCATTATGACTGGAAGAATTATCAATGAGGTAATGCAGTTACGGGGTGGAATCTGCTCCCGTTGTATAATGTCAGACATATTTGGTGAAATGCGCACACACTTCTCAATTGTTCTTCCTTGAAAAACATCCAAGAGGCGTTTTTAGAGCGTATTGCGAAATTTGGAGTTTTGCCGTGGAAAATGTACCTTTTGTGGCTTTGAATACAGTATATGTCATTTTATATTATAAGGCAACACCTGTACCACAATTTGTACGTACGCATCAATGTTTCTTTCTTCTCCTCAATGTCGCAGCTGAAAAAGCAAGGATGGTGATAAGGGAGGAGGAGGGGAAGCATATTGAAGATGAAAGACCACCGACTGTAGAATGGGCATGGGAGCGAGAAGGACTATTGCTCATCATAATAAAACCCTTGCAGAGCCGGGGACAGGGCTAGAAAATGACAGAGGCCACTAAGTGCACTTTGTGATGCTGAAAGCAAAATGGTATGGCTCTTTGAAATCAGTGTGTGTATGACGTTTTTTTTTTTTTTTTTTCGCTTTTACATTGCCGCATGCACGATCATGCAAGCATAGGTAAATAAAACCTGCACGACTAAAAAAAAACTCCTACAGTACATCAGATAGTTGTAATGTTTTTGCTCATTAGATCTCAGAATGTTAACCTGCTGAAGTTTTACTTTGAGCAAGCAAGCAACCAAGAAACAAAGCTTCAACATTTAGTGTTCTCACTTCCCAAACACATACAGAGTATTCTTAAAAGGAAAGGTAATATACAACAGTGGTAAACAACTCTGTGCCTGAACCAGTGTTTTTGTCCACGCATCAAATTCCAAATAGTTGAATATTTAAATATTTAAATAAATAAATAAATAAATAAATAAATAAATAAATTTTCTTTGTATTCAACTGAATATAGTTTGAAAAGGATATGCAAATTATTTTCTTTCATATACGTGTTGTACAAAGTCCCAAATTCATTGTCATTGGGGTTTGTACAATTTGGCCCTACACACCAAGATAGGACCCTAAAGAGAAATGAAAAATCTCAGCGTGGAATAATTGTACCCAGAATTAAGCATACATAGTTGAAGGCTGTCACAGTTTGTTGTCATGGTTGGTAACTTTCTAATTCTCTACAGGCTTCTCCCGATAACACATACTGTTTCAGTTGAGAATCAGACTGACAAGCTACAACTGGGGTAATTTATGGTCAATAGGCTTTCTCTAAATTGCTGGAAAGATTGTTCTTTAAGGGCAAATATGTGTGAATAAAGACTGCTGATGAATTTGATTTAATTTTTATAAATATTTTTTTTAAAACTTCGGGCTGTTAATTTAATGGCATATCCAGTCCGTTACTCTGATTGGCTCATCGATTTTTAAATTTGATTCTAATTTGAACGCCTCACTAGCCAAGAGCCAACGGCTCCTCTCAGTCTTTCTTACGCTCTTTTGCTTCAAGATTCCTTCACCTAAACTTTCTTTACTTTCTCTCACATTACCCCTGCGGATATTATTTTTTCTTTCCACTCCTGCCACGTTATAGCACTCAACATTAACGATCAATTTGACAATGCACTTTACATCCAGCATTATTGCCCAGGAGAGACCAGTCATCAAACACCATATTGATCCAGAGTGTAATTCTCCTGCTTGCTTTGAGTGTTTGAACTACCAACACATAGTGATGAGCAGAAGTGTTACTTCTTGTGCAAAATGTGGATTCTGTGGACCAGAATGACCAAATCATAGGACTGTTGCATGCATTTCTTGTTCATTCACTTGCAGTACATACCTGAACTCTCATTCACCGTACATGTCTATAGTTAAGAATATGTATGGGCGTATGCAAAAAGATCAGAACCAGGTTTGACGCAATGCCTCATCAAGGTTTTTTGTTTTCATGACCGTACAATTGGACATTGTGAGCATGTGGGATAATACGATTCGTCACATAAGGACTGGAAACTCTCCTGAGAGAAAGTTTTTCATCACATGATCAGTATTATTTTCCAGCTAATTTTGTGAATCATTTACCCACCCTAATTATGTCAAATGTAGCTGAGATTCCCAAAATAGATATACAGATGCAAATAAATAGCCTGTATAGGTCTAGTCTCCTTCAGTGCTAAATAAAATAATATTCCACCAAAGCAGTGGTCTCTGAGTTGCTTCTTGGTCCCTTGGAAAAAAAACAATTGAAAACCCCTGATTTAGATACACACATTAATGTATCCAATCACCTACATACTGCAAATACAAGTGTGTCCATGAAAAATTAGAGATCTGGACCTTCGTAACCACATAGAGCTGGCTTTCGTCACTACCACTAACAAATGAACAAACAAACAAACAAACAAATAAGCACAACTGGCAAGGTTCAAAAATCATCTGAGACTCCATGACAGCACTAATCGAGCATGCGTCGCATTTATATTTACATTGGGGACTATTTAATTTGTTTATTTCCGTGTAATTGTGTCTCAGAAGACCTGCGTGTGATGTGGATGCGTGTGCATATCTGCATGACGGCTTTGTTTGTTCTCTAGTGAATGCAATCACAGAGGAGTTGTGTGTATACAACACACATTGGATATTTTTTGCAATGTTGTTACTGCAGTAGCCAAGCCCCCATTGGCTTGGCAAGGCATGGCAGGAGTTGAACTGCTCGTCACACAAATGCAATATTTTGTACACAGGATTAGTCAACCGAGACTTGGAATTGAAGCTTGTTGACTAAAAGCAATGTCGAAGGTATTTGGTTTTTATTCTTATTTTCTTTTTCTTTAAGTATACATCAAAAACTTGAGCTACAGCTTGCAATTTATGAATCTGAGTTGAGCATGTAGTAACTGTATTCCACCAACACATTCCTCTTAAAGACACTTGGTTGTCTATTTTTGTACCATGTCCAAAATGCTTTAATTTTTTTATGTAAATTTATCATTATAAAACACAGAGGCTCAACAAATGGCAATGTCTTGCTCGATTAAACCTAGACATAAAAAAAAAATGAATATTTTACTATATAAGTGTCATCTCTCTGGCAGAAAGACTGGAGAATCTTTGGAGGATCACCACGCTTCCCAGGTGGCTTCATCATTCCCACCTGCCAAGCTACAAGAACTCGAATCCCAGCTCCTTCACCATAACAGCTTGAATAAACAGTGGCACTGATTCAAAATTATTTTATATCGAGTGGACTTAGCTTACATCAACCTCCTTTTTACGTGTTTTATATATTCATCTTCCTCCTTGCATGCTGTCTTTTACTCTGACTGAAAATACTTTGTTTTTGCACCTTGACAGATTAGCTTCTCGTGTTTGTCTTTCAGAGCGTAGTGACAAAAGGCAATCCGTGTTTGAGGCAACATGATACATAGTTTCAGTAGTTGTCCAGTTTGGTTGCTTTGATTCCTACTCACAATAGACACGCTTCACCCAACACAGTTAGTCATGCACACACACACAAGCAATATACGTAGACGTGTCATACAATTACTGTAATACGATCATTCCTAGCCATATCCATTCATTTTCTGTATTGCTTTTCTCAACCGGATCACGATTCAGCTGAAGTCAATCATGACATTGGATGCGTCATCTGGAACGTGAGAGACCTTCGTCAAAGTGTAAGAAATGTAAGGGACACCAATCAGAACGCATCGTCCTCTGTCTCTAAGTTTCTGTCACTTTTTCAACATCACCCAGCTAAACGCACTCGAGAGCGGACTTACAGGTATTACGTCATACGCAGGTTCCGCTCACCTGACATACAGTAAATAATGAAATAAAGTTGTATACCTTTTGGTTCCACAGTAGGACGAATGCCAAGAAGACTGCCACACGGCTGTGGATCATTTTCTCCCAGATACGGAAGGTCTGCTTTGCCCAAGATAAGGGCTGACTTTACCTCTAGCCCATGCATCAATTTGCGCCTCCAAATTTTTGACTGGATTCAACTAATAAGCGCACTAAAGAGCAATAGCAAGAGAGGTCACTGCAATACGATGACCTATCTCAAGTCAACTATCAAATTATGTGTGCCAGAGAGGCCTAAACTAATATAGTTTTGAACTGCAAACACCTCATTGATTTTCCAGCGGTGACGTCCTAACCACAACATCCCCATGCTGTCCAGTAATTACTAATATGTTTATTACATTTATTTTAGATAATTTTTTTCTTACATGATTCATCTTTGTGGATAATGCAGCACTTGGAATAGAAATTGAAGCAGTTTCTTCAGACAGGCGCTCCCCAAAGTATGAATAGCTTTCAAACTGAAACCTCATTCCTTGTTTGCCTTAAGGCTTATGAATACCCAAGAATTCAATAGCAACCGATTCATTGACAATGAGAAGTGTCGAACAACCTTGAGCTAACGCATCACTTTGAAATGTATCGACCTGATACTAAATGGAAAAAAGAAAGGGGAGATTTTTTTTTTTTTTAATGTGTCCTATGTGTATTTGGTAGTGAAGACAAATGTCAATATCCGAACCTGAGACCTCTTGATTGTCAGGCAGACATGGTAACCATTAGACACCATGGTACTCATCAAAACTGAGACACAACCTAAATTAAGGGGATGAACCCTGCATCGTTTCAATATCCTTAAGCCCACTACCCAAATACGTTCAATGCGAGCTCTGAATGTCCACTTGAGATTTAAAAGATGGAGGACACGATCTGGCTTCTCATAATCTTCCCTGGGGACGCAACACAGCGTTGATTTATACAAACCTCAATGCTCCTTCTGCTGCTGAATGGGGAGTGTTTCAAAAGAGGTCACACTCAGTGCAAAGCAATCAGATAAGAGGAGAGTTTTAAACAAGCTGAAGGTTCCACTTCTTTTTCCAGTATGTTATCTTCAATGCTCTCTCTTCTGGATCTTGTTCATTCTGACAAGATAGCCTTGTCCATCCTTTCTTTGCAGCAATGTGAATTTCAACGTGAATTCCTTCATCGTAGGCTCCACGCAGGAAGCTAGGCAAACTTTGTAAATTAAGTACAATGGAACCTGAAGGAAAAGTTGAATTAGAGCTGCCTTCATGGCAAATGATGTCACCATATTGCCCAAAGATGTCTGCATCTGAAAGCATGAATCGGACATTCATGAATTGTCCCAAATTGACCAGGTTCCAGATAAAAAGGTCATCAAATAATTTTGACATGATGCATTTATCACATCTACAGCAGGTTTTTATTGATTGTGTCGGTTGTAAGCTTATATGATTCTTGTATCTGTTATGTCCATATTAGAGACACAACTATTCCACTGTAGTCATAGAATGAAAATCAATGATGATTCAGATCAGCAGAAAGATAAACGAACAAAAAATGAACCATTAAATTCTGGAAATTGTTATCCAGTGTTTAATTACATCACACACATCTCACCGTTTGAATTTGAATTGTAAAGTTAATTCTATCCAGTAATTCAATTTTAAAAGTGAGTCTTGTTCATTGCATATGTTTGAGTAGACGATCGAGAAGAATTTGGAACTAATTTCTGTATTAGAAATCTAATACTTTTTCTAAGGTGGTATTCGAATTCCTTCAGATGGTTTGGCTTTTTAAGTGGTATTACGTCATTACATTTCACTTTTTGAAATAACTTGAAATATTTGTCCCATCATTTTCTAATTAGATGCATCTGTATGTATTGACATTATTCCATTAGTTTCTTTTCTTTTAATTTGTTTTGGTGAGACACTATGCCCATCAACTCAATTATATTTGCGAATTGCGATATGTCTGTTCTCATGCAGCTCCATCCAATGTTTCCATTACAAAGGAGTGCACACATGCTTTGATGGTGTGTTTTCTCTCTCACTGGCACACTATTAAATCCCAAATAGTAATGATACCCGCTTCTAGAGTCTGTTTCATGCACATCAAACGGCTCAGCTAGTGTCCATGCCACCATGTGATTATGCATGCTGAAGTCTGGTTGGAGGTTAACTGCCAATATTACTAGGCACAAGTCAGGAGAGTGTTTTTGTTTTTTTTTCTGCGCCAAGGTTTGACTTATTGGACGACAGGTGGTTTGCAACACCTGAAGAAATGGCGCCACAATGAGGACATAAGTGGTACAAAGCAGGTCAGGAATATAATTTATCAGCATTTGGAAAAAAAAAAAAAAAACATGTGATAGCCAGTCAAACAGGCAAAAACAAAGCCATGCATTTGTTGTTATTTTAAACAATAAGACTTGTAATTGGAGCAATTATAATTACACGCTTCCATCGACAAACAGAACAGTTCAAATAAATGGTCATATATAAATATGCTCAAGTTACTCACACAGTTGACTTATTGAGTGGGTCAGTAACTTGAGTTTGTGTAAAACCATCCTGCGAGGCTCCGTCCCTGCCTAAGTGTTTTATTTATAATATATATATTTATATACATATACATATATATATATATATATTCACCAGTCATCATTTTAAACTAACTCAGATCCAATCAGATATGTTTTTGTTACTTGCTACTTGTAAACATGTATAAGAATGGGTTGTGTATGACAATGTGTCCTCACTGTTCAAATAACAATAAAACTAACATTTACATATTGTTGTTATTATTATTATTACTGCGATTGGCTGGCAACCGGTTCAGGGTGTCCCCCGCCTACTGTCCGATGACCGCTGGGATAGGCTCCAGCATGCCCGCAACCCCCGTGGACAAAGCGGTACAGAAAATGGATGGATGGATATTATTATTATTATTATTATTATTATTATTATTATTATTATTATTAAATTACCCCCGTTGAGCAACATGAAACAGTTTTGTTTATTGTGGACGATGCTGCCCTCAGGCGGTAAACATGGAGACCTGCGTCTCGGATTATCATCTACCAATACAATGTACAGTGTACATCATCGACCACAATAAAACAAAAATCTTGTACCATGTTGCAATATTCTTCTAAAAAAGTTGTATGGTTTCACGTGTACGTAATATCCTAGTTTCGTTCACTTAATAGCCAGCTGTGGTTATAAAGAGTCTTAGTTGCCAAAGGTGTTGGTAAAACGTTTTCCGCCTGACCTCATTGATGTAACTTGCATTCTTTGATGAAGACGTGTGAAAATGTTTATCTCTAGCATCATCGCAACATGAACATGGCTGTAAAAAAGTTGAGGTAATCTTTTAGCAGCTGTTGGACTGATTTACCAAATTAAGAACGCAGGCTATAAAATACGAAATGCATTGCATGTCATCGCTATTCTAACTATTTTCTGTCATTTATTACATTACTATGTTTGCTTGTGTTTGTTAAGCAATATAACACCATGTATAATAAAATGCAGGGGGTGCAAAAGAATGTAGTAAACTGTCATGCAACATCAGTGAATTAAATGAATTCATATGATTAAGTTTTTAGCAATTTAACAGACAAGAACAGTATTAACAGAATAGAAAAGTCATATTTATGTGTGTCTTTTCTTCTTTTTGAATCGTTAATAGTTTTTAAACACTTAACTGTCCCATTTTTTCCACAGTATTCTTGGTTTATAGGAGACAAGAAGGACTCTACAAGTGACCTTGATGGCAAGTAATTGCTACGTGTTATGTCGAATGTGGAAGCTCATTTTAGCATGTTTTAACATGATGAGTTTCGCATTTGAACAAACATGACAATTTAGTCCTTGACCGCAGAAGAGATGCATGCCTCAATACATGCTGCACTAAATACTGCCTGGATTACTTGAAACATGCTCTGAAGCTTTCACTCAGTCGGGCTAATATATAAACCTGAATTGAGTCCAACATGGTTATAATAATAATAATAATAATAATAATAATAATAATAATAATACATTCTATTCGTATGGCGCCTTTCACGGCACTCAAGGTCGCCGAACACACATAAAATAGACACAATTAAAAGAAAAGAAGTCTAAAAGCAAAGAGACCTCTTGAGCAGAGCAATAAAAATTAGACAAATGCCTGCCTAAACAGGTGGGTTTTGAGGTGAGATTTAAAAAGTTCGATGGAGTCAATGTTTCTGATGTCCGGGGGGAGGGAATTCCAGAGGCGAGGGGCAGAGCAATTGAAGGCTCTGGCGCCCATAGCTGACAGATGAAATGAGGGGACTGTGAGGGTGATACTGGAGGCAGACCTGAGAGACCGGGTAGGAATGTGTTCATGAAGGAGGTCTGACAGGTAGGGAGGAGCAAGGTTATGGATGGCCTTGAATGTGTGAAGGAGAATTTTATAATCAATGCGCTGTTTTATGGGGAGCCAGTGAAGTTGGTGTAGAACGGGAGTGATATGATGATAGACAGTGGTTCCGGTGACAATGCGAGCAGTAGCGTTCTGGACCAGTTGCAATTTATGGAGGAGTTTTTGAGGGAGACCAAAAAGGATGGAGTTGCAGCAATCTAACCGAGAGGTGACAAGTGAGTGGACTAAGATAGCAGCGCTGGATGGGGTGTGTGATGAGCGGAGGCAATTAATGTTACGGAGGTGAAAATAAGCGGAACGGATAGTGTTGTTTATGTGGGTGCTGAACGATAGGTTGCAATCAAGGACGACACCCAGACTCTTTGTCTGAGGGGAAGGGGAAACCGAGGAGTTGTCAATGGTGAGAGTAAAACAGGGTTGTTTATTGAGAGAAGCTTTGGAACCTATGAGGATTACCTCAGTTTTGTCGCTGTTTAGTTTAAGGAAGTTTGAGGTGAACCAGGATTTTATTTCTTGAAGGCACGCACTGAGAGAGGAGGATGTGAGGCTGAAAGGGGGTTTTGAAGAGACGTAGAGCTGGGTGTCGTCCGCGTAACAGTGAAAATTAATGTTATGTTGACGGAAAATCTGACCAAGTGGGAGGAGATAAATGATAAATAGAAGGGGACCAAGGACAGACCCCTGGGGAACACCAGAGGACACGGGGGAGGGGTGAGATGTGAATGATTTTAACTGGATAAATTGAGAACGGCCAGAAAGATAAGAGTGAAACCAGTGCAGGGGTGTGTCAACCAGTCCAATAGCGGCTAGTCTTCCTAAGAGGATGGAGTGGGAGATAGTGTCAAAAGCTGCACTTAAATCAAGAAGAATGAGTATGGATATGAGACCAGAGTCGGCTGCAATCAGGAGATCATTAGTGATTTTAATAAGGACTGTTTCTGTACTGTGTCGAGGGCGAAAACCAGACTGGAACTGTTCGTATAGATTATTATTAGTGAGGTGGGTGTGAATCTGATTAATTTGTTCTGATTAATTTACATATATATGTATGGTATAGTAAACAAAGTACCAAACTATACAAGTACTACTAGATGGAAAGTTTTACAGATAGCTGCATTTGGTTGAGTTCCGTACATTTAAAAATATTGCCATAAATGTTGTAATCACGTGGTAATCCAATAGAAAATGTTGTTGTAATATAACGGAAATCCTGCAATTTGTGCAAATTTGTCAAGTCATAATTTAAGTCAGTGAAACAATAAAATGATCTTATACAATTTCAACCACTTGTCCTGTTTGAGTGACAGCACTTGTGCACTCAGACATTTATGGGACCCGTTCGTCGTGATTCTTCCTGGATAATACAAGTAATTGCTATTGACAAGTAAACTTTGTTAAATAAAAAAAAATAAAAAAGACAAATGAGACAAAGTGTCTGTATTAAAGGTGTCAATTTATGGAATATCCATCCATCCATCCATTAATCTTCTATACCGCTTTGTCCCCACAGGGGTCACAAGCATGCTGGAGCCTATCCCAGCAGTCTTCGGGCAGTAGGCGGGGGACACCCTGAACTGGTTGTCAGCCAATCGCAGGGCACACAGAGACCAACAGCCATTCGCACTCGCATTCACACCTAGGGACAATTTGGAGTGCTCAATCGGCCTAACAAGCATGTTTATGGAATGTGGAAGGAAACCGGAGTGCTCGGAGAAAACCTACATAGGCACAGAGAGAACACAGGTGGTGGGCCGGAGGTGGATTCGAACCAGCACCCTCCTAATTGTGAGGCAGACGTGCTAACCAGTGTGTCACCAGTGTGTGTGTGTGTGTGTGTGTGTGTGTGTGTGTGTGTGTGTGTGTGTGTGTGTGTGTGTGTGTGTGTGTGTGTGTATGTATGTATATATATATATATATATATATATATATATATATATATATATATATAGGACTTAAATATATTACCAGACCTTATATATATATATATATCTATATATATATATATCTATATATATATATCTATATATATATATATATATATATATATATATATATATCTATATCTATATATATATAGATATATCTATATATCTATATATATATCTATATCTATATATCTATATCTATATCTATATCTATATATATATATATATATATATATCTATATCTATATCTATATCTATATCTATATCTATATATCTATATCTATATCTATATATATATCTATATCTATATCTCTATATATATATATATATATATATATATATATATATATATATATATATATATATATATATATATATATATATATATATATATATTGGTGACACACTGGTTAGCACGTCTTCCTCACAGTTAGGAGGGTGCTGGTTCGAATCCACCTCCGGGCCACCATATATATGTGTGTGTGTGTGCGTGCGTGTGTGCATTATATATAGGTATGTATATATATATATATATATATATATATATATATATATATATATATATATATATATATATGCATGTTTAATTTTATGTGAGTGAGTTTATTAATTTAATTTATAATTTATTAATTTATTATTAATCACATAAAAAAAACAGTTTACTTATATATGACTCTTGTTTGCTTTCGATTTTGTTTCTTTGATTTTTTTTGACTAGGTTATAAGCAACGATTATATTTGCGTTAATCGGAGCGTCTTTTTGTTCTGTCTGCCTTTGCTTTGGAATCTGTGTTGTATATAGACAACCTGCCAGTGTAATATTTTTGCATGTGAAATATGAGGGGGTGGGACTAGATAATATTGTGTACCTTGTTGCCCAAAGGCAACTGATATAGTTTAATGATGAGGGGAAAAACATAGTTTGGTTGGACATGTTTGAACAAGGGGGATTCATGTACAAGTAGTTACCTCTACATATAGTAAGAAGTTTACCTAGGCAGAGCATTTTGGTGAGTTGATTAATGGGTTTATGGGCATTTTCATGGGTCGTAGTCATTTTTACACTGTGAACTGTAAACTGAAACGAGTGTTTTTCATGTAATGGGCTTTGTGGAAGCTTTCTTGCTCTTACTTTGACATTGTCAGAGCAGAGCTGGGCAGGGCCATTGTCTTTTGTTTTTCAATGCCTTTTCAGAAGACTTTTAAAGAAGTTATTATAAAACGTAATGAATCATCTACAAATACAGTTTACTCATTTGAGACCTTTTGATATGATGCAGTCAGTGTATTACAGCCTGTAGTCACAGGCTTGTGATTAAACGCTGAGATTTAAAAATAGTCTTGTTTCATTTACGGGAAAGACTCCCTTCATGTTAGTCAGTATGTTTGAAGGCCCTATCATTGTCCTCCAGCTTTGCCGGTCGCGTCTAAACACTGGGCCGGCCATCTCGGCCCATCCCGGAACCACAAATAGAAAACCATATGAGATCAGAGGCTTGTGCTGGAGTGAACCGCTAACTGCTGCGTACAACCTGTGCATCCCACAGGAGAAACTACACATTACCAGCCGAAAATTCCATCACTCTCAAATGACTTAAAGGCTCCTCATTACATGTCTTGATATGGAATCACGTCACTAGTATCGGCTTGCTAAGACCCGCCTATGTTTACTTGACGACTGACCTTATTATAAATAAAATTCTTTTGATTGTAGAAATGCCAAATTATATTCTAATACTCATACAGGGAATACTACGAGTCTGCAATCATGTTCAAACCACATTTCTATGTCATTAATGTCTCAGTTACATGTTAATTTTTTTTGTTTTGTTTTTACATTGTCATAGTCTTGGAATTTTCCTTATTATCATTACAAATCAAAATAAACAAAGAGCAAACACTGGACAAATGATGTCTAACATTTTTAGTGTGGTCACAAAATATTGCTGAGGACAATTGAAGGTTTTTAGATTGTTACTCAGGATGCATTTCCAGTTATTTAATGAAGTGCTTAGTATGCATCATGCGGGTTCAGTGATGAGATATGAAATGATTGTGACCTTCCTTCGGGAAGTAACTTAAGAACGTGGCTGACATGCATCTTTCTCTTTCTGTCTATACTACGATTACATCACAGTGTATGTTATGGTTAGGATGGTATTTCTGTTGTAAAATTTATAAACCACAAATTATATGTGTATTCATAAGATAGTTTAATAAACAAAGCATACAGGAGGAGTCGATATACATCGCTTACTGTAGTTGTAAAGATTCACCAGTACTCCATATAAAAATAGATTTCTTTTTTCCTGTGCCACAGTTAATAGTACAACTGTGCCTTTCAGACAGAACTCACCAAAGCGGGACATTGCTATGTCTGAAGTGTGCATTCACACAGCTGTTGCGGGTTGCCATATTTACATAATTAGATGTGGGTCAGGAGAACCACACTTGCTTTCAACACAAAGGGGACAGTCAGTCTCGTGCGTTTACGCTCACACTCTGGGCGTGGCTGACAGCGTTTCATCTCTATTTGGAAAACAACTGGCAAAATATACTTCAACATCCCAACCTTTAGTGATGTACCCCCCCACCCAATATTTTCACTTTTTTTCTGAGGGGATGGTGTGCTTACTTTGGTGGGGGATACCTCCATTTGCCATGGAACACATGCATTTCAATGGACATTAATTATACATGGATTTTTTTGCTATTCATGGGCCAGCGCTTACAGTATTTTGTCCATATTTGCATCGTCCTTTTTATCATACATCTGAGAAGTGCAATGTCTATGTTGCCTACCTGAAGCACTGGAAAATCGTGCCAATCTCAGTTGTTTAAGTTGCCCATAGAGAGACTACATACAATATAATATTCACAGGTGACCAATAAAAGTGAAAATCCATGTATAATTCACGCCAGTGAAGTGAGGATTTGTGCTTGGACATCTAGTGACAATTTGGTGGCAGAAAGCTGGCGAATTAAATTACACCAACTCGGAATACATCTAAATGTTGGCACAGTTGGTCGAATATGATTCTGGTGAAATTAACCTGGTCACACGCAAAGGCATCCTCAGACATGTCTGGTAGATGTTAGATATAATTCATTCCTAAATATATGATCAGTGGACAATGAATTCATTGAATGCATTCCTTATACAGTGGAGCCTCGGTTTTCGAACACAATCTGTTCCAGAAGGCTGTTCGAGAAAAGAATCGTTGTTTTCCAAATACAAATAAAGGAAAAATAATAATCCGTTCCAAGAAAAAAAACCCGCCTTTTTTTAAGCATTTTTTTATTTGCGCATTTCTGTCCGATCGCGCAACTGCAGCGCACCGCCGAACGCGCAACTGTAGCGGGTCACCGACCGCTCAACTGCACGCTGGTCGCATTATTGTGACAGAGCCGTCGCTGAATTTTAGAAAATGTTTATAAAGTCCTGATGTACTTTCCAAAACTTAATTGGACCTCAGTGTGCAGGAAGTTTAATCTTGTCCGATCGCGCAACTGCAGTGCACCGCCGAACGCTCAACCGTAGCGCGTCGCAGACCGCGCAACTGCACTGCGCTGATCGCATTATTCTGACAGAGCCGTTGCTGAAATTTAGAAAATATTTTTAAAGTCCTGATGTACTTTCCAAAATTAAAGTGGATCTCAGTGCGCAGGAAGTTTAATTTTGTCCGATCGCGCAACTGCAGCGCACCGCCGAACGCGCAACCGTAGCGCGTCACCAACCGCTCAACTGCACGGTTTTTGGCCGATCGGCAACTGCAGAGCACCGCCAAACGCGCAAACGTAGCGCGTCACCAACCGCTCAACTGCACCGCGCTGGTCGCATTATTGTGACAGAGCCGTCGCTGAAATTTAGAAAATGTTTTTAAAGTCCTGATATACTTTCCAAAATTTAAGGGGACCTCAGTGCGCAGGGAGCTTAATTTTGTCCGATCGCGCAACTGCAGCGCACCGCGGAACACGCAACCGTAGTTCCGCCGACCGCGCAACTGCACCGCGCTGATCGCATTATTGTGACAGAGCAGTCGCTGATATTTAGAAAATATTTTTAAAGTCTTAATTCTTAAAGGGAGCTTAATTTGGTCCGATTGCCCAACCGCCCGCAGCGCGCCAGCGGGGCGCTCACTGTGGCATTGCTTTAGGAACGTCTTTGTGTTTTAGGATGGCTGCTCCCTCTTGCTTCATTTGGAGGCATGATTAGAGTTGATGCAATCCTCAGTGTAACGAGAATGTAATAACTAACGGAGTCAGTTGGCATGCGGGTCCTCTCGACTCATCTCGCAAGGTTCGACAACCGAATTTCATCCAACATCTGAAGCAAAAAGAACTCGAGATTTTGTTCGAATAATCGAGAACCGGGACGTTCGAAAACTGAGGCTCCACTGTACTATTATTATTATATCATTATATTTGGCTCTGCTTGAAGTCAGCTGTAATCACTCCCACAGAGGTGCAGACCTTCCTCTTGCAGATCCTCCTGCATGCTCTTGTCTGCAAAATTACCCGACCTCACGCCTCAGTTACATTATACTGCCTCTGAGGGCTACGCTGGTCACAAAATTAGCACCTCTAGGTTTGTCTTGCTGTTGTTGTTGTTGTTGTTGTTATTATTATTATTATTATTATTATTATTATTATGAGCTTGTCTTTTTTTAACTTTTGTTATATTTTGTCAACATCTGAATGTTGTTAGTCATCTCAATGTTGAACAGAGGCTGAGATCTACCGGAGTCAAATTCCTTGTTTTGCATGCCCAAAAATGGCCAATAAACTTCTTGAATCTTGAATCTGTTGGATGCTTCAAAAAAGTTAATAAACTGCTTGCAAAGTTGATCGAGATTTTATCATGGTCCGTGTGGGACCTTGGAATTTGGTGTAATTTTTTTTTTTTTTTTTTTGTCCCCATAAAGTCAAATGAAGTAGCGGCCAACGGAAACAAATTGGGTTCATTCAGCCTCGGAGGTCCTTCCTAATTTCTCTGATGATTATGAAGAAGGAAATTACACAACTAGGTATAATAAAGACACACACTGGGCACTGGGGGGGGGGGGGAGATAAGATTTGTTTGGACACTTGTGTAGCAGTAAGTTAATATTATTCAGTGCAAAGAGACTTGCAAAGAACAGAAAGTTTCCAAGAGGGGCGTTACGAGCGACATTTACTGTGACGTCAACTCCCAAAGCCCCTCCATCTTTGGCGAAGAAGAAGTTCGTAAAACTTGCACAAACTACTCTAAGTTCTGATTCGGCGTGGGAAATTGTGTATGCGAAGAAGGATTGTGCTTCTAACCATTCGGGTTCCTCATACTAGTTACCGATGTCTTAAGAGAAGGCGGTTTAATTTGACGTCTTTGACATCGGCGCAGCGTCAGCGGGTGGGTGAGTCACTCATGTCCCACACTGGAGGCTCAACAGTTAAAAAGCGATGCCCACACTTGTCTCGGATGGCCGATCGTAGACGTTCTTCGCACCAGTTCATTCCCCGAAAAGCTGCCGGTTCCTCGGCGAGTTGCGCCCTCTTTTTATGAACGGGGCCGATGCCAGTGGGCAGCGGCGAGGGGTCGCAACAAGGAACCCGCCAGCATCTGAGCCGGTCGGGCGTCAGAATGAGGATGCCCCGAGGAGGACGCTTGTTTCTGGCGACGTGCCTGGGATCTCTCCTGGTCCTAGTGCTTTACTTCCAGAGTATCGGCAAGCCTGGTAAGTCAGCCCAATACACTTTGATTCGGAAGAGAACTTTCTTTTCTTATTCTCACACTCAATGCAACTACAACGAATCAGCTCCTTGCGATCGAGTAGGAAAGTAAAAAAAGAAGAAAAGAACGAACGAAGGCTTTTGAGACAAATCATTTAAGTTTAAGTTTACAATCCGTGCCAAAGTATTAAAGTTATATTACCATAGTAAGATGTTGTATTTTTAGGAAAATATCGGATCTTTTGTCTGCTATATGAATTGATTGACAGAAAAGCTGGATCATGAACTATTCATTCTAATATTGAAGTATGACAATATTATTCGTTACAATAATATAGGTACAGATGAGCCAGTGCACAAAAGGCATGCATGCATTTGTACGTTGTACATATGCTAGAAAACAAGTCTAAATATTGTACTTAAACTCTTATCTGATAGGAGACTTCTGTCAAGATTATGCAATCGTAGTTTGGACTTCCTTTATCTTGCATATGACTTCATATTGTAACATTAAGATTAGGGGAATCATGGGGGGGGGGGGGCACTATCTTGTAACGTGGTTTTAAGATAGTGTTGTGGTTGCCTTTCAATAGGATGTGGTCAATCTACAGAGGGCAGTTCAAATGAAGTGTGTGTCTAATGAAATGAATGTGCATCAAGTACGAATAAGGGCAATGTGGAAAGTGTAAACTTTTGAGACCCCCTGCATTCCTCTGTGTCCCCCTCCCCTCTTTTGTTTCCTGGGCTTAGGCCATCATGGACTTTAGAAAGCAGATATTACTTCCCTATGGAACAGCAGATTTCTCTGGGAGAGGAATCAGTACCAAAAGACAAAGCCTCAGTAAGTAGGCTCTGATTGATTGGTGCTACACAAGCATGTGAGCCTGTACAAAATTTCCCCCCATTGACTGTAGAGCTTGTGGATCTTATAAACCTTGCACTCCTCGAGCTTCCATCTGAGGATGCCCCACAGATGCTCTGTAGAGTTTAAGTTTGGTGAGAGTGTTGGCCAGTTGGCCTTTACCTTCATTTTTTTGTTACAATGTTGGAATACTGTCTTGGTCTCAACAGAGCATAAAACATTGTTCCCATAATCCATCTCTTAATCCATCTTGTACATCATCATTAGAAGAGGCTTCCTTGTGGGACGGCAGCCATGCAAGATCAGTTTGATACATTGTGCATTGTATGGTCTGAGCACAGAGAGGCTGACAAGACCACCTGGATACTGTATGATGCTGAGCACGCCTGTTCTGAGCAGAAGCGGTCCTGTTAAGCCACTGTATGTTCTCGGGCCACAGTGTTGCAGCTCACTTTCAGGGTGTGGGCATAGCTATTAAAGCAACTGCTCATTTTTTTTTCCGTTTCTGTTTTGCCACAAGGTGCTACTTTGAACTTCCAGTGAGCAGCATGAGAGAGTGTTAAAAGGACAACATCAAATTTAACACACCATCTCCCCGTAACCCGAGACCTTGTAAAACTAACATGTCACATGAAAATGACAAACTGGGCCCAATTTGGACCTATTCACTTTGGGGTGTACACTGACTACTTGACATTGTAGCAAAGTGTTTTTTTCTGAAAGGTTATCCTATAAAAATACTTTTAAAAAAGATGACAGTCTACAGTACAGAATATAAAATTGTATAACCCTAACCCTAACCCTAATCACAGCCGACATGTTAAGTCAACCACTGTCACAAAATATGCATTCTGAATTTGAGCAGGATTTCACACATGAAGCTCCACACCTGAATAGCCTACAGTGCCCACGCAACATCACGCATGCTGCTTGTCCTGTCTGGGCTTGTCTGCTGCACAGGCTCGCCAGTAGCCACTTTCGGCCCAGTGAAGTTCATGATGAATGTCAACGCACGAGCTGTCGTTTTTTTTCTTGTCCGGATCTGACTGTGCAAGGAAAAAACCTGTCTGCTTTCTAAAATTGCAAGCAGGCATGTTTGATGTGTAATAGTCACTGTTGCAAACGTTTTATGAAGAAAAAACTCATGGGGTAATAAATGACTTGGTTACGCTCCGGTTTTAAACATGGACATACAACATACACATTAAAGAAATACACTTGCACTTCAGAGTGTGGTTGGATCATAACAGTGCCTTCCCAACTAATGATTTATCTTAGGAAAGCCAATTATCTGGCTGAGCCATACTGTGTATCCTGCATTGCTGTACAGGAAGCTTGTTGCATATTATTGTTTTGCATCCATTGTCTGAATTCCTGTGCCAACACCCTCAGGGTGGCTCTCAGGAAAGAAATACAAGCTCTATCCATTGTACCAATCTAAACTCATCTGTCTTGTCATCGTTATTGCTTTAATGGTTATTTTATCTATAAATGTCAGTCTACCAACGTGTCTCGGGTGGTGGCTGATCCGCTCAAACAAGAATTCCGTGCAACAGTCAAACAGGAAAAAAAAAAATTGCGCTTGAGAATGAAACTGGTAATAGATGGGGTCATGGGTGTAACGCCTTACATGATCACTCAAAGGCTACGTTCACACTGCAATGCATGGTGCCCAATTCGGACTTTTGTTGTTAATGTTTTGTAAAGCCCCTATCCCACTGAGGGGCGAACTATTGCGAGTGTTTTCAAACGCAGCGAATGTTACAATCTCAGCAAGATTTGACAGGGTTAATTAAAGGTAGCAAATGTTTGCCAAATTGTTGGCAGACGTTCGCCTGTAATTTTTCTTGTCACAATTGTGTTGTCATCGTATTTTTTCATGTTTCATGTTCAATATTTCCTTGCATGAAAAGACAATCACTAAAAAAGTTAGCGAACATCTGGCAAACATTTTGCAAACATTTGTGACCATGAACCAACAAAGGCGTAAGAGCATTTTTCACAGCAGTCATTTAAAATTAATTAATAATACAAATATATTACTGTCCTTGCTGAATTATTATAAAACAACGGATTTTCACAGAACCTTTTGAGCATATGTCCTGGTGCATATGTTCAGGATCTGGATATGGGTGCAAGTATAGATGTTTATTCATTTTCATTCAATATAGAATCAATGAAACTTTTGAGAAGCATAATGGCACCACCCTTATCTTTGTCATCCTCTATGAATCAAAGTAGATTGCAAACTTAAAAGGCTTGACAAATCAACAGTCCAGTATTAAACTCTTTGTGCTTCACTGATCAAAACTAGTTTAATATCTTTATAGAATGCGAAAACAATAAATCAAAAGGTGCAGAAGAAAAGGTGTACCACTCGAGTTTTTTTATTTGACTCAACGGAGTCAGCAACTCACTTGTCACATAGTTGTGCAGTGTGTCAATTGAGTTTGCGACCCTGCCAAGTATCATCACAGTGTGAAGCACTGCAATTTGCTATGTGTGCACTTGTGGAAAACAAAGCAATGTCGTGAGTGTTTACTAAAGTCAAACCCATTTTCATGTGCTAATTTGCTAACAGCTCCATCGGAATCACCATAAGTCTACAGTGCATCCCGTTTACAAAAAGTCAGGACCAGACAAGTTTCTCACCAATGTGCCACAGTTGACTCAAAGAGGTAAAGTTGGTTCTCCTGAGTCGTTACAGTGATGGATTCCTCCTCACAGCTTTAAGCTGAAGACATTAAGGCCTTTTGAGTGAGTCAGTCCACCACAGATAATTTTAGCTCACACTTACTGTCAGCGTGAAAGAGACACACACTTATTTGAAACTAGACACGTAACCAGAAATGTGTAAGTCTGTAAGACCTGTCCTCGACCTTTTATCATTCACCTTGCTCAATACTGCACTAGGGTAGATAGACATCACTTAAATAGGTCAGGATTTAGTTTCCTTTAACAATATTATCTTTGCTTATGTGTTAACAAGTATTGCTTTAAAATGTTATTTTCTGATGTAGCATATTCTTATATTTCAAGTTAGAAATAATAATCAAAGAAAATAAAGCTCTTTTGTCGGTTTTATTCTTGCAATATTTTCAGATTTGTCAAAGTACCGTTTTGGTGCCAGTATCGAGGTACTCTATGCAAGTTTAGTATCGAAGCCAACATTTCGGTATCGTGACAACACTATTCCTCCAAATGCTCTCTGAAGCTAAACATAAATACAATTCCACACCATTTCAATTTATTGCACATCTTTGTGATACACATATTGCATGTGGAAATGTCACAATGATTTTTCTTCTATTTTCTTCCGCCCTAGTGCATTGCAGTTTTGAGCCATATGAAAGTCCAGTATGTACTTGTATAATCAAATGGCTAAGGGCAAACTGACACTGGACAACACATAAAATTGCTTTGACACTTGACTAAAAAGTGGTTTATATAACCAGTGTGAATTCCACAAGCTTTGTTCAAGCCTTCTGATTTTCTTTGGCCCCCAACACAGGTGAAAGAGATAGACAGGTGCTTAGTATCAAAGCATTTCGGATAATGGTTGCAATCGTTCCACTGCCCAGTTACTGCCACGTTACATGATAAAAAACAAAAAGCAGAATGACCGGAAATAAGTGACAAAGTCAAGTGTCCTGTCTCAACGTGATATCCTGTGTAAATGCGGTCAGCCTGCCTCAAGCTGCCTGAGTACAAACCAGCAGGGAACTTT
Source organism: Syngnathus leptorhynchus (assembly GCF_054491065.1). Classification (NCBI taxonomy): domain Eukaryota; kingdom Metazoa; phylum Chordata; class Actinopteri; order Syngnathiformes; family Syngnathidae; genus Syngnathus; species Syngnathus leptorhynchus. The sequence continues at coordinate 11,327,581 of NC_141195.1, forward strand.
ATTATATAAATTGTTACGCTCAGCTGGGGTGGTGAGCCAAAAATGCAGAGAACCCAGGAGACAAGACACAAAAACTGAGGTTTTAGGGCAAAAAACAATATATTTACTTCTCTCACAAAAAAGGGGTGATCCAAAGTGGATAGGAGGGAGGAGACGCTGGTTTGACGTGTAGTTGAGCGCTGACCACGGAAGGTTAACGTCGAAGCGTCGAGCACTGTCTCTCAGGGGGTTTTGTAGACCGCCTCCGACGAGATGATGTGGAACAGCTTGGTTGATTGGGATGAGCCACACCTGTGCTGTGCTGACTGGGGATAAGTGGCACAACAGTACCCCCCCCCTGAGGGGAGGCACCGGACGACCGTCCCTGGGCACCCGGATTGTCCCGGTAGAAGTCATCCAACAACGAAGGGTCAGCAAGGTAGGACCTGGGCACCCAGCTACGATCTTCAGGGCCGAAGCCCTCCCAGTCCACCAAGAACTGGAGGCCTCTTCCCCGGCGACGGACGGCCAGCAGTTTACGAACCGACCAAACAGGATCACCATCAGCCAGTAGTCGAGGTGGCGGGGGAGCAGAAACCGCCGGTGCCAGGGGACTGGTGGCGACTGGCTTCAGCTGGGACACATGGAAAACTGGGTGCACTTTGAGAGCAGGAGGGAGATTCAGACGCACTGCGGAAGGGCCGATGATGCGGTCCACGGTGTAGGGACCGACAAACCGAGGGTTCAACTTGCGGGTAGACGTCTGAGAGGTTTGGAGGGGCAAGTCCCGGGCCAATAGCCAAACTTTCTGGCCAGGCTGGTAAACCGGGGCATGCCTCCTCCGCCGGTTAGCATCACGCTGAGATCGTACTGAGGCACGGAGTAGCGCAGCCCGAGCAGTCCTCCAGATGTGTCGACACCGGCGGAGGTGGGCCCTGGTGGATGGAACTGCCACCTCCAGTTCCTGCTGAGGAAACAAGGGAGGCTGGTAACCCAGAGAGCATTGAAATGGAGACATTCCGGTGGCAGAGCTCTCCAATGTGTTGAGGGAATACTCAACCCAGGGTAGGTACTTAGCCCAGGAAGAGGGGTTGCTGGAGGCAACGCAGCGAAGGGTCTCTTCCACTGCCTGGTTGGCGCGTTCAGTCTGCCCATTGGACTGAGGATGGTACCCGGAGGAAAGGCTGGCCGTGGCTCCAATTCCCTTGCAAAAAGCCTGCCACACCTTGGAGATGAATTGGGGACCACGATCCGACACAATGTCTGAGGGAATACCATGGAGGCGTACGACATGGAGGGTGAGGAGGTCAGCCGTTTCAGCAGCAGAAGGAAGCTTGGGGAGGGGAATGAAGTGGACGGCCTTAGAGAACCGGTCGACCACAGTCAGGATGGTGTCATAACCCTGGGACAAGGGAAGTCCAGTGACAAAGTCCATGCCAATGTGAGACCACGGCCGACTCGGAATTGGAAGGGGTTGTAGGAGGCCTGCTGGAGGGCGATGGGAAGCCTTACTACGGGCACAGACTGTGCAGGCAGCAACATACTCCTTCACATCCTTCTTAAGGGTGGGCCACCAGAATCTCCGGCCGACGAACTCCGCTGTCCGGCGCTCTCCGGGGTGACATGAAACACGGCTGGAGTGACCCCACTCTAACACTCGAGGACGGGCAGCATCTGGAACAAACTGCCTGTTCGGGGGTCCATTGCCAGGGTCAGGTTGGGTCTGCAGGGCCTCCATTACAACAGAATCTATGGGCCAGGAGACTGCCCCAACCACACGGGCAGGAAGAAGGATGGTGTCGGATATCTCCGGGACAGCAGGGCCCTCAGAGAACTGACGGGAAAGGGCGTCAGCTCTGACGTTCTTTGACCCTGGGCGGTATGTGAGAGTGAAATCAAACCGGCTTAAGAACAGAGCCCAGCGGGCCTGCCTGGAGTTGATCCTTTTTGCTGTTCTTAAGTAGGTCAGGTTCTTGTGATCTGACCACACGACAAAAGGCAGTTTTGCTCCCTCCAACCAGTGTCTCCACTCCCTCAGGGCATCATGGACCGCCAGCAGCTCCTTGTTTCCCACATCATAGTTCCTCTCCGCTGGGTCGTAACTTCTAGAGAAATAAGCGCACGGATGCACCTTCTGATCCTCCTCCGACCGCTGGGAGAGGACTGCCCCAACGCCCGTATCAGAAGCATCCACTTCCACAATGAATTGTCTCTCAGGGTCAGGGTGGACAAGCACTGGAGCTGAAGAGAACAGACCCTTGAGTCTGGTGAAGGCCGTCTCGGCTTCGGGCGTCCAGGAAAAGGGGCGTGTGATGGAGGTCAGGGCATTGAGAGGGGCAGCGATTTGACTATATCCCTTGATGAAGCGGCGTATGAAGCCTGCGAAACCCAGGAATCGTCTGAGCTGAGTCCGGTTGGTAGGACGCGGCCACTCCTCCACAGCCTTGACTTTGGAGGGATCGACACTCATCCGTCCAGCCTCCACTATGTTTCCCAGGTACGTAACAGAGTCAGAGTGGAAGACACACTTCTCGGCTTTAACGAACAGGCGATTCTCCAACAGCCGTTGGAGAACCAAACGCACATGCTGGTGGTGTTCCTTCAATGACCTGGAGAAGATGAGGATGTCGTCCAGGTACACCACCACAAAGATGTTCAACATGTCTCTTAACACATCATTTACCAGGCATTGGAAAACCGCTGGTGCGTTGGACAAGCCAAAAGGCATCACAAGGTACTCAAAATGGCCGAGATGGGTGTTGAAAGCTGTCTTCCATTCGTCGCCCTCTCTGATCCGGACTAAGTGGTAGGCGTTGCGGAGATCTAGCTTGGTGAACACCCGGGCATGAGCAAGAGGCTCAAAAGTGGAACTAATAAGGGGCAAAGGGTACTTGTTTTTTACTGTGATGTCATTAAGACCACGGTAGTCAATGCAAGGTCTCAGGCCGCCATCCTTCCTGTCCACAAAAAAAAAACCTGCCCCTAAGGGAGATGATGATGGTCTTATGAAACCTGAGAGCAGGGACTCTGCAACATAATTGCGCATCGCCTCCTTCTCTGGAAGGGAGAGGTTGTAGAGTCGCCCCTTAGGATAGGGGGCCCCGGGAAGGAGGTCGATCGCACAATCGTATGGCCGGTGAGGGGGAAGTAAAAGGGCTTTATCCTTACTAAATACTGAGGCAAGGTCATGGTAAATACTCGGAACTCCAGAGATATCAGGGGTTACGGGCATGGGTCTGGGACTACTTGGAGGTGAAAGGGCAGAGCGTAGACAGGTCGCATGACAGGCTGTGCTCCATCCCAAAATCCGACCAGAGGCCCAGGAGATGTGAGGTTCATGCCTCTCCAACCAAGGTCTCCCCAATATCAAGGGAGCAGTAGGGGCATGAAGGACAAAAAAAACGGATGGGCTCAGTATGATTCCCTGAGAGCGTGAGCATAAGAGGTTCAGTGGAGAAGGAAATGGTTCCTAACGAGTGACCATCGATGGCTCTGGGAGACAGGGATTGATCTAAGGGAACCAAAGGAATTCCGGCCTGGCGTGCGAAGGAAATGTCCATAAGGCTCTCGTCCGCACCAGAATCAATAAATGCACTAACAGACAATGTTTCTTTGCCCCAGGCCAGGGTTGCGGGGAAAAGACGGTTGGAACAAACCTTGGGCTGGGGAATGGTGGTGTTGCTCACCTGTATAGCCCCTACTGGCGAGCTGGGCCTTTTGGGCAGGACCGGATGAAAATGTCCTGATTCTCCACAGTAGAAACATTGTTCATTGCTCAGCCTCAGCTGCTTTTCTGCTGGCGAGATCCGTGATCGGCCAACCTCCATGGGCTCCCCAGACCCTGAAGTAGATAGGAACGGGGGAAGCATAGGGTCCTGAGTATGAGGAGTTGGCCTGGAAGGTGAGGTGGGGAACACAGAAGCAAAACGACGGGGGACAGACTGTAGGGGGCTACGTTGGGCTCGGTCTGTACGCCGCTCCTGAAGTCGTGCGTCCATCTTGAGAGCCAGGGATATTAGCCCGTTAAGGGTCTCCGGGCTGTCACGGACAATGAGGTCCTTAATAGAATCCCTCAGCCCCTTGCGAAAGACACTGAGGAGGGCTTGGTCATTCCAACGGCTCTCTGCAGCAAGGATCCGAAATTCCAGCGTATATTGAGCCACTGAACGCGACCCCTGGCGGATAACCAGCAGGCGGCTAGAAGCATCTTGACCATCTGCAGGGTGATCAAACACAGCCCGAAACTCACTCTTGAACTGAGAGTAGTCGGTAAAAAAAACTGGGTTGTTCTCAACTGCCGCAATGGCCCAGCGGAGGGCGTCCTCGACCAGAAGGGACATGACAAAAGCAATTTTAGACCCGTCAGAGGAATATTTAGAGGGCTGATGGGTAAAAAGTAACTCACATTGTGCCAAAAAACCTCTGCTCAGATTGAAGTCACCGTTGAAAGGCCTAGGGCTGACTAGGCCAGGCTCGGACTGAGACTGCTGTGGGTTGGGAAGGACAGGGCTGGGTTGTTGGTTGTTGGTTGGAAGCAGAGGCAGGGCCATGAACGGGAGCGGGATTTCCTTCGGCCGAGGCACGGACAGTAAGTGCATCCAGGGACCGTTGAATGCCAGATAGCGCTCCTGCAATAGACTGCACTTGGTTGGAAAGTGTTGCCACAGAACCAAGTAATTCGGATGATCTTGGCTGCCCGGCCCCCGGGGTCCCGGCTTGGCTCATGATGGCTTCGACGTTCTGTTACGCTCAGCTGGGGTGGTGAGCCAAAAATGCAGAGAACCCAGGAGACAAGACACAAAAACTGAGGTTTTAGGGCAAAAAACAATATATTTACTTCTCTCACAAAAAAGGGGTGATCCAAAGTGGATAGGAGGGAGGAGACGCTGGTTTGACGTGTAGTTGAGCGCTGACCACGGAAGGTTAACGTCGAAGCGTCGAGCACTGTCTCTCAGGGGGTTTTGTAGACCGCCTCCGACGAGATGATGTGGAACAGCTTGGTTGATTGGGATGAGCCACACCTGTGCTGTGCTGACTGGGGATAAGTGGCACAACATAAATATTTCATCCTGGAACTGGACAACTACCCCAGTTTATACCCTATCATTAAAAGGAACATTTAAAAGCAAGTGTCTGCACAACCTTACAAAGGATATCACCTTTTGTAAACTCACATCATCTTGCCGGTGTAATTGCAACCATGTGTCGCACTTAAGCCTGCTCATGTGTCTGCCCAGTGTAAAGGAAGCTTCTTGTTGTTCTTGTTTGGCTTTAGTTTCCTTTTCAGGACCAAAATGTACTTTCCATGTATACTTGACGTGGATGAAATAATCAACCACAGTTTGACTGGTCTCTTTGGTTTCTCAAGAACATTAATGCTTCATCATACCAAGACGTTTTAGACAATCAATGTGTCCAAATTTGTCGGGACCTTTCTAATCTAGCGTCATTGTGTCCCAGTATACTGCACTAAATCACAAATCTAACAAATACTTTCAGGTTGTTACGCGAATAGAAATGTCAAGCTAGCACTGACATCATATGCTCTTCTACTTACACTTGTATTATGTGGGCTATTACTTTTCTGCTGTACATGGCCTTGCTAAAAAGAGGATTTAGTGGGTGAAAGCTTTTTACTTCACAAAGTAAATATTTACTCAGTCAATGTCACATAATGTTCTCAGCTCTTTATCATGATCACTGAGAGGAAGAGTTTTTTTAAACAGGGAATCTAATTTGCTCACGAAGCAGGACCCTGATTATGTGCTGATTGAAGATTAAAGAACTGGCACACACATTAACGAACATCCTTCTCCCACCAATTGTTTTAAACTCATGCTGTCCTGTTTATAATTTCACGTTGACTGAGTGGACTCATGTTTATTCGGGAATGAAATATTAATACCACTGCGTATACTTTAAGCACTTAACAGACACTGAACCCTGACCCTGAACACTGGCCTGTTTTTGTAAGGGCTCAGCATCAACCGTCTGTATTGCTTCACTTCCTGGGTTTGAGAGGAAGCTGTGGCTTTCTAGTGTGTCAGAGCGTATGACACAGAAAAAGATGGTTATACAAAAACAAAATATTAACCTTTTACATGAATAGGTTGCAGACAAGAGATTATGGTATGGAATTTTCAAATCTACATTGTAGTGACCAAAACAAACATGATGTTGCTTAAATAAAACAAAAGACAGATGCATAAAAGAATGCCAAGACTATCAATTTATTAGACTCGACACCAAACTTCCCTCTCAGACAGTATCAAGCTGAACAGGGCACCGGTAGAGGAAATCAGACAGACACAGGAATGTCATGCTGCCAATGGAATGTGGTGCACGATCAGTGGAAGAATTTAATTGAAGAGGGAGGGCAAGGCTAAACAAAGTGAGATTCAGATGCACTTCAGTCTAGGCAGAAGTCACATTACAGCAAGTCAAGTTTGTTGTGATAGCCCTTAATCACAAAAGTCTCAAAGAACTGGAATTGGAAGGGGAAAACCACAGACAACATAAATAGGTGCCAGTCATCCAAAATGAGCTGGTGATTATTACTGACCACTTGAAACTGTCCTTGGACCTCATGTGTCTATCCCCACCACTGATTGTCTGATTGTTCCGATGCCCCCCTCCATAGCTGCGTTTGTGCCAGTGGGATGATTTCAAAAGTAAAATGATGATGACAATAATGTGCTCAATAAATTGATTTCAAAAAATTTTAGGATGCTCGCTGTTGTCATATTGATGAGTGAAATAGGATGACATTCACACACACGTCGGTGTGGCTTAGAATCTGACCTGTGCCCTGATCAAATTCACCATAATTGAGTTGGATCAATGATTTTTCTTTTTTAACAAGACACTTATCTGCCCCACATTCCGGCAACTTGCACAAGTGACAAAGCCAGGTCATTTATTGAACATACAAGTCCATCTATCAATACTTCACATTCTCACCATCAACAAGCGGCCTCTGGTAATTATCAGCAGTGTGAAGGAAGATTAAGTCATCTTAAACCACGGAGTTAATCATTTTAACTATGGAGCAAATTCAGTAACCGTGTTCACACAAAGGCGAGCTGAGGTGCAAGTAGGCATTTCTAATGTGATTATTGCTGAAGGAAGTGCATTGCAAATGAGCTTGCAAGCACTGCCAGCTTAGGAAAAGACACATCTGGTGGACACAGGCTTCTTTCACTCTTATTTACAGGCCTGTTTGGCTTTCATACTTTCCATCAACCGCTGGTGACCTACCTTGTTCTCTAGCTATTAAATGCATCCTGTGCACTTGAAAAGCAGTGAGTTAAGAAAGCCGTAAATCTGAGAACTCAATCATGATTTAAATATGAATTGCTGAGTTACTATGAATTCATGATACGTTTGATGCAATAATTCATTGCAATTTTTAATCACAGCATCATCGTTCAAGAAGCAGTATACAAGCCAATACACATGGACCATCCCTTTGCTAGTCACATGAGATAAACAAAACGATATATATATATATATATATATATATATATATATATATATATATATATATATATATATATATATTTTTTTTTTTATTTTTTATTTATTTATTTTTTATTCTTTTTTTTAATTGGACCACCATCTCATGTGACTAGCAAAGGGATGGTCCATGTATATATATATATATATACATATATATATATATATATATATATATATATATACATATATATATATATATATATATATATATATATATATATATATATATATATATATATATATATATATATATATATATATATATATATATATATATATATATATATATGTATATATATCTTAGTGTATTCATTGAATTTACTGTCTCATAGTCATATCCTGAATACTGTCACATAGTGACAGGAAAGGTTTGAAACGGCCAAAATGTGAGCTGTAACTTTAAGGTGTAATACATTTATTTTGAGTGTGCCTGTAGTTTGTTTTATTGGACAAGCAATTTAATTTGTATCATTTTCTCAAGCAATCCCAAAGAATGTGGTGGAAGTGGTGAATTCTGAATCAGCGATGAGCGATGTTGTTCCACTCCAAATATATTGTGATCAAGGAATAGGCAGATTTGAAAAACAATCATTTGATTTATCTTTTGTGCATAACTAAATTAAGACATTTGCAATGATGTGATTTTACTTTGGAAATGCAATGACCATCGATCCTACTTGTGTGATATTGCTTAACTGATCTTTCTTTGTTTCTTTTCATCACTAAATAATACCAAATAAACTAAAATAATTGATGTATAAACAGTAATCGTAGAAAATATTTTTTAAATACACCTTAACACAAACAAAATTGTGTCCAGTTATTTGAATGGAATAATCGATAGAATAAATGATTCTAATGAAGATTCAATAGTGACAGCCTAAATGATATCAAATAAGTTTTTTTTTTTTTTTTATCAACACCCTTGTGTATGAGATCAAGATGTCACTTGTTAAAGATAAAGAAATAAAGACATACCGCTAAACTGTAAGTTGAAATTCCCAAGTCTCACAGACACCGTGTCATGTGTATTTACTTTCCACTAGTAGGCTGCATTCTGTGCTGCCACGACATGCTATTAAGGCTCTAAATCACATATTCATTTAGGCTTTAGTCAAACTGGTAAAATCCTTTTTTTTTTTTTTTTTCTTCTTCCAACTCAAGCCCTCAGTCCAGGCGTTGTCTGTTCCTGCTCAAGGCTCCAGACCATAGGGGAGCTTTTTCTGATACTAATTCCCCTTTGGGAAATGAATTGTGGAGATATTCTGTATACTGAAGTAAATTCCAGTTTCTCGTATACTGTAAAGACTGCCATCCAATGTAGATTTGATCTGTAATACCTACAAGAGCTTTTTAAAGAACTTTCCTCGTGTCATCAATCATGAAGTCCATTCTCCTCCATGTAGGAAGGCTTTGTGTAAAGTTGTGAAGCAGACCTATACATTGTTTCAGCCACATGTGCAAAACTAATCAACTCGGCTTTTTTACCCAGACCTCAATACCGCAGTCAGTCTTGGATGGATGGGGGATGGGAGTGGGAAAAGGCACAGTGAAAAGAAGAATGCAACTTTTCTATCAGTTATGTTAGGACTGGTCCTACTGGCAATTTTTTTTAGGGAATGTTAAAGAAAAGACCCCCTTAAAAGGTTAAATAAGTCTACATAGGCATTGGATAGGACATGAAGTTCCTATCAAATAAATGATGGAGAAGGAGAAACCAGAGCAGGAGCCAACCCTGGGGGCGGAGCAATGAGCTATTCTGGTCACCCTTGGGCCACCCCACATCTAGAGTAAAATTTCAATACCTGTGACTTTCCTGCCATTTTCACAGTGATTAAAAAAATTGGACGAACTTAAGATATTGTTTTTATAAAAGCAAGAAAGGATGCCAGTGGGAAGACTGGAGATCAAAGTGGAACAAAGATTAGACCAACAATTCTGAAAGAGTTTAGCTTATCACCTCCAACACTAAAAAACACACAAAAGTGTTATCATTGTTTAACCTGCAAGTGTCGCCATGTCATTAAAAGTATAATTCCTTACTTATGTTATAAGGTTGTTGTTCGTATGCTGTAGACGTTTTTCACTTCCCCCTAGAATATGGGAGAATATCGCCTAACTGCAGGAGCAAGCCATACAGAGTATATAAAATGCCATAAAACACGTGCCGGCCAGATTCCCCACGTCTTACATCCACGGGCAGCGTTCACGCATCAGGCATAAACCAAGCTTGAGAATATGACCCAAAAATGTCTGATTGCAGAACCCAGTGTTGGGACCAGTAGCACGCCAAAGAAAAGCAGGAGAAGTCCACTGCAGACCCTCTATAGTGGAGACCAGGTAAGAACACACGTCAAATAGTTTGCTTCTGTTTGATACATTAAAAATTTTTGTCATCCTTCTGCTGCAGTATTAAAATAACGACATAACACAACTGATAACTTTGCTGTAAGTTGTTTACTATTGCTCCCTGTGTGGAGTTTGCATGTTCTCCCCGTGTCCGCGTGGGTTTTCTCCGGGCACTCTGGTTTCCTCCCACATCCCAAAAACATGCTTGATAGGCCGATTGAGCACTCCAAATTGTCCCTAGGTGTGAGTGCGAGTGCGAATGGTTGTTCGTCTCTGTGTGCCCTGCGATTGGTTGGCAACCAGTTCAGGGTGTCCCCCGCCTACTGCCCGATGACGGCTGGGATAAGCTCCAGCACGCCCGCGACCCCCGTGGGGACTAAGCGGTTCAGAAAATGAATGAATGAATGAATGTTTACAATTGTGGAAAAGAAAATCTTAAAAAAACTACAGCTTGGAGATCATGGCTTTCCTGCAAAATTGTATTCTACAGCTGTTCATGTCACCCTGCAACTAGTCGGCACTTTTAAAAGTCGTCCCTGTTTATGTTATTTTAACCCTTGTCCTTCAAGCAGCGGCAGCTGTTGGCTGATCAGAAGTCACTTCAAGGTCGCAGGGAGCTGCTGGAGCAGGCTTGTCTGAGTCATACGAAGAAGCGGCAAGTCCTTTCCCCAGAAGATCTTAAACACCTCATTGTGGATGACAAACACAGCCTCATTTACTGCTATGTACCCAAGGTTGGTAAATATGACCTTTCCGAACACAGTTAATTTGTTCCATGGCCACGGTTATAACGCAGAACACTTGTATGAAAATACAACCTTCTAATATTGTAACATAATAAATACATACAGAAATGAAAACTGTGAAGAATGAACGTTTTGCCACATTTTTTGCTTCATTTCACTGGACATTGTGCCACTCCTTTGGTGTATACACTTTGATCACCTGGGCACAGTAAGATACAGATGTAGAGACACACATGAATAAGAGTTTTGCAATGGTAAGCTTCATGTTGAAGTCACATATCTCAACACAAGCAAGCTTTTTATTTGAGGGAGTAGATCAGTTTAGCCTGAGGTGTAAGTGGAATTTACGGAGAATTTAGGGTAATTGGGCATCAACTTTTGCACTTGCAGTGGTACAGAAAAGGAATATTTTATCATATTCAAATAATCTGTAATCCATATTTTTTTTATCGTAATGTTCTAAAATGAGGTTAAAATGGCATTCATTTTATGTTGGTATGTCTGGGTCATGTAATGCGGTCTCCCTTCCAGGTGGCCTGCACCAACTGGAAGCGCATCCTCATGGTCCTCACCAGCGACGGCCGTTACACCGAACCCCTTGCTATCCCCGCCAATGAGGCCCACGTAGCAGGCAACCTGCGCACACTGTCCGAGTTCTCGGCCCCTGAGATCAACCGCCGCCTCCGCAGTTACCTCAAGTTCATCTTCGTGAGGGAGCCTTTTGAGCGCCTGGTGTCAGCTTACCGCAACAAGTTCACGCGTAGCTACAACACAGCTTTCCACAAGCGCTACGGGACGAAGATCATCCGACGGCACCGGAAAAACCCAGACCCGGAGGCTCTGGAGACTGGGAATGACGTGTCTTTCCACGAGTTTGTCCAGTATCTGGTAGACCCTCGGACCCAACGAGAGGAGCTTTTCAATGAGCATTGGGAGAGGGTGCACTCCCTCTGCCATCCGTGTATGATCCACTACGACGTGGTGGGCAAGTATGAGACGCTGGAGCGAGACGCCCGTGCCGTGCTTTCGTTGGCGGGGGTGGAGGACACAGTTGAGTTCCCAACGTCCAGTAAAAGCACCAGGACGGATGGCAACATGGCGGCACGCTTCTTTAAACACATTAGTCCTTTTTACCAGAAGAGACTGTTCAACCTTTATCATATGGACTTCTTGCTCTTCAACTACTCCACCCCGGAGTATCTGAGAACTTGATGAGAGGGGCTTGATCTTGTAATTTAGATGTAGTTTTCTTTGGGATGGGGAATTTGCACTTTTTCATCACTGTGGACTGATTCCTCCTCCTCCTTGCTGTGTGATGAGCCTCATACGCAGAGATTTTTTTTTATTTTCTGGTGAGATTTACTTGATCAAGAGCTGCACGATATAGCCTTAAAATAAAATCCTGATCGTTTATACGCAAGGGGGAAAAAAAAGTCAGATTTCTGATAATAGATTTTTTATTACCCTGGTCAGGTTAATTCAAAGTAAAGTACAATGACATCATGAAAAAGTTGGAGAAAATGGATTTTTAAACATACTGTGATGGGAAAATGACGCTTAAATTTGCTTCATGAATCAGTTGTACTTTTTGACTTTTCCAAATGGGACACTCAGTTTGACATTTGGCTGAAAGCACACTGACTTGTCATTTCTTATTCCCCTTTATAGAAACCAACAGTGCCATCTAGAGGAGTCAAAATACAACCTGTTCATAAAGCAAATTTGAAGCTTCATTTTGCTATCAAAAATATATAACCCTTAGTACATTCATTCATTCATTCATTCATTCATTCATTCATTCATTCATTTTCATAAATAATTTTAAATGTTTGAACATCAATAGATTAACAAAAATATTACCCTGTGGATTAATATGGTATGCAACAACAAAACTGTCACTAAATACTATGAATTAATGGTGCAGCTTAACAATGAACCTTTTTTCATGAAAATGTTCACAAGATCCCACATACAGTCCATTCTTAGGCAAGGAAAACAAGCCTGTCTACAAAATGAGGCTATAGACATGACCTGTTACAATTTACAATGTCACAAATAATCGCAATGGAGAGGTATTTCTGGCCTTCGTGTAATTATTCAACTGTGGAAAGGTCCATGCTCCATACTCCATGCTGCTGTAAAGTTTGGTGAACTTCCAGACGCTCTTATAGTGAAGACACACCACCAGAAGTAGTCGGGTAAAAAGTGAAACACTGACTTGATTGGACTTAACCCGGATGAAGTTTGTAATGCTTTTACATGAGCTGTCGTGCATATTGTCTGAAGTTGACCACAAAAGCCACTTCACCGTTGAAGTGGATCAGTGTGTGGCTACATGACTGCTTCTTCTGCAACATATAAAGGTGCACTATGTCTTTGACAATGTTCAGTGTGATGAGTGACTACTGGCCAGGCTCCATGTGAAATAATTGTGCTAATGTTGTCTGTTTCTTAGCAGTCATTCTAACTTTCTTTTAGCCTTTAAATATACTTTGCAGCAGAATGTTTGTTGCTCGTTGTCTGACTCCGCATTTCCAAAGTACTGACGAAACAATGTCTCATGAGTAAACTAGCCTCCACTGTGTTTCTGAAAAATGCCACATGGAGTTTGGGGTGGGTGTAACCCCTGAAAAGAATGACGCATCGATATAATCGATTAAACGAACAGCAAGGAGCCGTATCTTACATGAAACGATCATGGCTCTTTGAGCCTGGGACCAATGAGTGAAGCCTTATTGTTGTGGAGCTGGTTCTCCTTTTGCAGGTACTGACTGTGAACATGAAAATTCAGTCCAAAGCTCCTCTGGTATCTGGAAAAATGTTAAATTATAACTATCGATGCATTAGGTATTTATTGTTGTACAGTGATGTATGTCGTCTTAGTAGCTAGGGGGGAGAAATATGCAAGTTGATATCGTTGAGATATTTTGCCACCAAGAGTAACATTACATGGATTATGCAATATCAATGGATGAAAACCAACTATGACAATATCTATGTAACTGAAAGAGGCAAAAGCTGTCCTTTTGCATCAAAGAAAAATTGTAAATAAAGAAATTACATTTACATTTCATCTATTATTATCATCTATTAGAGATAAAATCGTTGCAACGTCCATGTTTGTGTATTACGCAATTCTAGTGTACTGCAAGGGTTAACAATGTCTATATTTGCTCCCACCCCTACTATTAATAGACTTTGTATGCTGAGTTTGAGTGACTAGGGATTAGATACAAAGAGTCTGTTACTTGTTTTTTTGCACATAAAGCGATGCCAAATAAAAATCCAAACTTTATTTGTTACGAACCGACTTACTTGTCTCTTTCAGTTCACAGTGTTTTACCAATCTGAATGGTTTTCTTTTCAGCTTACAGTCACTGCCCAATTCCAGTAAGCTTGCCATCCCTCCACTATTGCCGCCTGTTTCGCACTGGGCAGCAATACTGTATAAACAACGGCATGACTGTGGTCGAAACTTGAGTGAAGCCCAGCTCGGGTCAGAGCTTCCCTTGTTAGGGCCCACCAGGGACATGAAGTGGTGGAATCCACCAACATCAACATTGCATAGGCTTGCAGTCATGAACAGCAAAAAAATGATGTTTTATAAAAGGGGTAGTGCTTGGGTACAGCTTTTCAGGATAAGATTACCAATTCGTATTCATATATGCAGATTGATACAAGTATCGATAAAGTTGGCACCAGCCAGTATTCCAAACTTTTCCTCTTGTGTTCTCTCTGATTGGCAGTACTAGGCCAGCAGTAAGTAAACCAAAAAAATGGTAAATATGGTTGAATATATCTTATTTAATGAATCAAATCAAAACAAGCTAGGTGTCTGGATTGAAAGAATTTAAAGGAGCCCTGACATGAGTTTTGCAGCAACAACCCTCTTCTGGGTGCCCTACTACTGTATCAAAGCACTTTTTTTTACAAAAACTTTGCAGAGTTACAGGCTCCATCAAGAAGGTCCACCGTTGGCCTCGCATTGACACACAATAACCACACTTTAAGCTTGACTGTTTGGCGCCAGCGTCCAGGTTTAATTATTTCCAGAGGGGAGTGATGAAATCAAATAAAAGAATGTTTTCCTTATAAATTTCTGTATTAAGCAGATACAGAATTATTACTGGTACAGTTAGAAAAATAGATTTTATTCACCTGCTAAATGTACAGTTCACTTTACTCTGTGATCAAAGATATTCACACAGCACTCAGTACATACAAATATCCCAGAGCCTTCAAAAGTTTAAAAAGTCTTTTTTTTTTTTACAGCAAAAATGTCCAAATAAATTAAGATCATCATTAATCATTGTAACATGATTAGACTCCTTCCAAGACATGGTTGCCACTACATTTGAACAGTATGTAAATTGCACCAAATATAAAAAAAAAAATAAAAAACTAATAACCTCATGGGAATAAACGCACACAGGGACAAGGTTGACACAGAGTTGAATCATCATTTTTTTGTGTGCAGTATTGCATTTCTATAATTTCTGTTCGGGCCATCATTCTTGTTCAATGAAACACATAAAACACAATAATTAAGTGCAACAACATTCACAACAGGAAATTCCAATCATGATGATTTTAAGGTATCTCAGCTTTTGTGTTTTAATCGCTTCAAAGGGAGACAACTCGTGACAAAATGGGTGCTGAGAGAATACAAAAAGAGTTCCTTGCACTCAATTTATGTTAGAGCTTGGCAATACTTGACAGACACTACAGGGAAAACACAGAGCAAAGACATACTGATAGTGTTTCTACATTTAAAAATAATATAAAACAGTGGCAAAGCATTGCTGTCTATATGAAACACCTCTCACTTCAAGTTTCATAGCACCAAAATACTACAAGAACGCACAAAAAAAAAATCCTGTACACTTCATTTGTATTAGACAGGGCTTTGTCGTGGGCATAAAAACAGTGAAGTTACATTTTTAAAGTGAATTATGGATTACAGAGTCCATAAAAATATCAGCAAATAGGTGAATCTGTGAGAATTGTATTGCAGAAAGGCAGGAAAACACCTTTGAGCTGCAATTTGTACATGAAGTATGCACTACAACCAGGGGTCAAACCCAATGACCTTGCTCATGAACTTAGACTTACAGCACATATGGGATGATTGGTGTAGGTATGTCATTTTAATATAACTGAATCACCCCCACCCCAAATTCCTAATTACATTACTTATTAATGACTAATTACTGAAAACAAATATACCAGGGCTTACCGTTTTATAAAAGGGCATTGAATTAATAATGAACGATGAAATGAATGATGGAAGGGGGATCCTTCCATCTGTGGTCCCTTCTCAAGGTTTCTCATTTTTCCCCTGGTAGGGGTTTTTGAGTTTTTCCTTGCCCTTTTGGGAGCCCAAAATCAGGGGTTGCTTTGAGAATAATTGTCAATTGATTGTCTATGTGAAGCCCTTTGAGACTGCTTGTGATTTAGGGCTATACAAATAAACTTGACTTGAACACAATTGAGTTGCCCGGCCCGTTCCAAAAACTCTCCTGCATGTGTTCAGCCATAGTCAGTCTCACGGTGAACGTAGTCATTAGCGGGTGACCGGCCGGCCGAGTCAAGCCAGCTGCCACAGCGGACATTCATAGGCCACTTTGTAACGCACCGCGAGAAAATCGAACCAAGTAATGCTGCATGTGAATATCAATGCCTTACCCAGATTTGAAGTTGGCCCTCGGAAAAATAACCGAAATGGCTGGCGTCGGACTTGACTGCAAAATTGAGGCTGTTCTGACCTATTCTTATAGTGTGCAAAAGAACACAGACAGATTTGAACTAAAGCACAATATTCCATTTCCATTTCTTGTGCCCAACCCCTTTCTTTGCTTGTCTACATTAAAAATAAACCAGAGTAGTGGAGGCCTGCACAAGAGGCGACCTCGACATTGCAACCTGACACTGTAAACTCTAATACAAAGGTGACGGTCCATAAGGGAGCAATGGTGTCAAAGAAAAATAATCATGACTGTCACACATGAGAAGGTCCAGTGAACAGCATATTATTGCACATCTTAACACCGGCGACCATACATTTCAAGCAAACACTCAGACGCAATAGACGATTTACATCCCAATTCCTAAAACAGGAGTCGTCTATGGTATTAGATATTCTTGAGTCTTTCGAACAAAGTAGAGACAACCTCATGGAACAGGGGAATGGGAGAGCCATCATCCATCATTCGCGTCCAGTTGTAGGACATCCAGAGAGCAGCAAACAGCAGGTTGGTGCTCAGGCTGAAGAATAAAAGCACCATCCAGAGGCGTCGTGTCTTATCTGTGCAAAACCAAGAAAATCAATCTTTGCCATTGTCAAGCATTGACACTTTTATCAGGTCGCAAGACATTCAAACTCTTTAACAAGAACAGGAGCCATTTAAATTTGTTTCCTGCAAATGCATCCATCTCAATTGACATTTTTAGCTAAGGGGAAAATGACCAGTGGTTGGAATCTGAATAAATCTCAAAAACACTGATCGACCTCCGGGGGGTTGGGGGGGGGACAAATCAACATTCAAAGGGCCCAATTTATTCTGTACATAAAAGAGGCTTACAGAATAGATGACATTGTGATTAAGTTGGACGGTACTCCAGGAGATCTTGCCAACAGCTTTACCATGATTTATGACAACTGAAAATGCAGAATGACTGCATCCTGTGCACTACTTACACATTAGAATTACTCAATAAAAAACATCACAATTGAAGAGCATGAAAGATTTTTTTTCTTTTTCGACAAATGAAAATAGCTTACAAAAATGTATTTATTATTTTTCTCTATGTATAGTTAAGATAAAGGTTTGTGTGCTTTTCAATTTTAAACAAGATTCACTTAACTCACTTGTTTTTATTTCATCCTAAAATGGTTTATTTCTACTTGGAAACCTGGTTTACCTGAAGAGACCCTGTTTGACCTTTAGAAGGTTCCACTATGAAATAAAAAGTTAATTGAGGGCTCAAGTAAAAGCCTCAATTTCAAACTTTGATAAAACCAAAAGGTGGAAAAGGTGATCAATTCAAATGAATCAATATCCCTATACAGTAAAATAAAGATGCTTAAAAACTTACTTTGTGAGGAGGGGCTGTTTTCTGCTAACCCTGTCGTCATGCCAACCAGTGAAGTTAAAGACTCAGACGAGCTGCTCGCTTTCTCCTTCACACTGTCGTCTTCGTGTATTGAAGTCAAATCTGTCACAGAAAATCACTTGTCTTTAAATGTGAATTTGTTAACAGGCAAAGTCATTGTCATGAGGTAAATCCCAGAAGAAGAAATTGCGGAAAAGTGCAATGAACATACCCTCATTGCCATTGTGCCAGTGAAGGCACACACAATGAAGACATTTAGCTGCGTTGCTACTGCACTCACGACTCACCACTCTGGCTCGAGAAAAGTGGCATGTCTGGTGAGTTGCGACCGCTGTAAAAGGAGGCCTGGTCGGAGTGGAGCATATTTGTCGAGGACACTGGCGGAGACCTGCAAGTGGACTGAGTCTTGTTGGAGTACATCTTGAGTTTGGGGCTGCCCAGGTTGAGACGCGCCGGACTGATGAGAGGACGACTCTGTCGGTCCGAACCCGAGCTGGACGTCGCGGAGCCGTCCACCGAGGGAGTCGGCGAGAGCTCAGGCGATGATGGGCGACTCCATGACTTCATTGAAAAGTAGTCTATGGAAAACAGAGGTGACAAATAGCCCAAATGAATGCTTATGCTAACACCTACTTAATGTTTCTTTCTGTCAAATTGACTAATAAGTGGAGTTAATGTAGTGTGAAGCCAATTGCACAACAAGTGACGTGGCCCAACGCGACTGAACTGGATAATCGCCAAAAGGTTGGTAACCTAACTCGCACACCTGGCGATTAAGACACACACCTATCGCTTCACTGAAATAGAATGCCCCCTGCTGTTCAAATTGGAAAATAATGTTTTTGGGCTGTAAAATACTACAGAAAAAAATATATAAAAACAAGTTGATAACTCTATATATATATATATATATATATATATAAACACATCTATGTGGGAAAGTGAGCAGCATTTGAAGTCTTGATTGTTGTTGATTGATTGATTGATTGATTTGGTTCTTGGCATGGTTTCAGTGTTTTTATGTTATTCATTCATTGCTTTAAATGTGCTTTCGTGTATTATCTTTATTCTGTGTTTTCAAAGTGATCTTTTTAAAGTGCTCTGAAAAAAAAAAGATGAAGCACAGCCCTCAAGAAAATAAAGATAAGGTGTTTGTCACTGGCATTTATAAAATGACAGATTTAAGGATTACAGACTGCTTTGAAGGAGTTGCATGGCAAATCAAATTCAAGACAGGCCTGTATTATTATCATCAGACAGTCTACATTGCTTTAAAAAAGTAATCAAGGCTTGTTTGATTGGCATAACTAAATTTTGCATTATTTCTAGGAGAATATTTGTTTTAAAAGCAAACTGTAGTCGACCTTTAAGGTTTTTGCATTTAAATACCTGAAGGAGGGGAGTCTTTGTAGACTGAGGCCGGTCTGCTTCCACTGAATAAGTAGCCTGAATCTGGAAAAACAAGAGTGATACATTTGTAATCCCACCATTCACTTTCAGCGGTTCTTGGTGATTTTCCCTTTCTGTTACTATAACAATTTTTTTCCATTGACAAGACATGTTGGTCAAGCAAAATGTAATCGTTTACGCCCCCTAGTGGCATAAAAATATGAATACAGCTTTAGGAGCCATAAACCCTCTGAACAAAGCAAATTTCAGTGAGTTATGATTCTGATGCATGTTAATATTCAAGACTCTGATTTCCTGGTACAGAATGACGAGGCGGTGAACCAGTTTCAGTTTTTGCATCCCACCTGATACAAATCTGCTGTGGGAATCAAACCAAAAGGAGTCATGAGTGCTACCTGTCGTTGTGAAGGTGGAGATGGTGCCAAGGCAGAGGACGTTCTTGAGTCGGCACGGCAGAGAAGAGAGCGAGCCCTTGGGTTTTGGGGCAGTCTTATGGTGGTTTATAAGCTTGAAGATGTTGGGAGGAGGTGTGGGGATGAAGGAGCGGATCATTTCGGGAGTAAGCAAAGCGGGCTGGTTGCTTAGGGGGCGCATGGAGGAGTCCGTGAGGTTTCTGCAAAACAAGAGCAGTGACAGTCTACTAACCTGCAACTGAAAGGGTAAACGAAAAAGGAGAGGACAGCAACTGCAAGAATCGAGCCGAGTAAATAACGTAGAAAGAATAGTGTTGGAACGTCATTGGTTTTATTTTGAATGTGCAGCATGCATAACCCTTGCGTGGAAAGCCGTTTAAGTATTTATTCACTACCCGTAATAGTCCACATAAAGTCCATGTACTCATACACTCAGTCTTCACTACCAAAAAATTATTAGTAGAACCGTACGTCTTAGTAGTCATGTTTTTTGTTGTGTAATTGCTGCACACCAGGTTCTAAGACAACTTTGGCATACTCCCGAGGATCAGACTGTACCAGGATATGAACATTAAGTTGGATATCAAATATACTGAATAAATGAACTTAAATAAAGGCTTTTCGTACTCTACAAGTATGAGATTAGTTCATAATGTGCGACTATTAGTGGGACGACAGCGGCGTAGTGACCAATGTAAAACTAATAGTCGACACATGGTGCACTGCATAGTAGCACAAATGTTTGGGCCGAGTGTCAGCGCTTTGCGAACGGTGCCAGAGATGCCGTGACAGCTGTCATCCAGCATGCGACAGCTGCCGTGCATGCACTTCAAAACAGCTGGGAGACATTGAGGCCTTTTAAACCACGTTTGACGGTTATACAGTGGCAGTTAAGCTCGAGGTCAAGTAAAAAATGCCAATTGGCGTTTTCGGTGAACAGAGCAACTTTGCATTTACCGTACATAAAAAAGGACAAATGCTTATTTAAGCTGTTTATTATATATATATACAGAGCAAAACTATGACAGTCTTAAATAACAGCAGATTGGTGGGTAGTAAAAGTTAGAGTTCAGCATGCAGACAGCTTTCAAACAGATGAAAAATAAAAGCCATGGCAAAAGGTTGCACCACATTCAAGCAAGATGTTGAGACCAGGGATCACCAACCAAGAGTGACTTCTGCAAAGGGCTAGTTTCTGGATTAGCTACCTTTCATTATGTTATTTTTAATAATGAATGATATTCATCAATGTGAACTTGAATTCATAACAATTTACTCATGTGATCCTTGATGGCATCTGATGCAGGCACTATATTGATGACTCCTGGTTTAGACTTTGTGGACACCTTCCACTGCTATGCTGTCTATTTGACTCCCGTTTGAGCTTGTCAATCAACAATCCTACGTCATTGCTACTTTAATACTAGTATAAAGGCAACACAGAAAAAAATAAATATTCTGCAAAAGTTGTAAATGTGCACAAATAAATATTACTATTTGTGGATTCAATTGTAATATTACAAAGGATAAAACCAGAATAAGGTTTATAAAGTGAAGAATATCTTATATGTTCAGCAAATAAAGTCAAAATTATCAATGAATATAATGTAGGCCACGGGAGACGGCAGCCGCAGTATTATCGTACTTCCTTTTCTATGTGGGAGCTTGACACATAATGATGACTTCATTTTCAGCATGTCTAAAAGACTTCACATAATGTTCAGGATTATTAGTGCTATTAAAAAAACTTTCACTACATAAGTTAAATACATACGTTTAGCATATGAAACTGTGGCTACATTCGAAATAAGTTGAAACATTAAAAAAGTAGCGCTTTGCTTATCACATACAGCATCACAACTAAAAGCGGCGTTATACCTCGGATCACTGGTTCACAACCTTCAAGGCACCCATTAAAAAAAGAAAAACCTCACAACACCCCCTAGAAAACCACTAAAATGATGATCTCATCTCCCTACTCCCAAACTGATCGACTCGGTAAAATCTGGGTCAGTTTAACTGAACACAAAGCTGAGATAGAAATGACTAGGAGGATACACAGGCTTATTGTACCTCGTGCCATTCAATGGAATGGCATTACATTGTTCTGTCTTTCACCATGTCACTGGCACAGCTAACATATAGTGTAATTCATTTTGTCATTTTCTGCGACAGCCCTGGTTGGGAATCATTGCCTCATTGTATGATCCGGGAAGAGTTGGACACTTGACAGGATCAAATCAAGCAAGAGGACAGTGACAAAGGGCTGAAGTAAAGGCACACATACCAGCCAAGTGAGCCACTGTTGTAAAATGAAATTGTGTACACTGCAAGTTGTAAGAGTTGGTTGAAATTGACACTTCTACAGAACACTTGATTAGGAACGCTCGCAATATTGGTTTGGGGTTACAGCACTTTCTGTTCCATTTTCTCAGCCACATTGATGGAACATTCAAGAGATGCTGGTTCATCCTGATTCGCTACGTTGTTGCGCAATGGGGCAGCAGTACAGCTGTCAGTACAGCTAGCACCCAATTCCAACCTTGGCGGCAAACCTGAATGTGGCGAGCTACTACACGTGTATGATGAGTTGAGCAGATGTACCTTAAGTGTATTCATTTTTACATCTACTGTATGAACAGATATGGAAAGAAACGTGGCGACAACACATTGGCTGGTATGTGGAGGACAAAATGAACAAGACAGTAATGGTTACATTAAAACATTATACAGTACAGAGAGGAGGAACAAAGAAAAGAAAAAGAAACTGCCGTTAGAGATGGCAAAATAAAGCTTCAAATTTGCTTCATGAACCAGTTGTAGTTTTTTTTTGGCTCCTCTAGATGGCACTGTTGGGTTGAATAAAGGGGTTTAAGAAATGGGAAGTCAGTCTGCTTTTAAGCTTAATTTTCCCGTCACGACAGTTTAGCCTGCTGGCTAAAATCACAAAAGGAAAGTGTGTGTTTTTATGCTCAAGTTGTGCATTGGCTGTTGTGGACCCAGTTACAGGGTAAACCTTTGATTGTTGGATCAAGTGAGGTGTGTCAATCCAACACAGAGAACCTTTGGTATTTTGCGTGGCTAGTCCATGAATGCCATAATAGTCGTAAGACCATTTTTGACAGAGTATGAAATAGTTTTGGACATCTTTAAAAACGTAGGCATTATTCAAATCTGCAGGAATTCAGTTTTTTAACAGTGTATCACGAGCGGGCAAGTGGCCAGGCGGTGACGCAAATCTCCCAGATAGCAACTGACTGGGATGCTGGAACGTTAAGGGGTTGAAGGAGAAGAAGAAAGAAAAAAAAAAAAAAAAAAAAAAAAAAAAAAAAAAAAAAAAAAGCTCTTATAACGACAATCTTTTTTTTTTTCATTATACTAACAATAAAATCGCCCAGATTTTGGGGCGACTGACTGGGACACTGGAAAGTTAAGGGTTTGAAGAAGAAAAAAAAGCTTTTACTATAACGACAATCATTTTGATCACTTTACAAATATTGAGGACGGTTAATGACGTGTGGGAGCACATTTAGAGTGTTTCACACAATTTTGATGAACCGAAATTGCGTAACTTCTCTATGTTATCTTGACTAGTGATTTATTGTTGTAATATTATCAAACCGATGCTGCTGTTGAAATGTCTTGTTTGAGCGGCAATACAAGACACCAAAAGTGTCTGAAAACTACACATATTTTGCATGATTCTGGTTTTCTTAAAAATGAACAATGAATGGGAAGCAGCAACAACAGCTCAAGTACATCAGTGCTGAGATTCTGACCTTCGATATCTGCCTCTTCGTTGGCTCAGAGGGTTGTGCGTCGCTACGGCGGCGGCAAAGCTGACGATGCAACAGAGCACCGTGGTGACGTGTGCGGCGGTCCAGCTGGACGTGTCATCCTCAACATAGACTGCCAGCAGGTGCCAACACAAAACCACGAACCACAGCACTGAAGACACTACGTCGATTCTCCTCAACCTGATAATCAGACCAGATGACTTATTGCCTACACCTCTTCAACCAGACATCCAGAGAAGCGTGACTTACCTAGCAGCTCCTGCTAATAAGAGACCAACGAGACACGATGACAGGCCGACACAAACGACCGTTATTTGATTAGCTTGTCCAAAGAGCCACAAGAACTTGGCGTAGTCTACAAGTGTAACTGGGAGGAGCTCCAGCAGGCTCTGCCATGACTGTGCGCCGCCATCGCTGCTGCCATTGTTGGTGGTCGACACATTGCGGGCGTCAGATTGGAGACGATTCAGCTCTTCGTTTGACGCTTGCAGATCGACCGAGAAAGACATGGGGAGCAGGACAGCGCAAATGACGAAGGAGAGGCATCTGAGCAGTACGACCGCCACAGGAAGCGATGCAGAGAGGGAGCCCTGTGGAGAAATAGAACAATGGATTAGAAGCATTTAAGGCTTTAGGAAAGTAGTCAAACATAAAGGGACGAAAGTGACAAAAGCATTTGGAACTTGCCCCTATTTTCCACGATAAGTGAAAATTTTAATTACTTTGAACTAAAATTTAAAGACAATTTTAAAATGACAAGAGCATACCAAGCTTTTGTAGGCCACATGGGCCGAATATGACTGACAGATCTTTAATTTGACACGTCCTAAAAGGGGCTCTACACTAATAAGTGGCCTCTATGAACACCGGTGTTATGACTTGGATCACTTGAAATGTGTTGAAATAGAGCCAAAGGAATTGTGTACCGCATAGGCAGTGGACACTTGGATATGGCGTGTTAATCCAGCATTAATTTTTTCAAATGACATTTAATGGCGATTCTGCACACAGTGTACCTTTATGAAGCCCCTCAGCGACTCTTTTGTGCGTCTGAGGTTATTGCTGAGCAGCACAGTCCGAAGCTGGCGGTTCTGATACTTGATGTAATAGTCGACAGCTGCCTGACACGGTCTGCACAGTTTGTAGTGCTCCTCCAAGTGACACTTGTAAGCGTCAATCTCATCATCGTAGTTCCCCTAGAGAATGAAAAAGAAACGATTATTTCCCTCTTCAGGCTTGACAATGCCAAAGCAAGCATTTTAATTAATACACACATCATCCTTTGGTATAAAAGAGGCCAGCAGCTTGATCTTAGTTGACTGGTTGTGATTGCACTTCCTGCAAAGCAGCATCTTCGAGTTCACCCACTGCATGGTACCAAGAGTGACTTGAGTGGGAATGCTGCCAAACACGCCATGGTTCAGGTCTTCTGTGTACTGGGCCGGAATTGGCTTGTTGTAGTCCCCGTTCTGATATCAGGACAAACAAATGCTTTATCACACGACAAAGTCTTGCACCATGAGTTATGAAGAGTGAGGGGAAACTTACATCCTGAAATCCATTGTACTGGTCACAGCTGGGACAGTCCCAACAGTTCCTGTTGCCATACGGAACGACTGTGTCCTGATTGCAGAACCAGCAGTTTACAGTCGCATTCAGGGGCTTTTTCCTGTCAATTGATCAAAGTGGTTTTAAATCACTATACTTGCATCATGACTGCACATTTAGCGGCAATATTTCATTGTCAATAATTAAACAGCTAACGCTATCCTAATAATGTGGGGAATTTTCAATAGATGTAGAATTGACCCACTTGGCATAGTGCTAATGCAATTGTTATTTTATACAGGGACAGATAACAATGAAAAGAAAGTGCGACCAGAACCTACCACCTGCAGCTTAGTGTGGGCTTCCTGAGCCTGGCCCTAGCTGCACACCTCAGTCAGGACCGGTAAGGACCAGCCATCCTGCTCATCCACTCAGCACCATCCGCGACCTACTGCCTGCTGCCAGGATAAGCTGCACGCCTTAGTCAGGACCGACTCGACCCAGCTGTCCTGCCTACCCAGCCGGTCTAGATCCTATTGCCTGTCCCTGAATGTGTGCTTCCGGCCAGCTACCTATATTAGATGCAGGTAGCCGATGTATGCAGTGCTTCATCGGGTTATCCAGCCAGCTTTGCTACCTGTGTTGGACTTAAGCGACCACCGGGCCGACCACCGGTGTGCTGCACCCTCTTCCTAAAAGCTGCGCCCTCGGTCAGAGCTCCGCGCCCATGCCCTCTTTCTCGTCTGACCCTGGTTGTGACCGACCTATGCCGCGCACCATCTGCTTCTACCCCGCCTGAGTACCCTGGACGCTGTCGACCCCTACGCCTGTTTAAGTGAGGCTCGACACTTCCAGTCCATCAGCTCGCACCGTTGTCTGTGACTACCCTGACGAACCGCGCCGATTCGTGGAGGTTTTTGTTTTATTGTGGGTGTGCGTTTTGGGAGCGAGAATCCTTCTGGATGTTTGGGGTTGCCGCGCAATATAGACAGCAGTTTAAGACTCATTATTGAGTCCCAATAATGATACTTCCTGCACCCTTAAATCTTTGATTTGCCGGTTCTTAGTACGAATGGAGAGCCACATCCATGCCATTTTGTTACCTGTTAGCAAGCTTGTAGATGAGCGCACCGCCTGCCACAAACGCTGTAGTGCTGTACAACAACTGAGGATAGAGTCGCAGAAGGTCATTGAACGTCTCCATTGCATGAACCGAAAAGCCAATGGTAGAATAAATTGGAAATGCGTCTTTTTTTTTTAAAGCTTCTGCTTGTCCATGTTGCACGCCGAGTTGGAACTAGCAAAGGAGCCTGTCCTTTTTCCAGGCCCATGCGTCGGAAACGGAAACTACGTCAACACCGGCTGCCCCGTTAGTGCTGCATTTTTGGAAAGATTTGGAGAATTATACAGTATATTGTGGAAAACAAATTACAGGATTACATTGAATTGGAGAAAAAAAGTCATTCATTTTTAATTCAAAGACAGCAAAATGTCTATCTTTTGCTAAGAAAGTTTTATATCCATAAAAAGATAGATGAGCAAATCTCTCTCTCTCTCTCTCTCTCTCTCTCTCTCTCTCTCTCTCTCTCTCTCTCTCTCTCTCTCTCTCTCTCTCTCTCTCTCTCTCTCTCTCTCTTTCTCTCTCTCTCTCTCTCTCTAAACTAAAAATGTTTAGTTTTAAATTGAACAGGGGGTGGGATTAAATAAAACCTACTTATTACCACTCCTTTTCAGACATGTAAACTCTGCTCATTATTTGCTGTATATTGTATTCTTTTTGTATGTAGCACTCATACAGTCATAATTTTCCTGACTTTCACTTTGGTTTATTTATTTATTGATGTATTGTTTACATGTTTAAGACAAATAAAATTCAATCATTCATTCTGTCTGTCTGTCTGTCTGTTCGTCTGTCCGTTCGCCCTTTCTGTCCAGCTATCGAGGACTTGAGGACATTTATTATTATTATTATTATTATTATTATTATTATTATTATTATTATTGTAGTTGTTGTTATTATTATTTATTACTGACCAGCAGAGGGCAGCAGACTGACAATGATCAGGCTTTCACTGGTCTCAATACATAAAAGTGCAGGGCCACATTGATCTTTAGAACTAAAAATCAACAGAGATGAAGTTAGCTCGTTTTAGACGCAAAGCTCTCTTTAGTTTATTTATAAAACACAAATGTAGTAGGTTAGTGCAATGTTTTGGGCAGTTCCCTGATTAATTCAAGGCATGCGTTATAGGAAACTACAGTGGAGCCTCGGTTTTCTACCACAATCCGTTCCAGAAGGCTGTTCGAGAAGTGAATCGTTAGAATTCCGAATCATGTTTTCCCATTACTAATGATGGAAAGAAAATGAATCCGTTCCAAGCAAAAAAAAACAAAAAACATATTTTTTAAGCATTTTTTCATTTGCGCATTTTTGTCCGATCGCGCAACTGCAGCGCACTGCCGAACGCGCAACCGTAGCGCGTCACCGACCGCGCAACTGCACCGCGCTGGCCGCATTATTGTGACAGAGCCGTCGCTGAAATTTATAAAATATTCTTAAAGTCCTTATGTACTTTCCAAAATTGAAGTGGACCTCAGTGCGCAGGGAGCTTAATTTGGTCCGATCGCGCAACCGCAGCGCGCCGGCCGGGCGCTCACTGTCACATTGCTTGAGGAGCGCCTTTGTGTTTTAGGATGGCTTTACTGCTCCCACTTGCTTCCTTTGGAGGCATGATTGGAATTGATGCAATCCTCAGAGTAACGAGAAGGTAATAACGAACGGAGTCAGTTGGCATGCGGGTCCTCTCGGCTCATCTCGTGAGGTTCGACAACCGAATTTTGTCCGACATCCAAAGCAAAAAAATCTCGAATCTTTTGTTCGAATACCGATTTGTTCGAGAACCGGGACGTTAGAAAATCGAGGCTCCACTGTATTCCAGTTAATCTTTCACTGATTCATTCTCAGGTGTTTTTTTTTTTTTTTTTTTTTGGAGTCATTCCCTTTGAGTCATGGGAAAAATAACATATTCCCTGTGGTGGCTTTATAGTTAAGGTTGGTAAACAACTTCTAAACACTGGCCCCTGTGACTCCACTGTTCATTCTGACACATCCCATTACTAACTTTGAAGTCCAAAACAAAAAGAGCAAAATGTATCCTGGGGGTCTATAGAATTTGTGTGAGGAGCTATAAAAACAACACTTCATCAGAGACGCCATTCAAGAATGGTGATCTGCAATATATTCAAATGAGAAGTATTGTGTGAGGGGCAAACCAAAGAACTTTGTTTTATCCACGGCCCCTTTCCATCTTTTTGCTGGCCTCTCCTGAGTGACTTGGATGTGCACAAAATGACTGAAAAACAAAGCAGCGTTGATTCCAGCATAAATGGACTGGAGGGATGAGTGTGTGTGTGCGCACGTGCATGTGTGTGGAGTATGTATTGGTAAGACACAAGAACATTTAGACTGGCGTATCAATCTGCTGAGGAAAAGGAAAGCGAGGTTTTGTGGAGAGAAGGCGTGTGAGAAGGCGAAATACACAACATGAACAGGCTGTGAGAAAAGAGAGCTCCAGTTGGTCGCTCTTTGTCAAAGGCCCCTCAACTCTCCTGCTGGGCCTTACTCGGCTCTTGTCCTCCTGCCACAATGCTACGCACCCTTCCCCAAATGCGCCCCCCAACTGCCCTCCACATGCTGGAGCTTTGCGCTGACAGGCTGCGGCCCGAACCTCAGCATATGGAGGGCTACTCTCCAATGTGCTCCACAGCTGGGACCCTGCTGGAAAGGGCACACGGCCTTCACACCAACACATGCTGCCTGCTGGAAGCACGCTTCGAGCACATGGGACGGCTTCAAAATGGCAATTGGGCAGGGAATCTACCGACATCTTACAGTCTTCACGTCAAACTAATCAAGACACATTTTATGCACTTCACAGTCAAATCTTGTTGGGTATAAATTACTTCCATAGTGTAATTAATTAAGTGAGCTCAGTGTTGGGTCAATCCACCCTTCACTACTGACTACTGAACCAATGTTGACTCACGACCAGAATATTTTGCCATTCTGATGCTAATGAGAGATTTAACCATCTACTTAACCACATCGGCTTTCATCTCTATACATATTCACTCAACCACATCATTTGTGAGAGTGGAAGAAAGAAACAAAGAGAAGGTGAGAAGCAAGGAACCTCTTTTGAAAAACTTTTTCTGTCTTGCAGTTCAAAATAAAACTCAAAAGTCTTTTGTTTGCTAATGACAACCAGAACATGCACCACGACCAAGGTAGACCAAGACAATTTTGGATAAGCACAAAAGTGTGGTCTTTACGTATGCCCTGAATGTGGAGAGATATGAGCATTATTCACTTAGAAAATAAGGAAAATGCTGAAAAGAAAACCCCAAAAAACAATGAAAGCAACAATGGAAAGTCTGGCGGAGTAACACATGATCAATCACAGCAGAATATGTTTTGGATCATATTGCATTGTTCAAGGTGCTTGCAGGGTTGAGGTGGGGGTTGGAGTTGGGAGGTGCCAAAGCCACCTGTCTGGGTGGTTTTGGCAGCCAGAGTTGTCCCGTCGGAGACAGGGGTCACCAGTTATCATTATGACCTTTTAATACCTGAAAGGTAGCAGCCTTACTGCTTGGCCTGGTATGCCACAATACAGTGCCGGTCCGAGGACAGGTGGTCATTAAAAGGGCCGTAATCCCCTGCTCCCCGCTCTCAATGAATAGCTCATGGCCAGGAGGACGGTCAAAGAAAAAGTGGAATGAGGGAGGGATGGAAAAGGAAAGACAAAAAGGGGGCAGATAGAGCTCCCTCCCGTGGGCTCCGTTTTTGGATGCTGGGACGGCGGCGCTCTTTCAGTTGAGACTGCAGGCCGCGCTTCAGAGCGGATGTGTTAACAGTTTCAGGCTCAATGGAGGGAGAAATCCTCACAAAGGGAGGTGTACAAATATTGTGGGAATCCGTCTGCTCTTTAATATTTCATGAAGGCTCACAATCTATTCATGGGACTCCATTCCTTTGGAGGGGTCGGCATTCAGGCTCACTCTGCAGGCTCAATGGGTAGCCCTTAATTGAGTGCCCGCTCATTCTTGGTCTCCCTGGTAGATTGTTCCCCCGTGAATGCCCTCGCCTCTTCATCCCCCTCTTCTTCTCCCTGAGAGTGGCCCAAAGAAAATGGGGGCATGCCTTGCTGGTGGTGCTTGTGGGAGAGTGATGAAGGAGATGGAGGTGGTGTTGTGCGTGTGTGTGAGGGGGGGATGAAATATGATAATGGGGGCAATAGGGGATGGTAGTGCGTACAGATCTTGGGGCAGGGGGCTAATTCTCAGGGCGATGCTGCATTTCCCCTAGATGGCAGGAGCGTGTGGGCTTGCATGTCAGGGGGAGTCTAAGGAAGTGGCGGGGTGGTTGCTGTGTGAATTTGTTTAATGACCGAGAGTTACTCAAAAGCACCGAAGCTGAGAGAAATCAAATGAGAGCATTTTCTTCATTGGGCATTTTATACATGCGTGTGCTGTGCAGAGTTCAGGGTGGTCACATTTTGGGACACATGAGATGTCTACAAGGACAGCTGGCTACAAGAAAAGGAACATCAGGACATGTTTCATTATTTTTATTCATATTCAAGAGCTACCTGTCAAGAGTCTTCTGGCATTATTAATAGCAGCAGTAAATATTTGAATCCTAACCCTAAGAGTTAGTATGTGACTTTGTTAACATCTGTCAGTAGACCAAGGAGACATGATAATACTAATTGATTCATAATAATAATAATAATAAGTGGACTTAAATACAGTACTGTATGTGCTCAAGTGATGCTGCAGGCCTCCAGCTGGAACCTGCGCTCCTGATCCTGAGATTAAAGGTCATCCTGTGTTTTCTAAGGGCCTGTAAGACCCGGGGAGTCTGACTCAGTCCTACTGACTCGCCTTTAATGCCCCAAACTGTGTCCAACAGGCTTATGTGCCTGCCAGAGAGCCCACAGAGAGGCAAATCTTCCGCATCCAACACTCACAAGTGAATGTACGCACACAAATGGTGGATGCATGATTTATCCAGGCCCTAGCACACCCGCTATCCAGCATGGGACCCCCTAGGTGGAGTGTGGCAAAGCCATGCTAAATGGATTTTGCAGAGGAAGAGATTTAAAGCTTTTCATTGGCTTCACTTTGTTTCACTCGAGTGCATCTCGGGTCTTTGATGGATGCTCACAGGCTTTCTTTCATTTTTTAAACAGTACTGTATAAATAAATACTAACATAAATATATCAGTTTCAAACCTCACATAAACATAATTTGATTCAAATTCAGACGAACGCTTTCTCTGATTTAATCCCTGGCGAACCACCGGCTCAGGAGGACGAAGTCCAGGAACAGTCTAATCCAAACATCCCCGGATATGGAGCACTCTCACCATGTTGCTCTGCCGGGCCTTTGTGCTATTTGGTATTAACGCCACAAGTGTCGTCTGAGCCTCAGACTGACTCGTGATTAGGTTTTCTTTTAGCTGTTCACAATTGGCTGTAACCGCTCCAAACACTTTGTATAATTTCTGTCGAGTATTTCTTTAAAAAATTTATATATTCATGGTTTTTTTTTTATGTGACACGATACAAATTTAGTTAATTGGAGTCTGTTAATCAAAAACAAATGTTTAAAAGAAATTTAAAAACATGTCATGTTTTGTCTGAATTTGGGTTCAAGAATATATTTCATCCAAAATGTTTATTCGCCATCAGGCAAATTAACTAAAGTGAAGAATTGTGGGAATATGATTTCAAGATTTGTTTACACTTTTGAAAATCATTGGCCAGAAATTAGGGCACTGGCAAAAGTTCCGCATTGCCTGGCATGCAGAAATAGAACTATGCCATTAAATAGTTTTTTTTCTTGAATTAATCAAAAATGAACTCTAAGTTTCTCACCATTTAATTCATTTTCAAGTGAGGGGCATCATAAAATCTCCTTGTATTGAGAAACGCTGTCCGACTTTAGCAATTCTGCTAAGTGGACACCCAAGCCTCCATAGTATTTATATTTTTACTATAGGCAACGGTGTCACTTAGATAAACAGCGCAGAAGTTCATCTCATCGGGCACACAAAAAGCCAGAGTGTGCCGCTTGCAATGGCTCCGCTGAACTTTGACCCGCACGGGTCACAGAGAGCATTTGTCCCTCGATAATTGGACAGAAGGGCCCTTTCGCTCTTCATTTAACCTTTGGGGTTCCAGAGCTTTCTTCCGATGCTACCATAAAGCCCGCGGTCCCGACCGAGTGTTTTCAGGCCTGTTTTTCCACCCCCATCGCAAGCCTTTGAAAGTCAGAGAAAAGCTGAAGTGTGCTTGCCCTGTTGGACACAATGGTAGAGTTAGTGACCCCTGACCTGACCGTCCCGGGCCTTTCTTCCTGGATCAGGGGCTGCCTTTCGCCACGCTGGGTTATTGCTGCGCAGCTTGGCAACGGAGTCAGTGTAAACACTTCTTTACTTCACTTTAGACTCCCCCACAACTTGTCTCTCACGGGCGCACCACTTCGAGATTTGTCTCTTGTTCGGGGGTCTGTTTGAGTACTTCCAGCGGCAGCTTTATCATCCATCACTCTGACGTCTCTTTGTCAATGCTCCAATGGGGAGCCCAGTTGCTCAAACAGGTCGGCTAAAGTCATCAATGTATTGAACATGCACATGCTTTGTTTGGAAGATGTTGCAAACATCACGTGTTCCAGGAGAAGCTCACTATGCCATAAGATGTTTCTTACTCGATATTTTTAACCAAAATGCAGTTTGGTCCAGAGATTATCACAGGGCATAGTTTTTGTCGACAAGGGGGCGCCTTGTTTTTGTAGACAAGGGAGCTCCTTGTCTACGCAAACTTTGCCCTGTGAAGTACAATTTTGGTCTTCAGTTAAACGGACTTGCATGTTTTTGGATTGGGACTGTAAACAAAAACAAAAACTGCAAGTCAAGATTCAAAAAGACCAACACTGACAGTGAGGTAGGAAAATTAAACAGATGCACCACCATGGTTCGTATTTATAATGTACTTACACATTCTTATTTTGGCAGGACATTCCGAGTGATTTGATCTTATCATTGTCTCATTCCAGTCTGGTATGTTAAGCATCTGTTTTCACAATCCGGTTGTTGTGGCATTTCTGTGACTCTAAATCCCATCTAATTGGGAGCCCACTACATTTAAAACGACTTCCTTTCCTTAATCTCTCAAGTGCTGCCCTGAATCTTTGTGTATCATTGCGCTGTTGTCACGGCGACTGCCCATCCACGTGGTGCGGCCGGCCAGATGCTGAGCATGCACCCGCAGTACGTGGAGCATCCTGTGAGGTGGCCACAAACATATGGGCGGAGAAAGGACAGCTCCCCTAGAGCTGCCTGCCTTTTTCCTCAGGGACAGAAGGCTTTTGTCCCGAGCCTATCCTCCATACCACTTAATGTTGCACAACAGCAGTGTACAGTATTGTCAACTGCGCTCTGCTTCTGTGGTGCCGTCAGCCACTCAATAGTGGCCCGCTCCCTTCTTGCCTCTCATTCCCAGTGGGTGTTTTAGTGTCCTCTTCTTTCATCTCTTTCTCAAGCCACCTTCTCCCTTTGCTACTTTTGCTCACTTGTTCTCCTGAGTGATCATTGTCTGAGAACAATTAAGCCATCTGATTTCTCCAATACTCTGTTGTCATGTGTGCTTTGTTTTAAAACGGGGCTGTCAAAATGCAGGAGAAGGCCTGGAGGTCATTTTGGTATCTGGATCTGTGAAGCTCTCAGCATGCAGACCCTAAAAATTGGTTGAGGGCTAAGTCTGATGTGTCACTTTCAAATGTGTTCACATAAGTAGAGCTGCATTGATATTGTAAACTTCATTTTACTATTAAGAAAACAATACATTTTTAAACCCTTAAAACTGCCAGGTTCAAAATTGGACAAACCCAGGAAGATGTGTTAGCTACAAAAAAATGGGTTGTTTTGCAAAACAACCCAGGAAAATGGGTCAATTTAACAGTCCAATTTTTTAAGCCTAATTGGGTTGTTTTTAACGCAGCATTTTCAATGGTGCACCCAACATACATTTTAAAAGCTATATGAGGCGACATAAAACACTGGAGGAGAACATGGCTGAAACACATGATGAAATGAAAAATCATATAAGAGGATGGGAGTTTTTAAATAAATGTTTAGGTCTGGATTAAGATGACTATGGATAGCCTGCACTTGGATTTTTCTTAATGAGACATTTGTAAACAATTTTTGTTGCAATGACATGTTTCTATTTTGTGTATGTGTGTTCCTGCATGGGTTTCTTTAGTTAAGATTGATTGTTTAGTAGTGGTTGTGATTTGTTTTGTTTTTTTGGTTTTGGTTTTATGGACAGTACTGTTTTTGTTTTTTTAATCTATGTTAATCTCCATATGAAACAAAAAGAAGTAGGGCTGCTAAGGTCAAAATTGGAATTAATTCCCAGAAATTCATTTATAGAAATGGCAACTTTAAACAATTCTGGGAGTCTTTAGTGAAAAAAACTAAAATAGATTTCAATATACAAACGGTAAAAAAAGTGCAGTACTGTGTGGGAATCAACAGGAATATGCATGATTTGATAAGAGTCCATTGAAATAAATGGGAATCTGTACCCAAACGTCCTTAATCAAACTTTCTGGGAAATCACCTCAACTCATGGCTAGCAAGCATTTTCCAGTTAATAGTTAGCCAAAACAAAAGGAAAAGTGATTTATTAGGCCTAGTTAAATAATGAAACTTCTTAAAGGCCTCCCCCTTGTCAGCCCAATAAATGTGTCTGTGCCCATTTAGGCCTCAAGAAATATGTCCCCTCTTAATAGACAGGTGACCTAAACAGCTGGAAGACTGCTTTTCCCAAGATGTCTGCACATTTTTCCCCCTGCCGCCCCCATTGTTAGCATAATGTCACATCTGTGACCCTGTCTGTTCCCGCTGTCATTAAAGTTGTTCATCCTCTTCTCCGCTCATACCTTCCGCTACATTACATCCTGTCTGGCTCCCTCACTGCGCGTGAGAGTGAAAGCCCAGCGTCTTAGTGTTGAAATAAGCCGCTATCCTCCTTGTGTCTAATCCTGTTTTAATTTGACACTCCTCGCTGGACACGCGAGGCTGCTTCCCACAAATGAATGACACGGAATGTCATCGAAAGTCTCGCACAATTCCGTTGTGTGGGGCTCAGGATGCGTTCATGTTTTATTTTTGGCTTTTACCCTTCTTGACTACTTTGGTACCGTTGATTTCCAAGTCATCTCAAAAGTTATCGCGCTCGCACACACACACACACACACACACACACACACACACACACACGCACGCACGCACGCACACACACACACACACACACACACACACACACACACACACACACACGCACACACACACACACACACACACACGCACGCACACACACACACACACACACACACACACACACACACACACACACACACACACACACACACACATTGAGCATGGTGTGTGCGATCCAGCCGAGAACACCCAGTTTTCCACATCTCAGCTTGTGGTTAATGATCTGCCTGTGCGGCCTGGCTGTGTGACAGCAGAGGCAAGCTCTGTGGTGTTAATGAGAGAAGAGGACGGACGAGCCTCCTCCTCTCGCACACACAGCCCTTTGTCTCTGGTGCTGCCCCCCCCCCCCCCATCATTAGTCTAATGTGGCCCTCTCCCGCTACTAAAAAGGCCACTGCCAGTTTGCCAGTAGGTTCACAGATGCAAATGCCAGCCCTGTGCTAATAGAGGTAAATGAAAATTAATTGATTCTCATTCAAAGGTCTTTTCATTTGCCTGTTCTCCCTCTGTGTTTTCTTAATATGCAGACCGTGTCCCCACAACAATACATGCTCTCACTGAACCTTAACTTCTCAAAACTAATGCAATGTGGTGACCATTGCTATGCAGAGTGGATGACTCAAAAGCGAGCACAGGAGAAAGCGTCCTGCAACGTAGCTATTTATGAAACGTGTATCTTTGCTCACTAACACTGGCCAAAGCCAGAGGCATGTTCTACTAAATGTCTTCTAAAGACAACTTCAGAGGTTGAAGAATTGTAGCCTCCATACTTGTTGCTGAATTCAACAAGCTTTTACCCTGACACTTCCACTGTCTATGCTTCTTCTTCTTCTTGTTTTCGACATTATCTTGATGTCTTATCTGCATATCATTATCCTCAGGGATTCTTGAGCTACACAATTCCAGTCCAACTGTTAGTTGGAATTTCCTTAATAATCTCATGACTAACAATATATATAGGTGGTGGTGGTGGTGGGCGATTTCTCATCCGTGTCTCTCAAGGGTAAAATACAAGTTCCCTTTTTTTTTTTTTTTTTTTTTTTTTTATCAGGTCGCTAGCGTGCGATGCAGCTATAATAATGATGTTGGACAAGTCACAAGTTGGAGATAAGGCTGCGCGGCTCCCTGGCTGTTGTTCTGTTCTACGACTGCCTGTTTGTTTAGCAATCAATTGATCACCCTATGTTTGCTTTTTGTCATTAACCAAGCCTCCTCGTGCGTCTTACTCTTTCTTGCCTAACTCCTGCGGGCATAAAAGCGAGGATTGCTGCTTGGCGAAACATTAACCAGAAAAAGGTGAGGTGACAGGGATGAAAAGGGCCTGCGGGGATGATGCTGTTTTTATCTACCAATAGCACGATTGTTCTTGGGCCTGTAAACTGTTACCGAGGGGTCAGCTGAGGGGTCACGTTGGCTTTTCAGCCAGTTTTGATGAGACAGAAGCTCATTATGCTGATATACAAGCACGTGTTACTCTAGCAAACTTTATGGCTTCGGGCCTACATATAGTTTGAAGCAGCGTGACGATCCAGTTTGAACAAGCCTTATGAAATACAGAAGATGTTTGTGACACAAGGTGTTGATGTCACTCAGTGAAAGCACACTCACCCCCCAGATTGTCTACAAAAGTGAATCACATTCCCTCCTTTTAGCCAAAGCCGGCTAGCATTACAGCATTCCAAAAAACGTACCGTGAGAGCCAATCAAGACAATGAGCACAAACACGCAAAAATAACCGCCTCTCTATGCTCCCGCGCACAAAACGCGACACGTTGCGGAATCTCAAACCAATCAAAGCCAATAAACGCAACAAAGCTGAGCGCATTTATGAAAGAAAAAGGAGAGATGGTCCTTCAATGGAAGCTGGTGAAAGGACGGCCATTTGCTAAGCTATCATTCATTGCGCTAAGGCTCCCATGCCCGTACAAGCTTGCTCCCAGCTCCATACACTTGTTGTCATTGTGACACGCCGGCAGAGTGAAGCCTCTGTAGTGTCGCGATCAATTGAGGGCCTGACAACACCACACTGAACCGGGGTGCCATTTGTTAGGGACCACCACCCCTAACCCACCCCACATGGAAACCCCCTTCTCTCCCCATCTGTCAGGAGGCCTCCGAGGCACTTTTTGTGTCCTTCGTGGACGTGTGAATGTAAGTGGGTGGGAAAGCGGAGGTTAATCAAGATCTGGATGTGGACGGGGGTGCGGGGGTGCACATATGAGAAATTGAATGTGTGCTAAGTCATTATGTTGATTTCCTTTTTTCTCTCTCGCCACAAGACACTGAAAGAATACTTTCTTCAACGCTCCTTTCTTCTCAGCCGGACAATCTTCTACCTCCTGTGCTGCCCATTTTCGTGCCCAGAGG
The DNA here is from genome assembly GCF_054491065.1 of Syngnathus leptorhynchus. Lineage (NCBI taxonomy): Eukaryota > Metazoa > Chordata > Actinopteri > Syngnathiformes > Syngnathidae > Syngnathus > Syngnathus leptorhynchus. The sequence continues at coordinate 11,365,170 of NC_141195.1, forward strand.
GACGGATATCTGGGAATCGGGTCAATTAAGGATGACGGCATGCTGATAAGGGAAAGGGGAGCAAAGGTGCTGTTATTACAGAACTCTGCTAGCCATGCATCCACGCATCTATGGTCCTCGCTGTTCTTCCAGACCAACTTCCCACAACCCCAGCATACAGCTACGCCATTATGAAAGCCCCTCACAACCAAATGCCGACACCCCATGCCTACAGACTAGGAGCATATTTACAGTAGGTTATTGGAAACACACCTGCCTGTCACTCTGTTGTTCGCACTGTTTGCTTGACAGCAATAAAAAAAAAATACCATAGTAAATGTCATTCTTGCATTGTGAAATTTGATGAGCTTTCCGAAAGAGGCTCATCAACATCAAGAATTGTGCACAATAGTCAAGTTTATTTCAAGTCGGGTTTATTTGTATAGCCCTAAATCACAAGCAGTCTCAAAGGCTATGCTTCACATAGACAATCAATTGACAATTATTCTCAAAGCATCCCCTGTTCTTGGGATGACAATAATTGCTTCAAAGCACTTGTAAAAAAAACTTTGTCTGATTATTTACTTGATGATTGTCCAAAAAGAAGTATTAGTTGATAACTACATACCAATCAGGAGAGAATTACTGACTCCTTTCATTTCAGTTGAAAGGTTATTGCCACTATCTGGTGCAAAGCTCCGTCGGGAACTTTTTTCATCCCTCTTCACGCACCTGCAAAGTCTTAAACCTACAGTGCTCACTTGGTAATGTCTGCGCTATTGATGATTCACAAAACACTGAACAACTATTTGTTCTTCTTTTCTCGGGCTCAATTCACGAGTTGGTGGCCTTTAAAACAAACTCTTTCCTGCTGACCGCAGCCTTAGATTGGGGTTCATGTTGGTTCTAGCTCACAATGAAACACGTGGTGACCTTTGAGCCGTGGTACTGACCCCACTTTCTTCCAGGGGTTAGGTGGAGAAACAGATGTGGCTCAACTTCCCCCATGAACAACAGAATGAGGCCCTCTTGTCAAAGTACTCTGTTTTCTCCTTCATGTGGGTGAAAATGAAGCTCAAAGTGGATGAAGGTGGGTCTAATTGGGATGCTGCATTCGGCTTGTGTCGCTAATTGCTGCATGCTCGTCCACGCTTTTGTACACAGCCAAACAGAATACAAAGCAGGCATTTCCATCTATCCATCCGTCCATCCATCTTCTTCCGCTTATCCGGGGTCGGGTTTCCTTGTGGTTAAAATGTTCAATGCTGACGAAGTCCGTGTAGCACCAGTAGGTGGCAGTCCAGGCCTGAAGGCAGTGTGGGAATGGCATACACACATAACTCAACTCACTCAATCCAAAAAACATTTGAGTCATTCATTGAGGGACACTGATTGAGGGATACTTAGTTCCACCAAACACGATATTTGCTTTTTTTAATTGAATCATGGAGTTAGTGCTGCACTTCATATCTGATGATATTGATCATTAGTTCTGTCTTTCACCAAAATGAATTAAATATCAAATAAAATCAGACACAACTATCTAGAGGAAAACACATGTCGGAGTAAAACGATTTCTTTGTTTGCGAATAATGTATGAACCATTGATACACTTATGAGCGCATGTTGACCCACTATCTAAAATCAAATTTATCTTGTAAGCGGGCTCATTGTTGGCACGAGATATGTTACTGTTTTGTTGTCTGAATGTCACTTTGATGCAAAGCTAAAGCTGAGCATCAGAGTCAATTAACACACTATCGAGTTTCTAGAACATCAAGAGGAAACCAGAGAAAACTTACAATGATTGCCAGTACATGAAATTAGGATGCAGAAAGCACATTAAAAAGAAACTTGTATTCAATATTATTTGGGTTTTTCAAGCTATTGCATCGTTGAAAGTGTCAAATTGATTGAAGCATAATTAACAGATTTGAAACCCATCCATCCATCCATCCACTTCATCCCCACAAGCATTTTAATTGTATTAACAAGGGAAACAAAACAAAGTCGTGCTCTCACTCTCACATAGTCGAACGAGTCATTTGATAGAACACAAGGACTGAAATTCAAAAATATTTTTGTTACATACAATCATCATATGTAAATGAATTTAGAATTTAATTTTTTTCTGATAAGAAACAATGAAAGCACAAAGTTCTCATACTGGTTACCCGGGTTATGGCCGTAAATGTTTAACATGCCATCGAAACACTACGCTTTACTTCCAGTGGCTCATGTCTGATGAGCACTGGTCCTGCTCTTAATTAAAAGCATCACGAGACTGGAAAACCAGTCAAGGGACAATGGGTGGGAAAGGTAATAACGCCCCATTTAAATCACCCCAAATGGGACACATGCTTGGACGTAGGGGAGACCTTTTCTTTTGCCTTTCAGGCACTGCCCGAAAATGTAAGATCCCGGGGCGGCATCTCTCTCTCCCAGCATGTCGCCGGGGCTATGAGGCCCATGAGCATCCTCAGCGTGAACCCTCTCTATTTTTTTTTTCCAAGGCCAGAAGAGTCATAAATGTCTTGTTCCTATTGTGTGGGAACTCATCTTGGACATTGTCCCCGTAACTCTGCCCACCAGTTGCCAATAAGTGGGACATGATCTCCTATCGAGCAGCAGTCTAGCATTCCTGACATTTCCAGTCGGCTGTCTGCCGTAAGGTCGCAAGAGACGGCATCAAACACAGAGACACCTTGTTGTGATTTCGTTCCATGGCGAGCTTGTCTCCACGCTGGAATGCTATTGTCTTGAGAGGAGGAGCAACCGACATCTAAATAACTAAACAGTTTCTAAACAACAGACTGACATTTGGGATTTCATAGGGCACAAAGGTGGAGTTCAATCATGATGAGAGGCATTTTAAAAATGTGGTTATGCAATTTATCTATGGTTAGAGAGACAAAAATAGTAGGATTAGCATGGTGAATAATTCACCATATTTCTATTTGCCATTGGATGCATCTTCTCTATTGTTTTATCCAGATGTGCCTTATATGATTTGGTCTTTGCATATTCTGAACAGATAAAGCACATTTCCGGGCGATTCCCCTCACATGCGAGTTGCTGCGATTCAATCCATTGAGGTCTCCTTCAGTTTCTCTATGCTCTGAGATGAGGAGAAAGTTAATGGGAGAATTTAACTTTCACTTGCGGTCCTAAAATAAAGTGTAAAAAAAGGATAACGGCATGTATTGCGGCCTCTTAGCCCCCGGGTTCTGGCGTTTTACCGCTCCGGATTTAAAGTCTCGTTACTGGCAAATTATTAGACTTAATCTAGTCAAGTAGCGTAGCGTTCCAATCACCCTGAAGGCTCCTGGCAGCCTCCTCGAACAGTAGGGGGATTCATCTGAGGCAGCCATATGCTGCCTCCCGCTCTTAGGGGGGCTGGGGGTGACTCATGTGAAGTCTATTCAAACATCACTTGAGGCACTTTGCCGGCAGGTAGCGCCTCAGCTAGCAGTTCCATGCGTTGCAAAATGGCTGCGATGTTGGTGATGGAGCACCAACATCCCGCGGTGTGCAGACAGATCAGGGAGGTGACGGCTAAGCTTTGCCTCAGGGCATGTGGTGCCTGGTAAGCCGTGGGGCAGTGAGGTGCGGTGAGAAATCCTCTTTGAACCGTGGGATGCAGGTGGAATGTGCTGAGTCAGCAGGTCACTTTTACGCACATGCTTAAAAGGATGAGCCTGGAGAGCCAAGCTCATGCTAATTGTCCTTGATGTGATGTTCTGCTCTGTGACCGAGTTTTACCAGTCATCATGACCTATCCATTGTCCTCATTCAACGCAACAAAGCTGCATTTATTTATTTTTGCCTTCAGCTTTTATTTTTACCTCAAGACTCAAAAGAAGAGGTTGTGTATCGCAGTTTACTTAAAAATGTTTTAGAGTTGCTGGGCTGGATACATGCACTTTAAAGTGGAGCAACATTCGTCTTGTTGTCACCTTTTTATTGTGATATCTGCAAAAAGAATCTGAAAATTGAAAGGCTGCTCTTCAAATGAAGTCATCGATTAGCAAAAATGTTCCATCACATGATGACATTCTTCATCTTGGTTTGTGAACAAATTCTTGAACAGATTTATGTTGGGTCCCATTAGACTTACAATATTTTTCATAGTTTATGATCATTATGGATGTATTGCAATTATCATTGTAAAGCGCTTTGGGCACCATATGGTGTAGATCAAGCGCTATATAGTAAGTGCAGTCCATCCATCCATCATGCTTGGTTGGCATGTTTCGTTTTTTGACCACCTGGGGCTCCAGACCATCTTTGGCGTGACAGAGACTCTCACAGAGGCGCACTCTGACTCATGAATTGCATCCTCCCCTACCCTGGTTCAGGCTTCAATCGTTTACTTTACAGCACAGATGTGCTTCCGCCATTTCAAGACTTTAGTGTGCAACTAGCACATCACATGTAAATGAATTTAAAAGGTGTCACATGATTAAAGTCAGCTGTGATCACTCGCACGGCGGCGCAGCCCTCCCTCTTGTTGATCCATCACCCGGTGCTTGTCTGCATCAGCTCTAAACTGCCTCCCAACAGATAACACCTCAAGCCTAGGATTTACGCTGGGCATGAAGCCCGAGCCCTCCGACAGAACTTTATCAACTGCCGTTGCAGTCTACCCCTCAACAAATCAAGGCCCAGCGAATCCCTGTTAGCCCCCAGCCTACCTCCAGGTGGGCACTACTAATGAGCTCTGATCGTCGCTTTGGCGTGGGCCTCTTCTTCCCAGGATCGGAGGGGGCCACAGAAGGGGTGTTGGGGGGGGGGGAGTCTAAGGCTGGGTCAGTACCAGGCAGGGGGCTATGGATGGGACAAGAGCGGGGAAGGGTAGTTGGGACACATGCACTGTTCAGACCTTATTAATGGTGAGTTGCTGAACGAGTGTGGGAAGAGCGAATGTGATTAAAAAAAGGTTGCCACATGGCACATTCTAAGACACAAGTCTGTTTTCTGTCCTTTCTGTTGTCTTGTTTGGAAGTAAGCTTATAGTACTATAGCTTGTACTTGTTTCCTTGCTTGTTGAATGAGCCAGGCGGTAGGTCCTCCTTTTCCTGCTCTGCTTTTACAGTGGCACATATTCGAAAGTAAATAGATCCACGTGAAAGAGAACGCCAGTGACTAATGGGATTGTTTGTCTGATGCTGCCAGTGTTATTTCCTGGGCTTTTGAAGGGATTGATGCACATGCACAAATCTTCTCCTCTGTAATGTTTGGCCCAAAATACGAGTTAGAGGAAGGGAATGCAATGAATCTCCCCTTTAGAGGGGAGTGGAAAGCTGGCCCGTTTTGGGTAAAAGGAGGAACTTTGATGATGGGATGGTGTTTGCTGGGACCGTAAACACAGTCCTCGTTTCAACTATTGTCCATGCTGCTCCACAATTTTAATTCGTCAATCTTGCTTGGTTTATAAAGTCATTGATTCAAATTTAAATTGGATTCAAAGAAAAAGTTCAACACTCCTTACATGCATCTCCAGAAGAGTCCCATTCACGTTTTGTCGAATTTTAAATTATATGATCAATGATTTGACGTGGTAAAACCAAAATAATCATGGCACGAAAGAATAAAAGCATGGAATACAATTTTTAACGTTTAAGAAAGATCTTAAGATATTTGAAGCTTTTGGTTTGTTATTTATATGCTGGCGAGCTCTGCATGTGCTGGGTCTCCTGTGGTGCTGGTCACTCGGAGTGGATTGCCCTGCCTCGTGGGTTCAAGGCAATGCCATTAAGACCTTTTTGTCACCCGTGAGTGAGGTCATTTCTCTTCTCCACTGGCCAATGAATGTCTCCTCTTATGATTTTGTTTAGCTCCCGCAAACAAAAGTGCAAAGCTTTGAATTGTTCAGAAAAAGGAATAAAGGATTAATTTGCATTGATTTTTTAGATCAACAACAAAGACTATCTTTTATGTCCCAAAAAAATAAAGGCATATCATCCCCTCCCTCCAAAAAAAAGAATAAAACCAACAATGGTACCATTTAAAAGGGCCATCTAAGAGGGAAATTATGAACTTTGCGGCTTTCGTAAATCAAGTTAGAGGATTTCTCCCTCAGCGTTAGGGTCAATGCTATTTTTTGTGATTTTTTTTTTGCCCGTATGACAAAACTAATCATGATCGTAAATGTGAATAATTTATCCTGTGAATCCATCCATCTTCCTAACCCCTTATCCTCATGCTTGCCAAAATGGAAATTGCTTTATTTATTTTTGGAGGCCACAGTAATGTACTGTTGATATAAAAAATCCATGAATCATGGTTTGGGTCTGATTTTCTTCATCTGGAACTTTGGCCTTACTCAAGGTGGAAGGACTTGTGATCAGTTTCAAACAGGAGTCAACGTTACCACAAAACCTTCAGACGTCTTCCAGAGAGCAACGGGGGGAAAAGTCAGTAGGCATACAAGAGCATTACTTGGGTTTAATCAAAACTTTAAATGGTGCAGGTATGTGTTGACTCTCATGTAACATGAATTTGAAAGTGATTGGTCAATTCTGAACACAAACCATAAAGCCAGTTATAACAAGGTGAGCACGACTATATTTTCAGATTTGTAGATTTTTTAAAAATCAATTGAGTTGCACAGGTCAGCGTAATGGTGGGAAAGTTCTATTATGATTTCTCTTGATTTTTGTTTTATTATTATGATGAAGACCAGGCATTTAAATAAGGGTGTGTAGACTTTTTACATCCACATAAGTATTGCAAACTGAACAAAACAGCATAGAAGCACATGCATATAGTATACTGGCCTCAAGACAATTTTCAGATCTATTGTTTTAGTCTAGCACGTTTGATCCTTTGTCTCGTGAGTGCCCACCCTGTGGCTTAAATCCAGGCGCTTATGAGCAAAGGTCTGAGGGTGGGGCAAGGGCAGTGGGGTTGCCCCGTCCCATGGAGAGCAACCTTGTTCCAAAGTGGCCAAGAGGGCCATATCTGTCACAGCACATTGCACTGTGCAGCTAGAATATGAATGAATTAAGCAAAGTGGTGAGCCCAAGCTGCAAGCGTGGAGCTCAAAGGGTTGCTGAAATGCTCTAATGTAATTATGTGGACATTCTCTCATGTCCATTTGCTTCAATTGGTCCTGCAGCCCCCATTCAGCCAGTGGGACTGCCGTGTCTTTTCTCAGGGGGGGCTCTGAAGTCATCTGAAAAGGCCTTCTACTCATTGTGCTCATTGTCTTTGTAAGCCTGTTATTAGAGGGGGCATCACGTTACGGCACACTAACCTCACAGACTTTACGGTTACATGTGGCATGGACATTTGGTTGATATGGCATTCTCCACCAGACATCTGTGCGTATGAATTAGCTTAATTTTGAGGCGGAAGTCATAACTTTTACTTTCCAAAACATCCTATTAAGTTCATTACTTTCACTAAACTTCACAACTCATTTCAATATATGTATTTCTTCATTCATTCATTCATTCATCTTCTCGAGGGTCGCGGGTATTCTAAAGTCTATCCTGAGGTCTTACACACTGAACTAAGTCGCAAGCCATTCAAAGGGCACACAGGCCAACAACCATTCCCACTCAACAATCACACCTTAGGACAATTTAGAGTGCCCAATTAACAGGGAGAACATGCAAACACCGTGTACATATAACTCTCTCTCTCTTTCTCTGTCTCTCTCTCTCTCCTGAAAGTTGCAAAACAGTGTTACCCATTTGATGTTGTATTCTTTGAGTTGTACAATCAATTAAAATAGAGGTAAAAAATAGAGATTGAGTTACTTTTAATTGATGAGCATAGTATGCTGCACAGCCTGAGCAAACTTACTAATCACATTTTATTTTTATCATAGAATGTACGAATGTAAAACACACCTACTGGTAAAAAAATCTATATATATCGAGATATGGAGTGCATGTAAATAGCACTTTATTATTATTATTATTACTATCATTATTAATTTAATAGAAATATAATAATAGAATAGGTGACAATTACTTTACAATTAAGATCTGAGAGCAAAGACTGCTTTGGTCAGTGTGACAAAAAGTCGCCTAAATTGAAATGACAACTTGAATGGGTGTTTAAAGATCAAACCGACATGCAAATGCGTATGCTAACAGCAATTAAAAACAACTTAACAAGTTGCCCTGGCTCCCAAACAAGCGCACTAACAACGATGCAGATTGCATTAGCTTTGAGCTTTATTAAACAAATCGCCGACGTCTATCTGAGAATCGAGTTAAGGGTTCCAGCAATTTGCCGAATTTGATTTTGTGAGTTCCAGCGCTTTGTGTTGACCTAATCTCCGGCATTCACACAGACAACCAGTGGAAATGTCCAAATGCGTCACTGCACAACTTTAAAGGCTTTTCCCATGTATTGCAGCCTAGTGACCCATTCTAAATAACCTATATCATTGGGGATCTGCAGTTGATAAAGGAGTCCATTGGAGCCTGTGGTGAAAGGTTTTTTTTTTTTTTCAGGCTTGGATAAAAAGTGCAAAGAGGAGTATAAAGGAAAAGTATAGGAGACGTCAGAACGGCTTTGGAAGGAAAACAAACTGCAGAAAGCAATGTGAGTTGACTTAATCTGATTAGACTAACCTCATCAACAGCCTACTTAAAAGGGAGAAGAAAGACTTGAATTGGGGCGAGAAGCAAGAGAAAAGGCTCTCTCGCCGTGTTGAGAAAGCCAAAGGGGCTGTGTGAATACATCACATTGTACTGAGCATGCTGGTCTGCAGATGGCAAAATGACAACAAGCCGTTTGAAAAGTGAGGCAAATATAATTGATCACAGGTTGTTTTTTTTCCTTTAGCACCCTCATCTTTATGCAGATATGAAAAACAGCTGAGAGAGGAGTAAGATTAAGGAAGAATACAAATGTGTGAAAAAATAGCACTTTTACTTCCATTTGTGGTGCTTCCCAAATATAGTCCCACATTCTTCAAGACTGATGTTTTAGAAAAAAATCTAACGAGAGGAAACTGCTGTTTTAACACCAATGTCAGCTCACGAGACCCGAATGAAACAAATTCCTATTGCAGCAACACATATTCTCATATCATTCCCTTCATCTAATGACTGCTAATGATTGAAGAGCATTAGTGGGCCCATGGCTTTATTATGATTAACGCATTTTGTGTGCCCTCCATTTTCTCTTTATTCTTTCAAATCAAAGCAGTGCTGTGTTGCAGCCTGCTAATTCCTCAAGTGGGACTTCAGCAGCCACAGGTGGCCCCTCACTCCTGTGCACAGATCAGCGACTCTGGGTGCAAATAACCGCTAACAAGACTTTAAGAAGGCGAGAATAACAAAACCTCAACCACAAAATATTTTACACTGCACAAGCACACCTTCTTAGTAATTATGATTTTACTGACAGGATCAGGCACTACAAGGTACTATTTCCAGTACAAAATCAGGTTTGGTTCCAAATACCAAGATGATGTCCATGTTCCGGCATCTCACACACACTGCATGTACAGTACTTTGGTCAAGAGTTGTACCGTAATTGTAAACAATGCGGGCTGCATGGCAAGGTGATACTATGGTAACCTGATTTGCCATTTTGAATGAAACATCCTCACTTTTCAGAGGCAACGAAAGGAACTTGTGAAAACTGCATTGGTTGCTGTCAACATCACTGCGCACCTAATTGGGGGCTGCATGCAAAGATTGGCCAGATGATAACACAGACTGAATCCGACCCCCATTCTGCATTCTGCACGTGGATTTCAAGAGGTACATGCGCTCATCGTACAAGGACAAATTAAGCAAGGG
>NC_141195.1:11377418-11482418 GCF_054491065.1 Syngnathus leptorhynchus
GACAGATGTTCTCAGCCCCTCCCCTCCCCTCCAGCCCCCCTTAAACCGGCCTGCCCGAGCTGCTCCCCGAGTCGAAATGATTGACACGGAGCCGTTCAGGCAGCCAATCGGAGTAAGAAGCGTCTTGTTTGCATAAAGCGGGCGCGCGCCATTGGCTGCCTGCGTGCTACTGCGAAAATTCCCTCGCGTGCCATGATCCCGCAGGCGGCGCACGTCCGGAAACTGACATAAAAATAGAAGTTTATTTATACCTAAACGTCATTCGTGTTTACATCTTTTCTGTATTCTAACACCAGGAAGTGTATTATTGCTGAAGAAGTAAAAAGTGAAAACACGTCAAAAACAAAATGATATATACTTCGTTTGTGTTAGAGATGTTCGCAGAAAACAGACGACATTTTTCTTTCTTTTTTTTTCACGAGCACCGACTAAAGTTGGAAGCAAACATCCAAACGCATTCCCCCGCGTCTCACCTCCTCCCGACCCAGCCGGCCGCTCGACCGGCTTTGTTGTTCCTCGCTGCGGGTTGATTGAACAGCGCGTGACCGACGGTGCGCAGGGGTGTTGGCCAATCAGTGTCCGGGCTTGCGCCCACTTGGCGAGACGGTTCTGCCATTGGCTGAGGCGAGTGTGGGAAAGAATGCAGAGAAGCTTTCACACGATGTGGGAGCACGCACACTAGTATAAGTACTGTGGCGCGTGTCGGCCGCAGAAGTCGAGACTCCGCCACTCGTGACTTAGTGGTGACACAATACTGACGACGGGAGTAGTTTTTCTTTTTTAAACAGGGCTGTTCGGTGGACGAACGTTGTTTAAAAAAAGTTCTTGTCAACATCTGTTTACCCCAAGAAAGGATTTATCGATTTAATTCGTGCGGCCAAAACTGAGTCAAGATGCCAGCCGACACCATGGAGAAGCAGACGGGGTCCCCGATGGCTGGTGCCCCTGCAAACGGATCACACACGCCGGACAAGCCCAAAAATGCCAGCGAGCATAGAAAGGTAATTGCCACCCTATGCAAGCGAATACGTTTTTTGATGCAGGATGTGCTGTGAATCCTGTATCATCGGCAATTAACTGAACAGTGTCTCGATTATTATTCCTTCAGTCATCCAAGCCCATTATGGAAAAAAGACGCAGAGCAAGAATCAACGAAAGTCTCGGCCAACTTAAGACGCTCATCCTGGACGCGCTAAAAAAAGATGTAGGTCAACTTTAGCATTTTCACCTCTATGCTTCTTTTGAGCTAAATTTCACTTTAAATGCGTGAGATTTCCATTCAAGTTGAAATGCGTTCTCTAGAGCTCCAGACACTCCAAGCTGGAGAAGGCAGACATCCTAGAGATGACAGTGAAGCACTTGAGAAACCTGCAGCGAGTGCAGATGAGTGGTAAGTCGATTCCCCGCTCACACACCTTTATTTAGCAAAGGCGTCTTTTTTACATTACATAACAGCCACGGTACACCAAGAAACACAAAAATGTCACAAACATGTATATTCTGAAAGGATGATGCGGGTATTGTGTGATGGTAGTGGAAGAGAATTTTTCTTCTTTGTAAATGTTAATTTTTTGGGATGTTCGAAATAAAGATATCAATCAATCAATCAATCAATCAATCAATCAATCAATCAATCAATCAATCAATCAATCAATCAATAAAATCAGCAGCTATTCTTTGCAGTAGCATTTTAGATCAAAACACAAAGAGATAAACAATTACAATGCTTATTTCATATTGGAATTAACAAGGAATTCATTCCAAAAAAAAGAGTAAGAATAATGCCTGGAAATGAATGGGATGAAGAAAATCTTATCGAACCCCCCTTTCTCACCAATATTGTGAACTTTGGTGTTCCCAAATGTGGCCTATGCATAGAAAATAATATAGAGATGTCAAAATGTGTATGGCTACGTTATGGCAAATGCAGTGCAGCAATGAAATGGTAGAAAGAAGGTGAAAGAAAAATCCAATCCTCTACCCAAGAAAGCATTTGGTTGGTCGGACTGTCACTGTATGACACTTTCTTTAATCTATATTCATAATTCTAAGCATTTAAATAAAATTGGATAGTTTCCAGGACAATAACATAACATTAAAAGCCAGTGATGAGACACAGGCCAGTGAGAAAGCTTCACTAACATCAGTCCGTCACTTCCTTTTTCTCCAGCGGCCGCTCTCTCCCCTGACGCCGCCGTGCTGAGCAAGTACAGAGCCGGCTTCAACGAGTGCATGAACGAGGTCACGCGCTTCTTGTCCACTTCAGAGGGGGTGAACGTGGAGGTGAGGTCGAGGTTGCTCACCCACCTGTCGGGCTGCATGAGCCAGATGATGGCCATCAACTACTCGCAGCAGGCCGCGTCCCAGCAAGCTCACCTCGCCCAGCCCCTGCACGTCCAACTGCCCTCCACCCTGCCCATCAGCCCCGGTGCCGCCATGGCCTCCAAAGTCAGCCCGGCCGAGGTCGCTTCCCCAAAGGTGTTTGGCGGCTTCCAGCTGGTGCCCGCCTCCGATGGACAGTTTGCTTTCTTGATCCCCAACCCAGCCTTTGCGGCAGCCACAGCCCCAGTAATCCCACTTTATGCGAACGCCGGGCTGCCCGTGGCGGTCAACGGGCCCTCGGCGGGCACCGCCGCCTCACCCGTACACGGCATGACCTCCTTCTCTGGGGGATCCCAGGCGGTCAGCCCGGTAGGAGTGAGTCCCGGTCCGGACGGCGGCGAGGCTGTGTGGAGGCCTTGGTAGCGCCTCTCCACCGAAAGCCAGCGTGCGGAACGCAACCATGGAACTGTGGGACTGCCACTACGTTTGAATTCAGACCTGCAGCTGTTACGAGGATCTAACCTGTGACATTTCTGTTACGCCACCCCGAAAAAGTTCATGTGGCACTTTTTGTTTTGTTTCGTTTTATGGAACAGAAGCCTTTGATGGATCATTATCATTTATGACCAGTTCCAATTGGATCTTGGTGATAAATAACCTGTACATGCAGATGTGTTGATTTATAGGATTTTTGCTATAAAGTACTTTTTATAAAAAGGTTTAGTTTTGTACAGAGTTGTTCTTGATTGTTACACCAAAGCCGTTTTCTATTGTTTTGCTGTTTGTTAAAGAAAGAACTGGTGTTCTTCCAATGTTTGAATAAATAATGTTGAAAAATACAGTATCTGTTAAGTCCATTTTTGTACCATTTTTGTATCTTGAATCCAAATTAAAACCTTACGCACGGACACACACACGCGCAATCATTGACTTACAAACATGTCTCCAAGTCAAAGTTCCAACATTAATATTTTCTGTGGGGATTTGGACTCGTGTGCAACTTGAATTGGCAACTTTTCAGTCAAGCTTGGCGAGACTTTTTCACATCTGGCTGTAGGTGGGACAAAGGATTCTATATTTTTCTCTTTCTCACTCGCCTATTTTGAAATAAATGTAAGTTCTATGGGACATCTCATCCAAAATGCAGCGGGATCTCGCAAAAGTCTGTTCATGAGCTCGGGAAATGTGCTCGGGGGTTAATGTCACAAACAGATTGAAAAGAACATGAGAATCCTCTCTTCCTTTTGTCTGCCAATTGTTCAATTCCACCCCCCTCTAGTGGGCTTGTGACGCATCTTGAATGGGGAAAGTGAGGGAATTCGGCCAAGCGGTTGCATGAACTCTTAAATGGGACTAAAATCTTACGCACAGCACTCCATTATGTCAACTCCCGTCTTCCCTAGACGTAACCCCTCCCTGCAGTGAAGTGGGCTCCAAATCCGGGGGATGTATTTCTGTATGGTGGCGTGGTGCTTGCCGTGTGTCAGCAACCAGTGACTTGCAGCTCCCCCACCCCCACCCCCGACACGCACTTGAGATTAGATTACCGCAGCTCCGTTTTTATAGCCGAGTATGCGCGAGTGCGTCTCTTGCAGAGGATTTTGATTTTACGCGACCACTATCAAATCTTGTGCTAGCCAATCATTTGAATGAGAGTAATTTTATTCACGCGGAATTTCTGTGCGTGTGTGGATAACTTATTTTTTAAATGGTTATATCGTCATTGCGTGCGAGTCTTATTTTCCTCATCCGGTGCAATGCCCTGCGGATGACACGGTGTCGAAACGACACACTAAAGTCTCCTTTGCAAAGAGCCGCAGCCAAACAACAGTTGGCAGCGTGTCTGGCCTCTGCGGTTTTTCTTACTGCCTGCGCGTCTGAGTCAATAGTTCAGCGATGCCTTTGAGGAGTTGAGGTCGTGAGAAGCGAACGAACTAGTCCGCCTGTGGTCGGGCACGGGGCCAGCCATTAAAATCCCCGCCCGCAGGCCGTGAGCGCAGCCGCAAGCGCAAAGGTGTGGAGGCGGACACCCGCGAGTGAGCCTCACGGTCCGGTGGAAATGAATAAATAAAGAGACTCGGGTGGGTCGAAATGTTTATCCAAGAGTCAACGGTTGAAACAAGTCGAGCGGGTCTATTTTTATAGATATTATTGGGAGCACTTAGTACACGGGCTCGTGTTGCATTTGAATGATTTGACTCACTTTCAGATTTGGTTTCACGAGAGGGAATTCGGTTGAACGAAACGGGCGGGAAAAGCCCTTCCCCGATGATGAAAAGGATTCCTATGGAAGGTTGCATGTCCCTCGGGGACGTGGCCGTCACATCCCATGGGAGCAGCGGCTTTTGAGGGGGTCGGGGTCGTCCGAGGAGCCACAATCTATCATTCTCATTAGCGACTCAATGGGCTGAACGCGCGCAACACGTTGCCGCCAAACGTTCACCATCAAATCTCCCTCCAAATTTACAATTGCCATTGTTGTAGAGACGCGGCTGTGTTTACAGCCAGCACTTGAGTGCTTTTCGTATGCAAGTTGAGCCGCGACAATGGCAAGTGCGTCTCTCTCACGCCCGAATGTTGCGCTTCTCAACGAGAAGCGAGTCATGCATGGCACCCATTTTACATAAGAAACAAATATTCACGGCACACCATTAAACAGCACAAAAACGATGAGTAATGATGAGCCCTATCAATTTTGGCATTAATTTATACAATTTATTTAGCACTTTAATATTTCTCTGAAATGTAAAGTGCATCACGATTATGATGATGATGATGATGATGATTGAATGTGAAAGAAGTTATTCTGTGTGACATGAATTCTAACAGATTTAGTTTCCCTTCAGCATGCATGGGTGAAATGTGTGCTAGTGTGTTCTGGCTAGATGGTTTTCCACCTGTTTTCCTGAGAAGCAAAGGGGTGGTGGTGACATGTTAAAAAGCTGTTGAAGCTCAGGAAAAGTACAATTTGATTCCTCACCCTGAGTGTTTGCGGGCAACACTATGAGGGAACTTAATCTTCCTCACTTCACATTTCCTGTCTGTCTTTGTATTTATAGCGTGACAGTGCGGAACGTGGAGGTTATGCCGGGTGGCCTGTGGCATCAAGCCTGATCAAGTATCACAGCGTCCGTGTGCCACTTGGGCTTTGGTCTTTCCCACAAGTTGTTTACAAGGCAAGTGTCTGAGGTTAGGTTTGGCTTTTCAGCACCTTCTCCGCTTTCCCTGCGCGAGGTCTGCAAGCCATTGCAGCTAGTGCAGATTCCAATAACGAAAGTAGAAAAGTTCCCCTGAGAACAGGTCATTCTGATGACTAGATTTAAGAGCGCATTTGATTTATATACTGTCTTTATCTATCGTGGGGTCATCCTCTGCAATGTGCAGCTGTTATTCTATTTTAGTTCTAGATTGTCGCAGCGATAAATGCTTGACTAATGGCACTCACATGTTGGCAATATGATAATTAAATGGCTTTTAATTGTGAGGAAGTTAGAACAACTGTGAAATTAGTTTTAGTTACAAATGAAAAACCAAGGCAGCATTGTGTTAGGATTTATAACTAAAATGGCTGCCACCTGCATCGTAATGGAAAAATCTCTGTCGACGTGGCATATTTGCAACAATCCCCGATGATATTGCAGTTCCTGTTTTGGATTTTATTTTGTAAATGTTCTTGTAACAGTTTGTATTTGTCTGTATTATTTGATCAGTACTATTGTGTTAAACAGTGCGCTTGTTCTGTCAATATGGCTGAAGGGGTTTGTGGTTTTTTTTTTTCTTTTAAGTGTGTTTAAAGACCATGAAAAAAGTATTGCAAATGTCATGGAGATATCATGGAAGAAAGGAAATTAAATGCCGGATGTCCTCACGTCATGTCTTTTGTTTACTTTAATGCACCATTTCTTTGCTGAATGGAATGTCTAGTATACTACTGAACGTCTGACCAGGGTTTACTCTTAGAAACCGTAGCTGGTGATCTGATCTAATGTTTAGTGGCACTTAATTGTTTTGGGTGCATAGGTGTGTGCACGATTGTGTGTCCGTATGTCACATTGTCTGAGCCCATGTCCGTACATGTTCCAAGTCTAACAAACATTTCAGGACAACCAGGAAAATAAAGATTACCTCATGACTACTGGAAGTTTGCTTGAAACAATATCATTACAAATGTTACTTTTTACATATACTATGTAGTTGAGACATTATTGGGCCCCCACAAGCGGACGGAATAGCAGTAGCGGAAGCTTATTTTTGGGGTGGAAAAATAGGGTGATATTTTAGCATTTGATTTGGTATTAAGTTCCTGATTTGGGACTGGACAAAACATAGCTAATGAATACTGCATACAAAACTGCTATCACACTTTACGTGTGGTAGTGCACGCAATAGTACGAGTTTGAGCAGATAATAGACAATCCAATTCCAGCCTGCAACACAATTCCTCAAAATCCAAATCAGACAATAACGGAGAGTGGAAGTGTTTCATTTGGCAAATACAATTCTGACACCTCAGTGAGGCGTGATAAAACGGTTCTTTCCTGAACAGCCATCCCAGATCACCGAGGCCTTGCCATGCTGCTTAAATCAGGTGGTGACAGCTGCACTGTCTCTTTAGCACTGTGGGAGGAGGGTGAGTGGGTTGGGAGTGAGCATTGACTCTCAAACAGGATGTCCTGGTTACTCATCCCATCTCACAGACTGTCCCTTTGTGTGTGGTTTAACATTTGGGAAAATCTTTCGAGCAGATGTGGCCAGGTTTTGTTATGGTTCCATCCGCCTTTTAATCCCTATGCTCTTCCTTCCCTTTGGTTCCACACAACCAACAACTGGTAATTTGACATTGTATTTTGTGAACCAAGAGAGCTCTGGGAAGTGAGCATAAACAAAACAAACAACGACATGAGATAGTGAGTGCAAATGCGAGTAAGCGTGAAAGCGAGTACATACGCAAACACGTGCTGACGTCAGCACATAATTGCACGAGGGTGTGATTATAAGCACCCTTAGCCTCTCTGTACCTAAAGAGTCATTGTTTGCCTCATAGTTCCATAAAACTAAATTCATACATATGAGCTCAGCTCCACCTGAGACAGATCATCCAACCATCATGCAGAAGCGGAGCATCCGGGCAGGCCAATAGGCGTGATAAAACAGCCCAGCATTTATGCAATGACTGTCCAGTTTGGTGCAGTGGAACAACCCATTCTATCAAACAGTAGGCACTCAGCGTCTGGCTGTATAATAAAATTAAAGTGCTGTGGCACTGCGACAGAAGAATGACAAGGAAGACGAGTCAGTTACTTGAGAGAAGTAGCAGATTCGGCACATATTTAGTCAATGAACATTTCAATGTTTTTTTTCATTTGGTAGGTGGGGCATTTTAGGAGAACCTGAGTTTCCCTTGCCATCTCAGAGCAATCGGCACTGCAGTCCAGCCCTGGGTACTAGAAACAAATGGAAAAGAATGGGAGCTAACTGCAGTTAGCATACCGAAGAGAGGTTGAAACGACTACAAAAGGAGAAACGCAAGAGGAAATCAAAACCACTTAGACAAGATGGAGAAGCAAAGAATGGAAACAACAGAATTTTACTCAAATCAGAAAATCGAGAAGGAAGGAACTGGTGAGAGAAGAAGAATAGTCCAAAATCTGTCTCCAGAAACGTAATTGCCGATTTGATGGAAATGCAGGCAAGGTGTGCATATGAGGCTCCGCCTTTTCTTGATCGCAATTGGAAAAATATAGACAATATAGACAGGCAGGATCATTGACTCATCACAGTTGCTTTAGTGAAAGTAACCAAGACCGTAAAGCATTGTGAATAATGGACACTGTACAGATGTGTAGTAAACAACTGCTTGTCATGAAAATGCAATGTCTATTGTGAAACTGACCACACTACGCTTACTTATGCAATAAGACCAGCATTTTCTTTCTTTCTTTCTTTCTTTCTTTCTTTCTTTTTGCTGCTACTTTTATCATACCCTGGGAAGGTAAACACTCTTTGTCTCTGCTCATGTTGTTCTTGTAGCAACTGTTGAACAGTGTGTGCCCCACTTGTGGTTTCAATGCATGGATTGTCATGCAGGAGGCACAGGAGACAAGTGTCAATAAGGCCATGGGCCCTCGCCAAATAAATGTGGCCAAAGAATTGGAAAGAATGCAGCTGGGTACACACGTCGACACACACGCACTCGCGCTCACACACTCAGATTGTTGGACTAAAATATAACATTAAATAACATAAAATTAAAATCTGTTTCAATATAATCTGTTCTCAGTTTGAATACTTCTTAGACTAATGTGGCACAAAAGAATAATATAGATTTTTAATAGTTAAGGGGTGCGACAATTACTAACGAATTAATTGACAACTATTTTATCAAATCAATAGTTTGTGTGTGTGTGTGTGTGTGTGTGTGTGCAGGTGTGTGTGTTTGTTTGTGTATGCACGTGTTTTGATCTTTGCAGGGTGGATCACTCTTCCAGAACAACCACTCATCTCTCGTCATCGTCTGCTCTCGAGGTTTAAGAGACTGGGCCTCATGATGAATACGTGATAAGATTAGTGACGGGCACACACTCATGCACATGCAGACATGCGCGCATACTAACACACACGCACGTAAGCACGCGCGCGCACACACACACACACACACAGTCTTGTGTGTTATTCTCTGCACATTCACAAGGGGAACCCCACCTTGTGTTAATGTCTAGTTGTATGTCTGTACACCTCACCACAATACATCTTTTTATGAATGAATCACTTGACAAAGTGAAATAAAGTTGGTGTTTTTTACCCACTTCATCATAGTGCAGTCAAGGTTTCAACCAGCCGTCAGATCTGTTGGCTCTGTACAGTGGGAGTTGGTGACTTGAGTCATGCATGTTATTAAAACATTGGAGTAGTCATAAACCTTCAGATTAGAATGAGATTAGAATATGTGTATTTATACTCAAAATTTGGTTTTCACTGTCAGAAAGTTAGCCATTTTTAATACCGTACGTTTTAGTGGTGTATCTTGGTTGTATAATTATAAACGCTGTTCCTAACATTTTCCCATCAAATTCAATTTATGAGTTAGGTAGCCAAAACACTCAATTCTGCAGCTATACAACTCTATTGATCCTTTAAGATTGTGTAGAGCAGGCAAAGTGTGGCAAAAGCAGTAACAAGTAGAATATAATTATTTAGTAAAATGATGTCTATAATAAAACGTATTTTTTTTTTAATGGGAAGGTCCTGCAAATTGCTGAAAAAAAATGAGGTGCTCAAGCACAGCCTTTAGAAATGAACATTATGCAAGAGAACATCAGAGCGTCCTCTCAAATACAATTTTCAACTGTGATCGTTGAGGGCAGATTGCAATAGTATTATGAAAAATAAGTCTATAATAGAAACATTGCAATAGTTTCCAAGAGATTTTTTGATCTGGATGTTTTCCTACTCTGTAACTAATTAGATATAAAATGTAGCATACAGAAACAATACTTAAAACAGAACCCACAAAACAACAGCGAAGTTAAAACAACAACTCACTCTTGCACTCACGCTCATTCACTCACTCATATTTGTCCCACTAGCATTTTTTGCAATTGTTTAGGCGTTGTTGTGTTCTTAATTGAATATATTAGTCAATATCACATTTTAGAATTCTGTATATTTGTTTTGTGCCGAAAGTCAAAATTAACTCACAAGTAAAGCTTTCCGATGTAGAAAAAGTATTCTTGTGATTTAAACAAATACAGTACCCGGTAATAGATAATAGATGATGTATTTGCAAACAAGCAACTATTCACTCAAAGGGAGAGTATATACGTTGGGAAACAGCATACGCCATTACCACTACAAGCAGGACTACAATTCCAACAACAATTCATTTGTGCACTTGCAGCATAAATCCTTCCACCACTATATGAATGAATCTGATCGCTTCATGGTACAAAGTCTGCTGTCGACTGGCTCTGTCATCCGTAAATGCGTCTGGGAACGCCTGATGTGTGCGTCATGGTTAACGTTTGTATATTTGTGCGCAGCGTACAGGGTCACGCCCTCCTGCCGTGCAGCCGTGCGCTGACTGACAGCCACAGTTCGTCTGTACAATAGCTGATCTCCGACTGTATCAACACAAAGTGGGATGGCTCCCCCGTGCAGAACTCACAGTATTGATTACTCGGCCGAGACCCCACAGCCGCACTCTTTGTCCCGCGCTCTTTTCTTGGCTGCCAATCAATACCTCTTTGTGTTGATTTATACCCATTGACAAATCACTCTGCCCCATTGCCTTTGTAAGGTTGTCAATCAAGAGGAAGGTGTTGGCTTATTGGTTCCTCCTTTAATGCAAACTTTCACATTCCAAGCTGCAAGAGTAGCTTAGAATAGTACTACCGGGCAGAATGCACCACAAGGCTTTAATGAATTTGTGTGAATTAGTCGATCAAGAAAATCAAAAAAAGTCAAAGCGACTTTCTCTTCTCCTTTAAGTGTATTCTTATTTTTCTATACATCAGAATTGCCTTTCCTTTATTGTCATTATAATTCTCATTATAACAAAATTTGGTTAACTTGCAAGGTGCATAAAATTGACAACCATATACAGTAGACAAAATGTAAAATTGTGCAATACAGTAGTGATCAAAATAATATAAATAAGAAAGAAATATACGTGTGAGCAAGGGTTTTCTAAACTGGAAAATATATTATGATCATTATCATTGCATAGGTCTTGGTGAAAAATAGCTAAACAATAGACATTGAAGAACTCAAAAACTGGTGCTGGACTTTTGCACAGTGTCTATGTTTATAACCAAGTAGATTCTTATTCAAACCCCAGACACTGATAATCTATGGCTAAACTTTAACCAATTTGAATATATACAATCATCAGAAAGCACCAAAATAATCACATTCCAAAGTTGTGTACAGCCCATGCTGGAATGCTTGTCTTGACATCACAACTCTTCACACACAAAGCTGATTGCAAATTAATTGCTTGTAGCATTATCTTCATCCTTTGGACCTGGCAGTGTGGGCGCCCATCAAGCTTTCAGCTGAGATGTCTAGTGAAGTAATTTAAAGCTCATTCGAGTCCAAGACGGACGTGACCGCCGTCGTCAGATGTTCATGGAGCCCAAGTGTATTAGTGAGCATTGGGACAACACATCTTTGGCTTCTGCAGCTGTAAGCAGATGCAAGCCGATGTGTTTATCCCACAATTCAGAGCATCCTTTCATTCGTGGCCTGTTGCCATAAGTCAGCGGTGGTGGTCATTGGTTTCCACCTCTAGACACAACAGTCTGTACGGGAAAAACAACTCTCTGATGCTTCACTCTTCCTATATTGTCTGGGAGGATTCCTAGTTGCGAGAGCCTCATTGTTCTGGCGTCTTTGTAGTGCAGGTCCATTGCAGTTGAGGGGATTTCCTCTCTCGTGGCTATTTTTAAATCTGTGTGTGAATTCAAGAGAGCTCTATGTATTGCTGGAGCACACGTGTCGGGTCACATGGTCCCAGATGATGCACGCATGTCGGCTAGCCGTTCGGTAATATCAAAGGCAGGCTTTGTTGAAATACGATTCGTATGTCATACTCACAGCGTGCTTAATTGAGATGGACGCTAGGCGCGTATCTCAAATTTCACGGCGCGTTTCCGGTTTGACAGCTCCAGTGGGGTCGTTTAAGACAGATCTACATGGAGTGTCGTTCGCTCGAGTGTTTCAGGGAGCTTCAGCAAGCCACCTGGGGGTCTCTGACCTCTCAGGAAAATAGTCTCCTCGGGTCCCTCCCCCTGACAGCATCAATGGAGGCGTCCATGCATTGGACGGGCGGTTGGGTGACCGGGGTGAGATGACAGGTCATATCCAGAAGGGCCTGTCACCTCTGGATCAAATCACAAGTAAAGTCTTTTTCCGGATCACTCCCACCCTGTCACCTTAGTTGACGTCACATGGCACTACCCGGTGACCTTTTGGTATGTTTGCTCTGTTCAAAAATGTCAGTATTAGCGTGTGTATTCCCAAAATATAACATCTAGTTTTCAATATCTAGGTTCAGAACCCCAAAACTGGTCCCAATTCAGTTTTTATTGGCTGTACGCCGTTAGCTTGTTAAGTTATTGTCTTGTATCTTTCACACTGACTGGCCACAACATTGGGCCCACGTTGATGCTTAAGTCACAATTTCGGCCTCCCATATGGTGCATCACATCCTTCTCGGCATACAAAGGCAGCATGACATCACCACATAGCTTAGTGGTGAATCATGAAGCAGGACAACTCATGAATGTCTTTTTCACACACAACTTTACTTACTAATAGAATCAAACCCTCTCTTTTACACTGAAACAATTACATTTCTGTGTTTACTATCTGCATTTTAGCTTCATACTGATAATCGCAAGGTCTTTAATGTGCACGTTTTGGAAATCATCAAGACTCATCAAAAACACTCTGTGACAACTGCCATGAACATCACCTTCATCATCACCACATACATCACCATTTATGTTATATCAAAATAAAAAGAAACGAACTAAATACGGAAACACAATTTATCTATTCACAAAATGTTCAAAAAGATGAGTGCAGATTGCAACTGCTGTGTTTTGCTCGACCAAATTGGCCTGCTCTGACCAACTGGCCTGGAGAAGACGAATTGTTGAAAATCAGTTTGTTTAAAGTAACAAAAATGCTCCCATTAATAATATAGAGTTTCTGTTCTAGATTAGATTGTCACGGCAACACAAAGAGGATGATATCTGATTTGCTAAAAAAGCTAACATCCACGTAAAGGACTGAAAGTTGTCTAGTCAACAAAAAAACAAAGCAAACGAAGACAAAAAAAACTGTTGGGAATAAATTTAGGCAATTTCATGGAACAATTATTAGGTAAAATTAGGTAAATGCTTCTAATAGTGTTTGGGGCAGAAGAGATACAATGCAGTTCACTTCCTGCGGAGTCAGATGCCTTATCTTTTCTAAAAATGTTCGTTTATCCACTGCTAGTCATACAAAGTTGTGTGTGTGACCGAACCTAAAAGAAATAATATTAATTAGGCCTTAGAATGTTTCATCAGGAGTGCTTTTTCCACCCGCTTCTGGGAATTTGGGATACATTCCTTCTTTTCCACGCTTCCAACCCAGCACATCAAGCAATTCATAGGATGGAATGTGGTGGATTAGCATCATTGCAAATAAAAGCTCTTCTAGATATTTAAATTACGTCCTTGTACTTTCTAATTTAAACACACATGACTCTGATGTGCAAATGAATGTAAAAGCAGGTGGAAAGAAAGCCTTTGTTAATGCCTTCATGATGAATTCTCCCACTTTACACAGCAGCTTTTTCACCAGCCATTTACTTCTTGTGCAGGGCAATGGAAACTTGATAAAAAAGTGTATCTTACCATGAAGTGAGTAGGCACAGATAAATGGCTAACGTGGGGCTTTGTCCATCAATGCAGTCAGCCTTTTGGGGGTCCAGCGACTGGGCAGGTTCGGACCATATGTCATCATTCCGAGCCTTTGTGTGGGCGTGTCTCTGTGGCAACCGCATCAGCTGTGGGCATTGTGTGGGACAATTCAATGGCCCATATATTCATTGCGGGGCGAGAGTGGGCCCTGCAACAGAAACAAATTGATACATACAAGGCTTCAGCCCCATTTGGCTCGCATGACGCATTTCAAATGGTTAAAAAAGAACATTTGAGTCTGTTAGAAACGTTGAGAAAGCTCGGTCACCGTGACGACCGAGTCGCCAAAGCAGGCCATGGGCCATTAAACTCCAATCAGATGTAAATTTGGGCTGCTCCTACAGCTGACACAAATTAAACAGTTTGTTTGACAATTCACATGTCATCTTAATGGCTTTTTATTCCCGTGGTCTTTGTTTAAATGAAGAGACTTACAAACCCTCATTGATTTATTATTACAGGTCACTTAGGAAGTATGTGGATTGCCTGTTTATTACTCACTCACTGTCTGATGGATATAAAGATTATAAAGCACACTGGAGCCCTTTATAGGTCAAGGAACCGAGCCTGGTAACTCTCGTTGAAGTAGACTGCACTGTAATAATAATACGTATAACAATAGAATAATAGAAAAGTATACAAAATAAGACTATGTGAAGGAGACAAGGAATGTTTTGAAAAGAAAAAAGTCGCAACAAATTCTTGTATGTGGTAACTCTTGGTGGTGTTTTGAGTGAAGAGCTGTGATGGCTTGTGGGAGGAAGCTGTCTTTGGCTCTTTTGGTTCTGGTCCGGTCGACCTGACCAAGGGTAGAAAGTCAAAGAGGTGGTGGGCACAGTGCGTGTGCCTCCTCTTGACCACCTTTGCTGTGATCTCGAATTTTGTCATGGATAATTTTTTGTCAATTTTTTTTTTCATTTCTTTAGAACAATATTGTGCTAAAAGAACAGTTTTGACTTAAGACAAGTCTGTAAATGGTACAAATTGTGTTTGTTCAGAAAACTGTCTTCAAATTGTCATTGAGCAAATATTAATTCTTGCCAGATCATACAAGTACACACGTAACCCTTGCAAAATCGTGTTTCTCTCCCTGCCCTAGAAACAAAGAGCGGAAATTAAATTTTGTAAAGGAACCAGCCATATGTTGAAGTTGTGTCTGTCCTAGAAAATAATGTTTTATTTTGAATGGGCAGGGAAAATCTATTTGCTTGATTGGAGCAGGCCGGTCCCACGGTTTGTGTTGGATATTTCTGTAAGAGCTGTTGTTAAAGTAAAACAAACAGACCTGCTCAATAATTAGTAGCCATTTAGCAACTAAATACACCCCTCAAACATGATCACTCATTAAGAGGGTTGGATTCGGTTTCACAACAGAGAGTCCTTCTCGGACAAACAACTGCTGCATTGTTGCACATTTTGTTTGTTGTTGTGCCAAGTGTGTGAGTATGAGAGCAGTCTTGCGACAGGACGTGTGTGTGCATACCGTCGTCTGGAAGTTACACACATGCTCGGTACAGTAAAAGTGTTTCTGTTGTGTGCCGACCAGGCGCAGCGTGAGCTTTGTACTGGCTCAAGCCCAAGATGACCTGCGACCTGACGGTACCAGTAAGCAGCTGCCTCTCTATTGCTAGCTTTTTTTTTTCACAGAGCAGCTAACCAGGCCAACGCGCCGCGTTCTTTCATGCAGAGCAGTTCAGCTAATTTGACACTGGGGTGATTAACAACCGCAGCCAGAAGAGCAAAGTGTCATTTACATGAAGCTTTGTTTTCAGTAGATGGCTCACCCCTCCCAAACGGATTTGACTGCTCAATTAATGTACTGTCACTGTCAAGGGGGGAAGACATCGGTTGTTTGCCCTTGAAATCTATATCCATGTCAACATTTCTGAATGAGCTCATTTTGTAAAGCAGGAGTGAACAACCTTCCTATCTGAGACCTTTTCAGTTTGTCTCAGAAGACCATAAAGTAAAGATTGAGTATTGGGCGTGCATGAATGTTTTTTAACAGTTCCCCTGAGGATTTATCCATTTTTAGAAGTGCGCTGCAGACTGGATCATCAGGTTTCTTGCTCCTTTTGAAAAGATAATTTGTACATAAGAATGTGGAGCAAAATATAGAATATAGATATGGAAATTTTGAATGGTTTTGGTAAGATATCAGCTTCTATGGCATCGTTCACGTGCTCTTCAGCAAATCATCAACAAACTGCAGAGCTACGGACGGATGGATGGATGGATAGATGGATAGATGGATGACAAATTGACGGATAGCTAGATGAATGTTATACTGCTGTCACTCCATACTACAATAAAACATCTAACTCACCATCTTAGCAGCACTGACAAAATTCTGACGTAAAATGCACCATATCAATCACCATATCAATTTATTTTGCAGTAGTTAACATTGCAGATAGAAGTGACATGTTGGTAAATGGAAATGTGCATTGCCAGTAAAAGTCCAGATCCAGTGAAACCTGACACCAAAGGAACATTTAATTTTTGAATAAAAATGTTGGTGTATTGCACTTTTCCTGAGGCATTGGGTGAAACTAGATTTTATTATTCATGTGATTATTTTATTTTTCAGTCTAAAAACTGTCAGGCCTCAGTTGTAAATTTTTAATTGTTTGCCTGGGTAAATAAAGGTTAAATAAAAATAAATAAAAATAAAAAATGCTGTCTTGGACTCAAGCCAAATGACAGAGGCCATGAAAAAGAATGAAAGGAAGGCAGGAGGGAGTGCACACTGTCTGGAGGTCTGGTGTCCGCACAGAGCTGCCGCTTGTCCACTGGTGGCTGTGGAGGATGCATTAAGCTCCACATTGAGCAGCTCGTATGTGAGTGACAGGTCTCTAGAGCCGGTGTCAGCCCTCTCCTAAAAGGCCCCACAGATCATCCCACTCCTCTTTCGCCCATCTGGCTGCCTGAGCCTAACAAGGCCTGTCCTTTGCCTTCAGGAGGAGCATAAAGGGAAGAAGAGAGGGCGAGAAAAAGTTAAAGACTCAAATATCCCATCAGATTCTCCGTGGTCTTTGGGCTCCAATTATTCACAGCTTATCTTTTCAGCTCGGCTGATCTCCAAATGAATAAAGCGCGGGCCATATTACTGACGGCCGGGTGCACCTCTAAAGGGGCTGAAGGAGGATCAGGGCTGTGGGTTAGGGTGTCAATCTGCTCCTGACCCTCAGGGTTAGGGAGGTGGTGTTATGTAGTGACAGCACCTAGGCGTCCCCTTGTAGCACCTCCATTTACAGGCCATGTGGATAAATGGAAAAGGGCAATCACATTAGAGGAGACTCCTGTCCAAAATCTCTAATGACGGGCTCTTGACTTTCAAGAGAGCTCCAGCAATGGAATGAAGGAAGTCAAACTGTTAAATTAGCACAGTGAGGTGTCCCCCACAGCTGGCTCCTTTCAGTTTACCGACACAGTGCAAGCAAGCGAAAAAAAACACCTCAGTCTTTTTAACTAACAGAGCCGTAAAGTAACTGTAATGAGATCCAAGACAAGATCTGTATAATACGTAATTAAAAGTGTCCAGTTTTCATTGACAATGCTAGAAAGGCAATATAATTATCATTGTTCTGCATCAAACAGATCGCTGTATTTCCTTAGAAATTAGATCATATTAACCTCTTAGTCTGATTTTGCTGATTTGGAGCTGCATTAAACTGTAATACTAAAAGTGGTGTTGAATTTGATGAATCTTATGAGATGCAAGTACCTAATGTGGCCATTTTTGCATTAACTCACGAGAGGTCAATCTATGCATTTCTTTCTAAAGTTTGTGACTGGGTTGAAAACTTGTATGGATAACAATCACACTATTGTAAGCGCCCCCTAACGTATTGCTGCGTACTGTAGCGTATAAGACTAAGTAAAGTGAACGCCTTCCCACCCCCAGTCCGTTTGCCGCGGTACAACAATATGAGACTGGTGATTTTTGGTTCTGGGCGTCCATTTCAACCTGAGAGCTTCCAATAACTCTCAGATCTCCCCACAAGTGTTGTCCATGATTCTCGTCTCTCCAGAGTCTTATGAAAGCGCACAATGCTGAGACAAGCTGCTGTCTAATTCAATAAATTAATTTAGTGCATGATGAGTGAGCAGAAAGGAAGGGAGGGGCCATGTGTTTAAGAGGCATACTTGGACTCATTCTATAGTTTACTCGTCATTCTTTGTGGAGGCTCCACATCCATCCATCCATCCATCCATCCATCCATCCATCCATCCATCCATCCATCCATCCATCCATCCATCCACCCACAATTTTGTGTTAAAAAAAGGAAAATTCTTTCTTGTAATTGTCGCAAAAACCTTTATTTTCAAAGACTAGTATTTACATGGTCATTTTTGCACATTTTTATCTGAAGATTATAGTCTCAGAATCCGACAATTGTAGGAGCTGTACACAAAAGTTAGTAATGCTATTCAACACGCCTTCAGTGACAGCCTTGTTCTCCACATACTTAGCCTGTGTCACAGCTGCTAAATAGCAAAGCAGTCACGGCTGACAAGAAAATAGATATTGTTTGAGAAAAGCTGTCTTTCTGCTTTTTCAACACTTGTGACTTCAGCTGTGAAGTATCTCAGAGCGATGAGGCCTTTAGTTTCACCCAAGCTTCCAAAAGGCCTCCCGCTGCTCTTCCAAGGACCCTCATCTCGAGCAGCACAAAAAAAGCGCCTCAAACATTTGACTTTCTCACAGAAACAGCTCGCTAAATGGTATTTCTCTAATGGACTCCTGCTAGGGTTCATATGCCTTGTATAGCCACATTGCCCAAAGTTGAGTCAACACAATTACCATGAGAATGCTCAAAAAGAAAGGCCCAAAAAGGTTGTTTTTGAATAAAAATCGGAAACTATAGAATTCTTTGTTTTCTGTGGAGAATAAAAAAAAAGAAAAAAAAAAAATCAGACATTGATGGTCATTTTTTTCTATTGGAAACGTGCTGCCGGACGAATGTCTTATTTACATGCCAAAGGAAGGGCGGTGATTTTAAAAGGATGGGAAAGCAGAGCCTCCTTTATGGAGGGGCTGCTCACTCGTACAGGCCGTAGCTCAGCTCGCATCCTCCCTGCTGGGCCGCAGTTAACAAGGCCTGTGCTGAATTAAAGAATGGCAACGAGTTTCTAATTGGTGACACATTAAATTTATCAAGCTGACAGAAGAGCCGCTGCACAGCAGCCTTTCTTGTTTTGTCCTTGTGGCTCCACTACTTCCCTTTAAGTGCCCCCTGCACGATAGCCACCCACGCCCCCATCTTCTTGAGATCCCTCACGTGTGAAACCAGAAGAAAAACATAATAATCGTGCATGGAGTTGAATGATAACACTGAATTATTCATAAGGCTCTCTCCAAGTGTTGGATAAATCTACCCCCTCCGTCTCCCGTTTCAACAAAAGCTTCTCTTTGTGACTCGGGCCAATCAAGCTTAGCATAAAGACAAATACTTTTCAGATCTTTTTATTCACGGTGACAGAAGTTGTGCCAGAACCCGAAAAGTTATTAAGAAGTGTTTAATATTTAGATGAGAGTGTTTTCTACTTGCCACTTATGTGTGGCCCTCCCATACAAGGGAGCAGCTTGTGGTTTAACACTTCATCATGACACTCAATGTTGCTAATGTGACCTTATGTCATGAATAGATTTGCATTTCAATATAGATTAACGCTAACCGGCCACGGCAGCATTGGTACCTGCGCAAGTGTTTTGTCTTTAATTATATAAGAAAAGATAATAATGATAACAATAATAATAATGCATCTTCACTGGTGGTAAAAACTACAACCACAATACTGAATATGTTGCAGGTCAAATTAACTCATCGCAAAGTATTTTTAAATTTGTGAGGGCAATTGTGTGAGAAACTTTAAAATATTGATTGAATTTGACAAATATGGAGTTAATTATGAGATAGAAAAATGTAACCCCCCCAAACACACGCAAAATGACAAAGAAAGATTATTGTAGTTCTGGTGAAATGGTCATATCTGGCGGGTTAATGCAATCGGAACTGAGCATAAGTGGATCTCATTAGATTGAACAGACTGTAGTCGCCAGTCAGCATATAATGTGTCGAATTCAGCTAAATATCATCTACAGGTATGAGTGGTTATCGCTCTGTAAAATAAGTGTGTCTCAAAGCATAATGACCAAAAGCTTAGGCAGCAATTCTTGCAGAATATAGCAAGTTTTCATTGACTGATTGAATCTTTCCAAGGTATTCTCAAAAGAGCCCCCACGTTATCAACAATTCCCACGACCCATATTCCGTGTTAGACACTTAAAGTAGTGCTTGTTTTTGTATAACATCCCGTTATAAACAGTTTAGGAAGAAAGCGTCGTTGCCCTTGGGGGCGTCGCTTCAAGCAAAGTGGGGGTAAAGTGCACCGCTCTTGAAAATGCCAATGAAAGAAAGGGAGCTCGGCGAAGGAGGTCTAATGAAATATTTAAGATTGAGGCTAAAAAGGGACTCTGAATAAAATTTGCAACAAAAGGAGTCTGCCGAGGGCTTCCATTGTGCTCGGGGCCGAGCGGAAGCAGGGGCCAAGCTGCTACAGATGTGAGGAGGGCCCATATTGAGGCGAGATGTGTCGGCTCTGCTCACAGCTGTGTTGCTGCCATCCCGCCCCAGCCACCAGCCCCCTGCTTTTGTGCCCCTTTGTGTGGACCACAGAGCGCCGATTTTACACCGAGCTGATTGCACAGCAACGCCTTTGTGTCGGCGACAAGAAGGCCCCGCCTATTCTAGACCATCCAGGCGCACGCATATGCCTTTTGCGTCTCGGACACTCAAATGCACAAACCTGCACTTTCTACCCATGGCTGGAAATGTTGTTCTCATAGCTTTTTTTTCCTTTAATAGCACAAAAACGATGAGGCAATGAGGCACTTCCTTTGGGTTGATGGGAACGAAATGAAATGGTCGGATGAGGGGGCGGGTCCCTCTCATCCCGAAGCGCCTAACTGCTTTTGATTAATAGCGGGCCCATTCTATGCAACATATGCCGTTTGCAAGGCTCAATAAGGGCAGCACATTTGCCCATGTTTGTGAGTAATGATGTCACAAGGTCAGAGGGAGCGGTTTTCACACATAATGAGGGAAATGAAGGAAGAAATTGTCTTGCAAAAGAGCAGTCCAACGCACATCTGCGAGTAAATGTGTTTAAGACACTGCCTATGTGTTTAAGCTGACGAGATGAGCATGAGAGTCACGTCGAGTTAAATCTGTTAAATTGACAGGTTTTTCTCTTGCTTTTATATTGACCAAAGCTATCCATTCGTGAATGTCCAGCTGTAATCCGAATCTTAGAGTAAAAACAGAAATCAGATTTTAAGTAGTTGTTGATCAAAGCGCACTGTTTTAGAAAAACATGAAAAAGGTTGTGAGTTAAAACACTTGCAGAGGGAACCCATATCTATTTTTTTTTAATGTTTTCTTTTGAAATTACTTTTGGGTGGAAAAATACATGACAAGTGATGATACCAGATCAGCATTATTGTTTTTTGCATCACCTTTTATCATGTAGTTTACACTTGATTAGACTTTATGAATGGCATTGTCGTAGTAATTCATTCAAAGGAAAATCATTTGAAAGATTCTACTTTCCCAACAGATCACATAATGCCACTGATGCAATGTTGTGCCTGTTGCAAGTGTGAGCCGCCAGAGTTATGTCTAACGGTATACACAGTCGCCAACGGGACGAAATAACCCCTAATGGCTCTGAGACTATGGCGGCAAGCCCAGCTTCAAGGTGGGCTTGATACAAACCAGACAAATGACCAGCTAACCTGTTCAGTTAACCCCCAGCCTTCCTTTTTTGTTTTTAAAGCATGGTTTTGCTGGCTGCACTTTCCTGGGAGCTTGTGTCTGCGTGTGTGTGTTCTTCACAAAGACCTGTCAGCTTTAATGGCCTGTCGGCTGAGTGGGTTGCTGCAGCCCTCTCTAGAAGGGAGCTCCACCAAGAAAAGCTCATGCTCAGATAATGCTGCTTAATGTTCTTTAAAAAAGCTCGGGGGGGGACAATTAAGAGAGCGTTTCCCATGGTTCTCCCCCCCCCAGCGGTGCGTGGCTGCCTGTGCAGTAGCTCATCTGTTTGATGGACTCTGAATGCGTCTTATTGATGGGGGTCAGAGATTAGAAGCAGCAATGCGGGGGGAGGTGGGCGAAAAGAGAGAGGGTCCCACACGGTGGCCACAATGTGGTCCCGACACACATACAAACACACAAACACGTAGCAAACAGATCTTCTCCTTGGCCTTTCTGTGAATGGAATTTGTTAACGTCCAACGAGCTGCATAACCTTCTAAATTTGCAGAGAAGAATCAAAAGACAATTCTCACTTTTCCCGTTTGTTTACTTTCTCTGATTCACAGATACATTTTATTTTTTGCTTGTTCGGGAGTTCCCACCTATGGAAGTACCTGTCTTTAATTGGATAGGTCATGTCCCCTTTGTGGCATTCAACATTGTTTCATTATCTGTGCTTTGTGCTTGGCACATGAAACAGCATTTTTATACACGAGCGGACAAAATTCTCCATTTTTGCTTTTCAGTCATTGAGTATTAGACTGGTGTTTGGATGTACATATTGTAAATATGAACAAATTGCCAACTGAATTGCATTCACGGTTTACTATGTCATTGTGTGTTTATCACAGTGGGTCCATGGATTCTTTGCGATATAGGCTATCCATCTACAGTTGTAAGGTGACCTTCCGAGTGGTTCAGGTCAAGGAGAGAGTGTGGGTTTTGTTTGCTTCCACCTCATGATTGAATGGTCGTATATAAGAAGAGGAAAGAAAAGAAGCCAATTAAGTATGGGCTGGTTTTATTTTGTATTTTTGTCCAGTGTTGCAATTAGTACCGGGCTCAAAAAACTTCCTC
This sequence comes from Syngnathus leptorhynchus, assembly GCF_054491065.1. Classification (NCBI taxonomy): domain Eukaryota; kingdom Metazoa; phylum Chordata; class Actinopteri; order Syngnathiformes; family Syngnathidae; genus Syngnathus; species Syngnathus leptorhynchus. Next base: position 11,400,109 of record NC_141195.1, read on the forward strand.
GAGTACCTTTTGGGTTGTTTTGTTGTCAGGCTATACCATTAGGGCCAAAATGATCTGCCCAGGTGCTTAGCACCTCAATAGGTTGAGTAGAGATGTAAAATCAGCCAACCACCAGCCTTGTGCTTGTAACACACTGTGTAGAATCATTGAGCACCACGAGTGGCTTTAATCAAGCCGCCTCCTACAAGTCCAACTATTTGAGTGAACAAATCAGTGCATTTCTCTTAAAAGAATACAGTATATTTTGATTGAGTTGAAAAATAATATATATACCATTGTTAACAAATGTCATGTGATCCTTTACCAAATTAATTCAGTCCTACAGTCCCCTTTTTATTCAGAATTTTTTAACTGAGCCAAAACTCATGTCAAAAAATCATTTGTTCTGATATCATTCGTTCTCAATATCATTTGTTCTTTCCATTTGCCATTGATTTTTTACAACGGAAAGAACAAATGAGACACGGATTAACGTGGCTGACAAATATATCAGTCGGTGACCCCGTAAACTCCCCACCCTAACAGTGCAGACAAACACGTGATGGCACACGCCCCGACTCTGGGAATCTGAGAGTGGAGCAGCTGCTGTCAAACTCGTCGGGAGGAGTGATGAGTGGAGCATGGGAAGGACTCAGGTTCACCCCGTTAATAACGCGCAAGCAGCCCGGGACTATGCGGTCACTCCGTTATTAATGTGCCAGCGCACACTCCTGGCATCTGACCCCAGGATACATTCTTGGTGTAATGGGCAGCAGCTGAGCCGGGGTTTCCGGCTGGGGTGTGTGCGGGGGACAGCTGACAACAAGCAGACATGCTCCAATGCCATTATCGGTATCAGCCCCCCCTGAGAGAAATGACTGCTCACTTCCCTCTCAACTGGTGTTCCCCAACCACGGACTAAGACCATGATGTCTGCAAATAGAGGCCCAAAGTGATTGCCGGATTGCAACGTGAATGCAACATATCACGCGTGGATTGGCCTCAGCTCTGATTTACTATTGTCTGATGTTCATGTTTGGAAAACTTAATTCCAACATGGACCCAGCACCTTCCACACAATTCTTAATACTGCAATAATATTCTATGATCGTCACAAGTGTTTACGTGATGTAATAATAGGATTGAAGTCAGCAAGACAATCTTCTTTAATTATGTTGTAGTGGTTGCTTCCCTAAATTAATTCTTTTTTTAAAGCAAAATTGCGCAAAATTGGACAACCCCTCCACCCCTCCCTCCCCCAAGACACTCAGTCTATGTTCTTTTGAGTCAGTTTGGAAAAGCCCACTGAGGTCAACTCTACTGGCAGCAAGAGTTTTTCTTTCTTTTTTTTTAAATTTATTTAAAGCACCCTCTTCAAGAGTGCGTATGCACAGCAAAAGTAAGGGCTGACACACAGACCTCAGCCTTGGCAGACGACCAGCGGCTGGAGTGGCGTTAGCAGAAGACCGTGAGAAACAAGGGGGCGACACCCAAATGTCATCACAGCTGCAAAAAGTGCTGAGCAGAAAAGTCAAATTAGAGAAATATGCACCTCCAGGGCCCCCAACAATGAAAACAGAGCTGCTGTTGACTGGCTGCTGCTTGGGGACTGCAGTGGAAGTTTCTCCAGCTGGTGCCAGACATCATCAGCGTGCACGTGTCTGACTGGGGAGGAAATCATTCTGGTTTAGCCTCTGTGCATGGCCATACCCAGTTAATCAGCAAAAAACGTTCATTTGGGGTGACTACTCCTCTTTCGTTACACTAACAGTGCCATCTCGTCTAGAAAATACAAGTGGTTCACAAATCAAATTTGAAGCTTCATTTTCCCATCAATAAAAAAAATGTCATTTTTTTCAAGAAATGTAATGTGGTGAGTACCGTCCATGGTGGGGCAGCAAATTGAATTTAACAAAGAATCATGAGAGCAATTCACTCCTTGAAATTACCTAACTGCAACATCCTTTGCAACTCTCAGACTTTTTGCCTGTAATCCAAATATTATTCTTATCTATCCATCCATTTTCTATACCGCTCGGGTCGAGAGCGTGCTGTAGCCTATCGCAGCAGTCATGGGCGGTAGGTGGGGAACAACCTGGACCGGTTGCTAACCAATCGCAGGGCACACAGAGACAGACCACCATTCACACCTAGGGACAATGAGGAGTGCTCAATCGGCCTACCAAGCATGTTTTTGGGATGTGGGAGGAAACCGGAGTGCCCTGAGAAAACCCACACGGACACGGGGAGAACATGCAAACTCCACACGGGGAGTGCCGGAGGTGGAATCAAACCCGCGCCCTCCTAACTGTGAGTCAGACGTGCTAACCAGTACCCCACCCTATTATTATCATTATTATTATTTGAATTTAAAAAATGCTTGTTTTTGTTTGTTGTTGTGTGTTGCACTTCAGAGCCAACGTATGTGCCAGTTTCTTGCTCTTGTCAAGTCTGTGCAATATTTGAATAAAACTGCTTTCTTGAATGGAACTAAGACATCTGCTATAAAGTGTTATGTAGTGTATAGTGGTTCTTTAGAAGTGCCAACTCTCTGTGTATTTATATGCACAGGTGTGCACTTGTTTGTAGAACCGAGTGCACGGCACGAACAAGTCTTGTGCATGAGCGTGACGCTGGGAAAGTTAAAGTGGCAGTCGGATGGCGGGTGGCCACGAGGGAGGTAGTTTGCGGGCTGGGGTGGGTGGAGGGTGTGTGAGCCAGCCGTGTGCGCTTAAGAAGGCAGATGAAGAGAAGGGGTGTGCAAAGAGTGCGAGAGGGCCTGTGCTTGTGCCTTTCAAGGTGTGTTATTTGTTCAAGGCTGTCCAAACATTTACAGAGCGCTGGCAGCCCAGGAATGCAGAGGCAGGGCCGAGGCGGAGAGCAGCAGCCGTGGGAAACTGCTGCTCTCCTCAACCTCTGCACACTCGTTCGCCCTCAGGCAGAGTATCAACACAGACAGTGCCAAAGATGTGTGGGCCTGATAGGGACTGGTCCCGTCAGCAGCTGCACGAACGCACGCACACACACACACCACACGTGGTTCCACCCGTCAGGCACACTGCCGGCAGGCTGCCTCGCATGCATATTAACAGGGAAGGGCAGCCCGTGTGACACACGCGTGTCCAATTAATCACTCGCATGCAGGTATATATTATTTCTAGACTTTAAATGTATGCAAGCCGAGTTAATTGTGCAGTCACACATGGTTAAATCATTTGATTACATTCTTGTTATGTTTCTAAATAACTTGAGTCGTCGATTCGCCACACCATTCAAAATGCCTTCAGCTTTTTGCAGTACAGTAGTGACAGTTGAATTGGAAAAATTATCAGCTCACTTCCTGGAATAATTTCGATCTTAACTGGCTGTCTATCACATGTTAGCTCAAAGAATTTTCTTTGTGAATATTGTTGATTCAAAACATCCTAATTCAAGAGCCCAATAAAAATAAGAAATGAAACATGTCTTTTCCACTCTAATGTGGAGTAATTGTGCGCATAGTTTGCAGTTTGAAAGAAATACAAAATAAACAGAGAACTGTAAGCACATTTGCATACAAGCAATGGTTGCTTGCCTAAGTGTAATGACGTCATGGCATCATTGTTTCAAAACCGCTTTTCCATCTATGATCTCATCAGTCAGCCTTCTTGCCGAAAAAAGTCCTGTAAAGTATTTCAGAACTTTTAAGTGCTTACATTCAAGAAAATGTATCCATCGCACGGGCACTCAACTGTTCTTTGCTTGGGTCTACATCTGTTGAGCAATGGCCCCTGTGATGACGTCATGACCAAGCAGATTTTAAGAAAAATATCAATCAATATAATCGATATGAGTTCACCATATCATGTTTTAGTAATACTCAGATTAAACACAACCCTTTTGGAGCTGAAATGGAGGACATTGGAACAATCTGAATAGAGTTTTTGTAAAAATGCTTGCAGGTGAACAGAAACAACATTGAAATGAAGGAAAGGGATACATGCTGACAGTTCAGTTAGTATATAGCTGGTGTGACTGTAAACCAATTGCAGGAACTTAGCTGTCAGGACGTGTTGACGTGATAAGAGCGACTTGGGGAAGCAGCCTAAGAGTTCACGTGTGCAGGTGCACAAGTATGCGCATATCTTGGTCTACCACCTGTTATCCATTCGCCGATAATGCATGGCTGACTTTTTGAACCTTTCACCTAAAACTGACCTAGCATCTTTCTAAAGGCTAGAAAAAGATGTTTGATTTTAATGTGGTTGAGTTTATTCTTTGTCAGATGTAGCCATTGTCGTACTTTTATTTGATCTTGTACACTTTATTGAGACCTTGAAACTGCTTTAATGTGGCCTTGCTTTCTGAAACTGACACCTCACAGTTAGTAGAATTTGAATATGGGCTCGAGAGAGAAGCAAAACAAAAAACTTTTCATACACTTTGCACATGATGTCCACATTGCAAATTTATGAGGTCTAAGTCAAGATTTTGTTTCCTTCTGTTATAAGCCCCTGCACCATTACAATATTACTTGCATCTCTTGAAAACTTCTTGGCATCTCCAGAAGATGTCTCTGTGAATAAAAGAGTGTGACCTGGACGTGGAGAATTTATGTTGTGGCAATCTTTCCTGGACCTACTCGAGGATAAGGCACACAGAATTTTAAGTACTAGTTAATATAGTGTAGTTTTGTAGTTTAGTGTAGTATTATTTACATTAGTTTAGTATTATTTAATCTAATTAGTTTTTGTAAGTCTACATGAACAATGTTTTATATAATTAACAAATTTAAAGGTAATGCGAGAAAAGTGATCACTGCACACGAGGCCAAACTATGGATTGGCCATGGATGTCTGCACACGAGATGTTAGTCACTCCTTGCTGTGTTTTAGACATTGCTTCTGTCACCCATCCCGCCGGTTGAATGATTGTTTTCGGAATCTGAAAGAAAGCTCCATCTTTTTCGTAATTGAGAAGCGTGTTGGAATCACATATGAACACTTGAATGCTGTACACCTAAGATAGTGAGCGAAAAAAACAACAACCACAAAGCGGAAGTCGAAAAAAAATGTCCGGTTATGAACACCTGCAGTCAAGTTGGTGGAGCAGTGGCCGAACACTAACAAATGTCTTGAGAAGTACTCGTCATGTTAAACACCTTATGAGACTGAAGACATGACAAAGATAAGTCAAACCTGCCCATCAACCCTCCACCTCATCCTTCTTTTGTTTGTCCTCGAGTATAACGGCACATAGTCAGACACGCTCCCCGGGACCTACGGATGAGTGTACCTGCCTAGACGGCTGCAGCAGTGTCGCGTTTCAGCCATGACGCAATGTTCCACCAATCAAGTGCTGTGAGAACGGTTAGGGAGCGTGGTGAGAACTCTCCTCCCATGTCTGCTCTCTCCCACCTGGGAACCAGTGCTGCCTCAGGGAGGGGCTTGCCACCGCACCGGCCGCTTTCTGAATGAGGGTTAAACAAAAAGGCTTACCACCATGCGAGTTACACGAGTCTCTCTCACACACAAACACACACACACGCGAGCGTGCACACACACGCATGGACACACACACACACACACACACACACAGAAGCACACGTCATTCATGGCTTGATTGCCAACTTTACATTTTGGCGGGGAGAAACAAAACAGACGAGTGTGGGAACGCTTTCCTTGTTCCTTTTTTCTTCTTCAGGAGTCTTTATCAGTATTAACTCTGCTTACATAGGTATTTGTGCACCTGTGGCAGTGGATTAGTGGATCACGTTCTTCATTGTGTGCAAAAATAGGCACTGTGAGCTATTTTTCCAGTTTATTTTCTATTTCCAACCCTTAACTATATTTCAATGGTCAGTACTGACTTTTTTTTTTTTTTTAAAGATAGATCAATGTAATTTTGAAGACATCTTATCTTTGCTGGGTTACATGACCTCAACATGTACAACAGTGCCTCCTTCAGTACATTTGAGCCCCCACAGAATATGACTGATGGTGACTCAAGGCACTCGAACAAATTTGCACAATGCAGTTTCGATCATGTTAGTTTGTTGTAGTCGTCAAGTTGGCTGCTAGTTAGATGCACCGTCTGTGTGGCTTGGAAAAAATAACGGTCATCAAATACAGTGGAAATTAAGTAAAAGGCATAATCTTATATGGACATTGCATTTGTGTGATTATTTTTTCACAGTATTTAATTTTAGGGGTAATTCTAATGATACATGGCAACATGAATCACCTGGAAAAGGTGTAAGAAATGTCTTTTAAAGTTGACAAACTAAACTAGAAATGCCAACTAAGGAACAATTCTTAAGACGTGGAAAAGGTGAAAATATTTCTGGCCTTGATACAAGATGAACTACGTAAAGTTCATTTCAGCAGCATACAGAAGGAGCTATTATTTTAAAGTAATAGCTATTTCCAAGAATTGGTTGAGAAATGAGAAATATATACATATGGCATTAGAGGATTTGAACCGTTTTAACAAAACAGGGTTAATGAAAGATCGGGTGGTGCTGTCGTTAGGGTGGTCTACTTTTGAATTCTCTCCATCACAATTGTTTACATAGATACTAAATATAGACCAAGTGCATTTAAATCAACATATCATGTATTCACTGTCAAAATGGACTGTTTAAACGCTTCATTATCATCGTTTTTTTTTCTAGGTACGCTTCAGTGATACTTTTTTAAATGTCTTTTCCATCCATAATCCATGAATTAAAATAAACAAAAGAATATATAAATAAATATAACTGTGGAGGAAATTGTGAATATAGTTGAATGATTTTGTTTGGTTTTTATTTTTGTTATGATTTCCTTTAGTCGCTTTGGTTAATTTCTCAAAACACAATAAAATCTTTCTGTCTGTGCATTTCTCAACATAATTCATAGCAATAGCAGAACATCAAGGTCCCCCTGCAAAATCAATTTTCTTTCTCAAAACCCATTGTACATCTCTCAAAAGTAAATATTTGTGTCACTGAATATGTCATGCCATCTTGTTGAAAAGTCTTTGTGTCATTGTGTATGGATAACAGTCAAATTGCTTATTCATGTTGTCAAAATAACAGTGTAGTCTGGAGGGATGTTGCACCTTTGTGTATGAAGAAGCTCAATTGCAAGAGAGTGGGCATGACTCCCATTTCACCTTTACACTTTGTACTGTAATTTGTTGACAAATCATCACATTGTGATGCAGAAAGGAAGGACAGATCTGCATAGCACAACGGGGGGTGATTAATTGGGGGCGATAAAATGTAGAAATGGTAACATGAAACAACTTCAGGGAAATAAGCCGTTCATTCACTCATATTATGTCACAATATGGTAATTTTTTGCATCAAAATACTATTTGGTTAGTTTGTATTATTCTATGTCTTTTTCAAATGCATTACAACTTAATCAAAAACCATCATTATTTTGGTTTATACAGTATATTTTGAACACACTTCTGCATTCTCTTTCTCGCGTTCTCTCTTTTGTGATTTTTTTTCATTTTTGGCAAAACAGCTTCTAAGATGGCTTCCGATGGCGTTTTGTCAGGAAAAGTATTAGATGCGTAAAATACTGAGCTGATCATGTTTTGTTTTGTCAAACTGGACGTGGATACTGCACAGTCACATTACTAGTGGGCTCATGACTTGCGGGATGAGAGTAATAAAAACAAAACCAATTTGTTGCCCTGATTAGGATCTGATAGGTCTATAATCAATCTTTGGTGGCGTGATGGTCACTGAGCACAGAGAATGGGGACAAACTTGCATCAGATGATCATGATCCTTAGCGTTCAAAGAACAGTAGCTTATTGATGTCTCAGCTGATTAGCTGTCTGATGACTGAATGACATGAATATTTGAAATATGGTTGCATTCTTGTGTTTTGCTAATCCAACAATGCAGCAGATTTGTGTTGTTTCAAACAGTGTCGAAGTCTAATAGGTGCTAAAAAAAAAACATCCACCAATCTCTCGTCATTAAGAATAAAGCGGTCTTCACACCAGCATTTTGTGCTCGTTTCTCGTACAATACTCTTCACTTTATTTCCCATCAGACCTGCTTACCCTACCCCAACCCACATCTATTCACCAGACAGCGTCAACACAAGGGTTACAAATTCCTCAAACAAACAGCAACGTTTGTCATGTCATGATGTCATGACAGAATAAACACTTATTTCACGTAGCGATTTGCTGTATTGTTTGTTTAACTTGAGTTCAGAACACACATATGGATCCTCACTAAGCCTAATTAATCTCCATTACTGATGCTCTCGCTAGCCACAACAACAGCAAGTCACTCTCTCGTGATGCACTTATGGTGTCCAATAGTCCCCAAGAAAATATTCCAGGATTATCTTGAGGCCAATTCAAGTTTTCTGTATTGTGAGTCAGCAGATGGCTTTGGACTACATGCGAAACACAGACATGCATCGGGTTCCAAACATAGCAAATCCACAAAAGCGAAAAGAAGCAAAGCTCCTTTGTCTCTTGTATTCGGCCGTGGAGGAGGAAACAGTAAAACGAAGCTATAGTATGTGACCAAAACATATGAACTGGAGAAAGGATGGGGAATTCAGCACAATGGTCCAAAAAATGAGACCTATCGACCAGAAGCATCATCACTACCTTTTGGTTCTTTCGTTTGTTGCACTATGGTTCTATATTAAAATAAAATAACAACTTAACTCATTCAAATACAAGTAGTGCATTTTCATTTACAGGCCTGATTGGCCACTGAGCGTGAAAGAACAATCCCTTCACTTTCAACGGCAGCCCCTGCTGAGCTGCACATCCACTTGACTGCCCAATAAAAACAAGTAAAAGGTTGACATTGGACTTCATTTAACCTAGTATTCGTCCTCCTACTTAGAGCATTGTCATCTGCCAGGACGTGTCTTTGTTGACAAGTTGATGATGTCCATAAACCAAAACTCCAGACGGCAATGCATGGGCAGCTGTTTCCTTCGCAAACACTTTATGTCCTCCATACAGTTGTGTTCTCATAATGTCAACTTGCTGGCTGTTGATGGAGACTGTGTTGAACGAGTGACAGTCTCTATTGGTTTGATCTTTTTGGATTCCTTGTGAATGATCTTTTTGTAAAATGAATATAAACCACCTAAATCAATGGGAACTTTGAGCTTGGTTCGCATCAAAATAACCAATCCTGATAAATGTGTAATTGTATTTGGCTGGCAAAAGCTGAGAAACAAAGTTGTCTACTATCCAGTTTTTGTGCACAAAGATCACATTTTCATTTGTCATTTCATTTCACATTCCAAATCAGTTTGTCTTGAGACTGGATTTCCCCACATTCACCAAGAACATTCCAAGAAAAATCTGAAAATACCCCTTAGTCAAATATCTGGCCTGGCACCCGCAGTGCCCCCCCGTCCCATCTCGCCAGTGTCTGTTCATTAAAAGTAAACACAATGGCGTTGGATGTTATTCACTTACTATGCAAATTGACAAGGTGCACTTAGACTCGCAGTCAATTTAACCGCAGTGAGGAGGAAGTGCACTCTGTAAGATTATTCACAGAGAAGTGTCAAGTGTAGTTGAAAACCCAACACGACGGCTTCATTCATTCAACTAGCTGAAGTCTCCAATGACGGAAGGAAGCCACAACGAGAAACATTTGGACACCCCTCGGTTAGTCTGGCCAAGTAAGAAGGTATTTTATTAGCAAGTAATTCCCTGAAGCAACAACTGATCTTTGCGTTGGAGCTATTTTTGAAGCTTGCTTTCACCAGGCTGTTGTACGTAAACACTGTATCCCTAGCAGCAGTAGCCTGGGAGACAAACATGATTTATTACTCCTCACTAAGTGTGCTGCTTACAAATGCCACCGTGCCTTTTATTGTGATTTTCCTCTCCTTTTGTGCTTATCCTCAGAGCAGGCACAGAAAGTTGCTCGCTCTCACTACAGTAGGCAAGTCATTATGTTCATGCAACGTCAACGCGACCGAAAGGAACTCTGGGATGGTGTTGGTGTATTGCAGCAACGAATGACACGTTTGGAGCCTGTAGCTACTCATGTGATCCCTTTTCACAACTGTGGTGTTTCTTGAGCATGCAGAACATATGCGCACGTAGGTGGCAGAAGGTTACTCTTTGCGTCAGCTGGAGACTTTTATCATGGGAATTTTAAGTACATCAAATTCCACTCGGGCACCGCGTCATCACTACGTCATCAGTCATTCACCATTCTGGGGGCTACGGTGAATGAAAACAAAGCCTTAATGTAGACTAATATAAAAGTTGTGTATTTGTATGGTTTCTTTGAGAGTCAAAAAAAAAAGTTAACATGCAAGAAAGTTGTGAGATTTTAGATTTTTTACCTTGCAAAAAAACACCAGGTCTTTCTTTACCCTATTAATGGTTTGAATTTCAATGAAATTCTAAATACAGAGTGGAGGCAAGTGACCTGGACCTACTGCCACCGGTACGTGCAACGTATATTTTCGCTAACCTCGTGTGGTGTGAGTGCGTACATTATTAAACATCATAAACCTTTTGCCTCTCTTGTGAACTTTACCGACACCATGTTGAAGCTGGGGAAAAAACAACAAACAACCTTCAAGCTATAAACATGACATGTACATTTGCATTCCTGCACTATTGTTGACATATTTTGAAGTTCACGCTTACGGACATGTTGATGATGACATGACGATGAGCATTGCACGTTCCCCATCATCTGTTTGCTTGTCTAATGTTGTGCATGGCATTAGTGAGCAACTCAGCTAACCTCATGACTTGACGCGAGTTCCAGGTGTTTTTTTTTTTTTACATTTATGGATCTTTTAGCACCTCTAAATCCTCTCATCCTAAAAATACCAGTACCAATTATGGTTTTATCATTAAAATCCAAGATGGCCTTCAAATAGTTTTGATTGCAATCTTTCCTTTGTATTCATTGTCTAACTAAAGAGTCCAAAATTAAGAGGTTTGTGGTTGCGTGTTAAATATGCCAACACCATTAGCAATGTCTTGCAAACTCTCACGCCGATGAGATGTGTGTCACCTTGCAACAATGTGTGACTGACAAGCTTACTTTGTGTTTGAGCTCTTGTGTGCTAAGTAATCCATTAGCAGTCCTATACGTAGCACAACACACCAGCGTCATAAGAGCATTACATTACCCAAGATGTTCTAGGCAACTCAAAATACAAACATACATTTTTCACTTCATGAATTATTTTTCATTGAACGCATCGCAGACTTTTTTGTGCCTTTTCATCGCTCTTTCCATGTTCCCTCCCTGAGTCTATGTCTGCCTATGAAGGAAATGGCATGTTGTGATAGCACAATAACCTTCCCTAATAAAGTTTGGGAGGGGAAACAGGAACAAGAAAGCAGGGATGACCGGAGGAGCAAGCATAGAGGACCAGGATGTAAAAACAGTCAGGGAGAACCACTTTATGGCTTTGTGGTTATTGAGGCCATTTTAGAAAGGATCACATATTCCTGAAAGGCTGAAACAGACGGGAAAGCGCAGAAAGCAAAAGGAAGAAGGCTCTACCACTATAAAACAGCAGGTCTTTCTCTGACCTTACCAAAAGACAGTCATAAGTTACTTGATTTGCAAATGCCATTATTTTGTGTGTGTGTGTGTGTGTGTGTGTGTGTGTGTGTGTGTGTGTGTGTGTGTGTGTGTGTGTGTGTGTGTGTGTGTGTGTGTGTGTGCGTGTGCGTGTGCGTGCCTGCCTGCTTGCATGCGTGCGTTCGTTCGTGCGTGGAGTGGGGTGGTTCAGGTAAAATCCAACTTTTAATAATACTAATCATCTCACATTCAGTTGCCCATATAGACCAAAGAACTACATTGAATATATAAAAAAAAGAAATCTACACACCCACAATAAAAATTTCATCTTTCTGTGACATTTTAAAAAATGTGTTTGAAATCAAAGAATACCTTTTGGGATTATGACCTCCCTCCCAAAAACAAGTTTCCTCAGTCCATAACAGTTTACTTCTTGTCACGTGCTTGCTTGGGAGATTGCATTTCTGCTTATCAAATTACGTTTGAGCATTTTGTGGAAGGAGACGTCATACACATGGACCACATAGTAAATAAATAAATGGAGAAATACGAATGTGATCATATGCATGATGCAAATACCAGTTTTTGTGTTTATTTGCAATATATTGGGTATTTTTTTTAGATTAAGGTTTGCCTCAACTTCACAGCTGGGCCATTCTGAAGCCAGATCAGTCCTTATATCTGCGGTCTTTGCCGTCTAAGTGTCCTCCTGAAAGCTGAGCCGTAAGACAAAGCCCTGTTTACACTAATGGCCCACTAGGCTCTCCTTTTTGCCACAGAAACAAATACCAGTGGGAGGACATCAATAGAATTTAACATTTGGACATTTTTCCTCAAGCACTCAAAACCAATATTGACCGAGCACCCCTGCCTAGTTGGCTTTAGAGCAAGACCTTGGCATACAAATCAAGCTGGTGCAACCAGAACCACATGCTGCCAGCTGAAGGGTGAGGCCAACAATAGCCAGCCCAGAATGGGGCTCTCCCACTGGGTAGGCAGTGTGACCACTGCGCCTGGTTTCAAGCTGGTCCACAGAAGCTTGAGATATAAAGAGCCCGAGCTCTCCCGCCTGCTTTAATGATTACATCTGAGAGAGCCAATTGTGTGTGTACTCGCGACCCTGCTGCTGAGTGAGGTGGACAAGCACAAGGGACAGTGGGGGCGCTCACATGTGCAGAACAACCCCATAGTGGGCCACTACTTCTCAAAGGCTGGATTACAATCAGTTAGAGCCTAATGAGTGGGAAGTTGGACTCGTAACCTGTTGTAGCAGGGTGGTTGTTTTGAATGCTCGCAGTCAGCACACACATCAATAACCTACAAAATAGCTCGCCACTGAAGCGGCAAACAGCAGGAAGCGGCTGAGTCTCGGGTCTGTCGCCTTGCCACTGTCGCGCCTCAACTCTTGACAGGAATATTTAAGCATATTTCATTCTTGATTATGTGTGTCTCTTTTATGTCTTGGGAGTTCTTCGGGGCTTGGTGGTTTACTCGGGTCACTAATTTGGAGATCTTAAGACGGTATCTCCCTTTTTTTTTCTCATGTATTTTTTCGATTTTATGGAGCAGTAACTAAATTGCATAATGCATAAACATTAAAGCACATTTTATGTTCATCTGATTTCTACTTGGTCTTTTAAAAAACGTGTACATTTTGTTTCAGCCCCATGGACACTTGCAAGATGAAAAATCCAAGTGAGAAACTCTGGATCAAAACTGTGTTACTCCATCTGTGTATTACGTGTGTTACATTCTCTTTTTTTTATTTTTTTTATTTTTTCCAAAACAAAGAGCACTGACTAAATATTTAGACATGAGCTGCTACCTCATGAGCCATTGACTGGCTTTCTGCTATACACTTATGGTTGCTGATGTGTGATTGTTTTACTGTTTTTATGTCTGTCTGACTTGAATTTGCCATCCCCCAGTTTAAACAGAACTCTATGAATCTGCCCAGCAAAAAGTGGCATCAAACAACCTACACTAATGATAGTAATTGACACCATGTTGCTTCTTCCTGGTTGGAAATATTTTTCCTCTTCAAGTACCAAGTTGTGTTTGTGAGAGGCATTTCTCCTGCATAAAGACGTAGACCAAAACGTTGCCTGCTAGCTGAATAGTTGAGCGCTGTTTGCTCTGTGCTTGTCACTTTTTATAATGGTAGCGTTTAATTCTAATGATTTAAACTTCAGTGGTTTTCTGACCTCCTTCCCTACTTTGCCATTCAACATAACTCTGTATTATATTAGTGGTTGAATTCTTCAGTGAAAAATGAGATGTGTGACATTTTATGCAAAAACACCAACTAAAAAACACCAACTAATTAACACCAATTAAAAGCTTTCTTGAGCAGGTTGTGCTCTTTCAAAGCGTGTGGGTATGTGTGCATGTTCACGCCTGTGTGTTTGTGTGTTAAGAAGGACGCTTTCTCCACCCACGGAAAGGACAGTGTGCGAGCACGTGCCGCAGCTCTGCGGGAGAGCTGGTCCTCAGGCCGCTCTCACCTGGGAAAGCTGATCTGCAGTGCCGAGGTTCTTCACAAGGCCAGCGGCAGGGGAGCAAGGTGAAGCAACGGGAGCAAAAGAAACAATCTGGCCTGAGGTGAGATCGGGAAGAAGGTGGGGGCCAAGTGAAAGCAGAGGTCTTAACTGTTTTCCAATTGCCTAGAAGCTATTTACTGATAAAAGGTTTGTGCAAACCCACATATTGTACTTGCAACTGCTTTTTGTGAATGCTCCTTTTAACGCCCTAAAAACGTTTTTTCTAGTTTTGCAAAATACACGTCGCCTGCTCATTGCAAATCTGATCTCAAATCACCAAAGACACAAATTATGAATATTGGTCAATTAAATCAGTGCTTCACCAATATTTATTGAGCCCAGGTCTTTTTTTTAGAGGGCGAGAGAGAGATATTGGAGAGAAACAGCCAAACAAAAATGTCATGAAATGTATGTATACTGAAATAACCATGTTCTTGACTCAATTTGCTAAAAAAACTTTAAACCTGTTAAGTTAAAAAATTAGACGATTTCACGGTAGTTGCAGGAAATAAAGAAAGACACCAATGGATACATTAAATAATAATTTTCTGGCCGATGAAGTGACAGGATATTTTCTCGCGGCACATCAAAATGAATCGATACGTTACATATAAACAAACTGCTGTTACATATAAACAAACTGCTATTCATTTCATTAAAAAAAGAAAAAAATCACATTTACGTGAGGACACACAATGCTATTCACTTCATAAAAAAAAAAGAAAAAAAATCACATTAAAGTGAGGACACAAACCAGCTACATCATTATGACCAAGTGAGATACAATGTAGGTTGTATTAAACAAACATCTAATGTAGTTTTTATTGTTTTGGTATTGAATATTAGATTTGAGCCTCATAACGATATTGGCCAGTCAGTGTGAGCGCTGCACTTCTAAGGACAGCTAATATTAAAACGACCTCCAGTGTTTAATTCTACCTCGCCACATGCTCAAGCGGCGCCTCATTTTGTGGTAGTTGTGGGAACACGCTCCAGTCTGAGCTGATGGTTGTAATATATGTTGCTGTTATGCAAGCAGTTGGGTACCACCGCTCACCACTGTGCTGGAACCCTTTTAATCAAGCAGAGCCTACTGTGAAATCCCGACTCCCTGCCTACCAAAAGCAAGCAATTCTCCTCAGCAACCCCAAAATGGCAGCTAGTATTTAGTAATATTGCAAGGCCATGCGACAGCATCAACTATAGTCTACCCACTGACGGCGCCGGCCTCCGTGCCTTCTTCTCAAGTTATATTAGAGCACAGCAGGAGATATGTGGAGAAGGATGGAGGTTCTCAACCCAATCTGGCATTTTCTTTGAGTGGGGGTAGACTTTCCATGCATTCCATGCTCTGTGCCGCTTCATTAAATTGGTATTGACTCAATACATGGTCTGGGTTGACCCTCTAGTCCCAATTTCATCAGTCAAAATATTTGACGTAGCCGTGGTGATCCAAATGTGTTCCAAATGTGGAAAATGGACTGATTACCTGTCAGTCACAGAAAACAATAAAAAAAAAAAAATAATCGATCCAGACAAACATTCACATCCAATATCAGTCGTAAGCATAACATGCTTTCTCCTGCAATGATCAAATCAATCAATCAATCAATCAATCAATCAATCAATCAGTTGTAAAATGTAAAGTAAAGCACTGGCATGCACTGCATGGCTTGACTACGCTCATTCTAGCCTTTCTAACAGCAGCCCCACTACAAGGGCCGATTATTGTGCTGAGTGAAAAGGTCGAAGCCCTGAGAAGTTTTGGGCGCTGACGACATCGGTAATGACGACCTCTGACCGTTTGCTTTTTGTTTTGCCCCATTAAACAAGAGGGAACACATGCTACTTGAAAACCTTTATGTTATGGCAACCAACAAGTAAATAAGCTCCAGCTTGCTTCCTTTATTTCGCTCTCCATTTGGCCTTTAGCATCACGCAAGTGAAGAGTCTCTTTCCTGGAGTGCTGTACTCTCCCAAAAGCTAGACAAGCACTTGTCAGGGACCAACAGTATTGTTGTATGAATGGAGTCCACCCCCCCCCAACACACACACACACAAATTCTTCCATACTCACTGTGGGCAGAGGCCAGCATTGACTGTGGTCGTGTTAATTTAGTTGCCTTTCAGAGCTTATGGACCTTCATGGAAAAGGAGTTAAAACCATCTGTGTCAGAACAAGAAATGTCTCATTCAGCTTGATAGTGACATGTCATTAGCAAATGTGGCGCCACAATCAACTAATGTGAATTGAATGGCAATGAAACTCACCTGTTATGGATGCACACAGGAACCTTCTCATCGTGCGGGTCGCTCTTTCTCTTTCCTGTTTCTCGAAGGCAAGTCCGTGTGATTTTTCAGGGTCTAGGCACGAATAAATTTGCCTCCATTTTGCTGTTCAAAGTTGCATGGTCGCCGCTTGAATGTGGTTTCAACCAAACATCAGCGAAAAAAGTGTACATAATCAACCAAGCACATCATTCCAGTGTTAATTAAGGTAGCCGTGTCAATATTAGGTTAGTTTTACAATTAGTCATGTCTTTCCTGGTCATAACTTTGTGAGAAGAATAGTTGTCATAAATTTTGTTTATTTGCGCCCACAGAGGCAATGCTTGGATGCAACTCTGCAAAGTGTTTAGTCGAAGCAGTTGCTAGCTAAGTAAGCATAAGTCGCACCAAGCTTACAGTTTGTCTCATCTGTCTGCTTTCACACGTAGATGAAGTATAACGTACGTGCTTCCATCCCATTGAAGCTTTTGGCTCGGTTTCAGCGATTGATTCTCAAATTTGCTATTGAATGTGTTTTTATGAGGCACAAAATGCAAATTTAAGCCCACACATTACAATGCAAAATCGCTCATTTGCAGCCATGCAAATGGGTCGATCAGTGTCTGTCCCCTTGAATTTACAGAGAATGCCTGTGCCTGCGTACAGTCATTCTGGCCAGTGGTGATGCAGATAACGCCTACACCCACCCAACGGCTGAGTAACATCAAGAGGGCACCCAGGGTACCGCATAGGAAGGCAACCATTGAACAGGCACAGAACTCATCTCACAGACCGTTTGTGACAAAGTTATGGAGCGAAAGAGCAGGTCATATCTGGGAAATGATCGTGTTGCAGACACAAGTAAACGACATAATGGTCGCTGAATAAGATCATTTTATGTCCATGTATTTTTCTGGAGCTCAAGAAAGTTCAAAAAGTTTAATTGTCTGAAGCCCATGTAAAAGTTATATGAAAAAAGATTCATTTGAGAAGGAAACGTGTGTGCTGCCAGTGAAACGATGAGTGTCGCAACGTCCCTGATAACCTGGGTGACCCATGCCCATGGAAGGAAGCCCGTCGTTCAGTTTGCCACGAAAGAATCGTCATCCCTTTGTTTGGAGATAACTGATTAACCTGTCAAGTCCCCTGAGAGAAGAATGATTTGTCTCATGGCTCAAGGTATGTTTAACCCAGAGTAAACAGGAGTACGTCTGCACAGAAGAATAGCATTCTCAAGAAAGAAAGTTTCATGTAAACATGATTTGAGGGGGAAAAAGTACAATTTACTGAATTCTCATGTCAGTAAGAATTTGCTGACATAAATTTGATTTCAGATGAGAGCAGTTTTATTTTGACGTTTCAACCCAACGAATGAAACTCTTCAGGGCTCAGCGTGCACCACAGGCTTAGGCATGTGACAGTGTCATGCATTTGCAAGTTGTGCTCACAATCACTGCAACTGTTCTACTTAAAGGGAGGAAGTGGGCAAAATGGTCTGAATTGTTTTTACTGGTATCAGGAGTCAGGCCAGAGACGGCTGGAAGAATCTCAAGCAATTGTCTGCCGGGCTAAAAATACTCTGTTAATGTGAAACGATGTGGTTGTATGCCTGATGATGATGGAAGCAGCGGAGGCGGACGGACCGGTTGCAGCAGGCATTAAGCGTGTGATGCACGAGTCTTAACACAATGAAGCAATTTGTTCCTTCCAATAAGTGTCTTCAGTCATAAACATGACTAATTCCACAAAACTCAAGAAATAATTGTGTTATTTAAGAAATCAATCTATGTTAGTGGTGGGACTCAGTGACGAGACCTAATTTAATGGATGCATTTTCGTGTGCAGATTGACTGTTCTCAATCTGAACAACAAAAGTCATTGTCAGGCAACTAAAAGGACTACCACTATTTTTTTCCCAAGTGCACTTGTAGTAATATGCTTTAAAAGACAGATTAAGTTGCAGATTTGACTGGAAGGTGACCAGGTCAACGATAAATAGGGTTACATTGGGATTAAGTAAAAGCACCCAACTTTATCCATTTCCGCACTTAATTGTCTACGAAAATTACGTTACAATACACTAGAATTACCCTAATAAAAAAATCCATGGTATTGCTCATTTGCATCCACGAGTTAAAGCAATCATCAGTAAAAAAAAAAAAAAAGCTATAGTTAGAGAATAATAATTTGTCCATTAGAATAATGGACCAGGCATGGGCAAATGTCCCACCAATGAATTGCATTATGCAGACTTTATCCAGCTGACTTTAAAATACACAGGTAGAAGAAAAACATGCAAACTCCACACATAAAGGCACACCCAGATGGAAAACCACCACCTCTGAATTGTGAGGTGGATGCATTGAGAGCTGTGATATTTTTATGTTTTATTTTTGTTTACATTAATTTAGGCATGTTTCCTCAATTGACATTTTACATTTAACAAGATTCCACCCCAAAGCCAGAACACAGACAGTAAAACCGTGCCCACTTAATTAGAGCGCGCAAACAATGGTTGTTATGCGCTATCAAGCGGTTTATTCGAAGCAATGCGCCATGTACATTTAGTCTATTAATGAGTAAAACGACGAATAGGAAAAAAAACTTCCACGTTATGATTAACGTGTCTGTCCGTGAAGGTTAATTGTTAAAGGAGTCAAACATCTTTGTCAGTTGCATTGTCAGTGACGGTTGAGACAAAGATGCTTTTGTCAGCGTACACCTGATCCAATCTCACTATTATCAAGAGACCCGCAGGCACATTTGGCGGCAGTCCCGTTTAAACTGTTGAGAGGAACCAATTATTAACTATAATGAACCAAACGCCACCATCGAGATTCCCGTGTTAACACAAATAGTCCATCCTCTTGAAATTGCGCAATCACCCGCAACGCGCATTAAATTTATTAGACCAGAGATTTTCATAATTTCAGTAGATCCGAATTTTTAAATATATGTGAAGAATATCCAATTTTAGCAATAGGCCACAATTTTATTTGTTTAATTTGGACATTTAATTTGTCCCGGATAATCAAAGAATGCTTTCTCAAATATTCATCCTTAAAAAAGATATTCTGCTTCATTTTGAAAGTTTGTGGAAAGTTATATTATTGAGGGTAGATCTGAATGAAAAAAAAAGGAAAACAAAATGTGACGAACAACTCTCAATATAATTAGTGAGGTCGTGGTACTAACTTGACCCATGTGATAGCAACAAAATCAATGTTTAGTATATTGTTGTTATGTTTTTATATCTATTTTTATGAATTGGACTTCTGACATTTATATTTGATGTTACATAAGACCAATTATGAAATAACCCAGGTACAGTATATGTGGTTTTATTTTCTGCCAACTGACCAAGTGACCCAAGAGGCACAGCCGTGATGAATTGATACATGGCTGCTGCAATCAAGGAGCATTAGGCATCAACTAAATACAGTTAAGCAGTTGATAATGAGATCAGCACAGGATAGGTTATCTTTGTATCTTTTTTGTGTCAGTGACATTAAGACAGCAAGGATGGGCCCTGTAATCACATTGTCCTCACTGATAGCTATAAACAAAGGCTCATCCACCCCCATAGAGAAACAAACTTGCCTAAAGGTGCATTTTACAAGAGACTAGCAACCAAAATGTTGCTTTCAGCATGACAGATTAGATTTAACTGAAAAGTGTCTATTTGTGCACCATCACTGATCAAATAATTTGTAATGATTAAAATTGCTCATATAGGGTGCTACCGGAGACGGAGATTTCAGGGCACAAAATACTTTCTTCTACAAGTTTCATAACATACGCACCCTGATATTCATGAATACGACACGCGTCTATTTGCTGGGTGTGGTCTGTGCCGGCCTGAGGAAAGCATAATATACAGTAACTCGGATACACCACCGAAAAAGACAGGTCGAAGCATGATCTTTACCTTGAAGATTTTCATTTTCAGCCAACTGTACGTCAAACGTGCTCAAAATCTCACATGTTTCACAACCTTATAGTACACTCTAGTGGTACAATGTTGCTGATGCAGTCGATTTTTAGAGACTACGAGGGATTTAAATCATGTATGTATGTATGTATGTATGTATGTATGTATGTATGTATGTATGTATGTATGTATGTATGTATGTATATATATACCCATATATATATATATATATATATATATATATATATATATATATATATATATATATATATATATATATATAGTGTCGGTATATATGTATATACATACATACATACATACATACATACATACATACATACATACATACATACATACATACATACATACATACATACATACATACACACATATACACACACATACACACACATACACACACAAACACGCACACACACAGTTATAGTTGCTGCAAAATTCAAAAAGCATCATTTTTTTCAGTCAAATATTTACATGTGTGTATACCTGGGTGCCAACAATGCAAATAAGACTCACTTGTTGCACCTACTGTAAAACCCTCCACATGCATCCACACCCTCAGCCTTGACTCCCATTTCAAACACGCGAGTGGATTAGAATCCAGCGCCTCTCCATTGCATTACACCCGTGAGGTGTCAGCTGACTGTCACAAAACCCCCATGACTCATAGCCAATGAGTGACGTAACACTGGTCAAACACAAGAATGCATGATGGTAATTCTTTTCCTTCAGGTCGTTTCTAAGATCTGTAACAATGTGACTATAAAGATTGTGGGATAAATTCAAATACTGGACAACAAAGTTAAGCAGCTTCCCAGTTTAAAGTTGTGAAACGTTACTTTAAATAGACGCTACGGCTGTGTGGGAGATGCAGGCACTACGCGCATAACGTGATCAGAAGCATGGCTCTATATTTATCAAATCATGAGGCTTGTTGTGACGGGTACAAAAAAGGACGCCCACCTCAAGAAGTGCAACATGGTGCCGTACAAACTGCAGACCAACGGACCTTCAGAACCTCCCGCGGATCCTAGCAAGTCAGGTAGGAAGCGGACATGATACTTTATTTATTTTGCTTTTAATTAACCAGGTTTGATCCATTGAAAGCAAAGATCTCTTTTCCAAGGGAGACTACCTACAATGGCAGCAACATTTATTTTCAGTGGCTCTCTTCATTTTGGTGGATGCATTCATTGCTCTCCATGTCGCATTGCATGTAGATGTTGCAGGATTAGAAATTTAATTGGAAGACAAAATGGATGGATCGACTGTCTTTTTATTGCCACCAAGATTCCTCATTAATATACTTTCACAATTCTTAGAAATCATGTTTAAAATGCCAATGTGCTGATTGTCATTCTAATGTTTTTTTTTATCATGCTGTTAAATTGTTGCACCTTTAATCTCAATTTTCAGGTTGCACTGAGTGTCCCAAGTTTAAATGGAGGACTTGGAGTTCAGCGTGGAAATCTGCGACCGCGACTGGCAATGCTTTTTTGAGATGTGCGAGGAGTGCGACTTGCATCCTCCATCACTGGCCTCAGCGGACGACTCTGGGCTGAGTGATGGCGATCGCACAAAGTCTGCACTGCTAGAACGTGCCCCAGAAGCCCATCTGACCGGATGCTACCCAGAGGCCGAATGCGCTTTAGACAACATACATGACTGCAAGGACTTGGACGTGAAGACCCAACTTGGTGAACCGGCCACCAGTGGAATTGAGAGCATCCTGTCGGGAAGTGAGGAAGATATCCACCTGCAGTCAGTCAATATGTTCTTTGAAGGGGTGACAAAGCGGGCAATCAAAGAATCGAAACAGCAGGAGGATGGACTTTGTAGCAATGGGATGGAAGCCAGCTCGGAGCTGCCCGCCAGGGATGAAACAATAGTTGTCAAAAAGAACGACCTTGACAAAATGAACACTCTAAAAAAAGCCCAGTTTGTTTCTTCTACTTTACAAACGCCTCCATCCTGCAGCTCAGAGCTCAAGACTGCCAGGTCAACTCATACTGAGTCGCTTCATAAACCTGAGGTGTCCTTCAGCCTTTATGCGTCACAAATAACCACAGTCAGCACAAAAGAAGTCCTTAGCCCATCATCATCACCACCACCGACCACCATGAAAAGGAAGAGAAGGAAGAAGAGATCGCACAGCATGCCCTCATCCCAGAGTAGACTTGAGCGAAGGAGAGATGAGGAACAGAGTTTTTTTCCATCCTATCGTGACACAACCGCGTTCCCGTGTGTTGGTACCTATCAACATGAAAGCAATCTAGTGAGTCTTCGAAGCTTTAATCATCCAAGTTGTGATGACCAATTAAATCTAGAAGACAGTAGATCAATAGTCCAAGCACCTACTAGGGGAGCACACTTGGATAATGATGGGGATGATGTGGATGGTGGCCAAGGTGACACCCTATCTGCTGCTAAGTCCGTCCTGGCCGCGGAGGCTTTACATTCTGGCAGAGACGAGCACGCATGGTGTCAAAGACAGGCTGAGCAGGAGCAACAGCTGGAGATGGAAACTCACCATCAGGACCAAAATAGCCATGACGTTTTGTCCGTAGCTCAAACGCAGAAGTCAACCTTTCCCAATGCAGGACTCCAGAAGGGCGAAACCACTCGCTCTCCAGTAGATGAGATGGTAACCAAAGTCACCTGTGCTGAATTAACATCCGACTCCATGGAATTATCAGATCATAAAAGGATTTCATCAGAAAGATCTTCCGGTTTAGCTCTCAAGGAAACAGAACATCACGTAGAAAGGAATAAATGCGATAATGAAGACTGTGATGTTAGCTCTTTTGCCGATCAATTTACACATACTAAGAAAGAAATAACTCCCGGGTTTGAAAACAAAAGGCCCGTACAGTCATCATCCAATGGCCCATGTTCACGTCCCTGTCGAGATCCCCATCCAGTTGATAGATGTGCCTCAGTCATGGTCACACATAAAGAAAGAGCTCACGGCACAGGACAAATGAGAAGAGATTTAAAGGCTGGAGATGAGGCTGTGCTCTCAACATCATGTGCGCCTGAAGATACGGCAAATTCAAAACATCCGATTTTTGTCATGTCTTCTTTTTGGAGTGAGATGGAAAAGCTGACAATTAATGACATCATGGGTCTAAGGAAGACGAATAAGGAGACAGACGAGAGCAATTCTGGTCTTTCCTCCCAATGTGTGAAGTCCAAGGCACTGCCAGCTGGTGAGAAGACTTCTTCAAAGCTGCTGTGGGAGAACGAACCTGTTGAGGTGTATACCGACAAAGCGGAGGAGACTTTGTTCAATGGCTCACCCAGACAAGGAAGCCCACCAAAGAACCTCGGAAAGATATCAAAAAACGCAAGCGTGCACAATCTGCGAGCTTTAGATTCTTTGGAACTGCACAGCCAAGCAAAGAAAGGACAAACTTTACAAACGTTAAAAAAAGTTGAGGTGAAAGAAGTAGACAAACACAATTTTGAGTCGACGCGTAGCTATAGTTTTTCTCTTTCTGATATATTTCAGTTCCTGCTTGGTGGAAAACAACAAATCCACAGTGGATCAGTGAAAGATGACGTCATCATGGATGGAAATTCACTACCAGAAACTTACGATCATTTCTTTGCAGAGTTTGGGATAGAAAACTTCTTTTACCCTTTTGTTACAGAAGAAGAGCTCACAAAAGCGCGAGCGCTAACGTCCGTACAGACAAATCTACACTTGCCAGAAGCCTATGAGTATTTCTTTGCATCCTCTTCTTCCGACGATTCCGCAGGCGAGGAGGAGGAGGATGAAAGTTGCGGTCCAGTGAGGGTGGTAAGCAGGCATAGCCAAAAACTAAACACCACTCAAACCTTGACGGACAATTATGAGAATTTCTTTTGTGACAGCGACATGCGAGAGAATTTCTTTTGGACAGCGACATTCTCCTTCAGGAATTTTCATCTCATTCGAGGTGCGGAACAGAGAAAGAGGTCACTCCCATCATCAATTGTAGACGTGGGACAGAATATGCAAAGGGCACGTCCTTCTCATGATTTAGGGCACATTGACTTTCCTGATTTGCTCATCCAACAAAGAGAAAACATGATCACCAGACAGATGTTGCCTCTACAACTACAATATGAAGACATCCAAAGAGCTGTTCCAAATCCAAGTAAGCTCATAAAAAGTTCACTTGGATTTCGCAAAATCGGGTTTAGATACTCAATAATTTCCAGTCTTGCCTTTTCTAATGCAATTGGTACCTAACTCAGCGGGAAGTGCTTCTACTCACTGTTGTGTGGACTTTGCTTTTTTTTTTTTTTACTATGCTTCCTTGGGATCTCTCTTTACGTTCCTTTTGCCAAATTACAAAAACACACGTTATTATAATCAAAGACTAAACTGTCAGTAGGTGTCCCGTTTGAATGGTTGTTTTTCTCTATGCGCCCAGTGGCAACGGTACAACTCCTGTAAAAAGTCATCTGAAACATAATCCAGCTCACAACAAAGCCTTACTGAGGTTAAAAACGTCCCACCATGCTGAATGGGAGCCAGTAGGCGCTGACATTCATAGTGAACACATACAGATTTGAAAAACAATGAAAATTAAACTATTGGGATGATTTGCAGCAGAAAACAATTTGATAAAACGAATGCTTAGCTAACTTGACTTAAAGAGTGTCCTGTGTCAGCGGAAAGGCTTTCTCTATTGATTATTTAGTTTAGGCAGGGGAATAGGGAGACCGACTATTTTATCCCACCGTGACCGGGAAGGATTGTATTGGAGTTATTTTTGCAGAACATGTTGGAGATGTGTGATTTTAACTGGGTCATTGTGTGACATGACAGGAAGTGCCAACATATTAGAGCGCTCGAATTCTCAGCTGCTGTTGTACATTAGCAACTGATGGTGGCCATGTCCAGCTTCCACTGTGGAAAACTTTCTTCCTTTATTTACAGGGACAGATGTGGCCCTGCTGCCTCTCAGACAATCAGATATGTGTCTGGTCTGTATTGCGTTCGCTTCCTGGGTGCTGAAAACAGCAAATCCGCAAGTTGGAGACATGTGGAAGGCTGGTATGTATGTTAAAATGTGAACTCATGGGAAAACAAATAATATTCGCAATCTCCATTTGGATTTGTCTATTTAGTATTCACCTTGATTTTTTTTTTTGTTTACATAAATTTTGATGATTTGAAACTGAACACAGCTCAAGAATGTGTGGTTATTATCAAAGTACAGTTTTGATATCAGTCTTTTACTTTCCTTTTGTCCTTTCCAACAGTTCTGCTGGCTAATGTAAGCGCTTTGTCAGCCATTCGATACCTGCGGAAGAACATCAAGGTGGAGGTGGAAGATGCTCAGAAGAAAGAGCATCTTACCACACATGGTGGTACTTGATCGCTTTACTAAGTATTTTCCTTTTGGGAAAAGTAAGCAAGTAGAAGTGACAGACTGACACTATGCTTTGAAGTTTGCTTTTACTATATCATACTGACACAAGAAAAGAATGCAAAAATTGATGGAAAGATTTATCTTGGAGCACAAAAAGATGTACCTGTGCAATTTGAGGAATTCAGCTGATGATGACATAACTCCATCCTGCATGTCCCAAGTGCCAACAAGTCCCTGCATGCTGCAAGTCTCCATTTGGGCCAGAAAGTCTTTTCCTTTGTATATTGTGTGTCTTCTGGCCCTGGTTCAAATCAGGAGCAAGTGAACAAAATAATCTTTTTTCCCTCCCACGTGAACTGTTGCAGGCAAGCACTGCACAGCAATTTATTATTATTTTATTGGAGGCTGGCTGTCAATCAGATTTCTTTTGTCACCCAAGCATAATGCAACTCCGAGAAGGCGACCACTGAGGTGTGTGGAATCATGGGAAAACATCCATTAAATTGGGAAGCCATGAATGTGGCAGGCAACTTACGTAGTTGCTGTGAAGTGATTTGCCTCGCTGCATTTGGGGTGTGGCATAGCGTGTTAATTCGATAAATAAATGCAACTTTGCACAAAAAGTAAATGCGAATTGCAAACTACTTTGGTTGAGGGATGGTATGTATGTATTAACATATGCATATTGCACACTTACAAAATGCAATAGTTTATTTTTTTTTAAACCAAATCACCAGCAGGGAAATATTCAATTAAGAATAAACTGTTGTTACAAATAAGTAACTTTAAATATTTTAATGCACAAACAAAAAGGACCAAATCCAGTTTTTTTGCGTCTTTTTGCACTGACTTGTTTTAATTGGTCACCAAACATGCCTGGGAAAACGGCTATATATTTTGCTTAAATGTTGTAATGAATGTTGTATACTATTCAAGCACTAGAGGACAGCATATGACCACGAGACATGCAAGAAAATGCATACGTTGACAAAAATTACGAAAAAGCACCTTAGGTTGGCCTTTCATGATTTAATCCTGCAGGTGAAAATGTAGAAAAATAAAATGTCTTGTTTGATTTTTGTTATGAAGTTGTTGTATTTGAGTTGTTGTTGTTGAGCCCCTCTAAATAAATAAAATAAATAAATAAATAATGAAAACAGTGCAGAAAAGCCGGAAAGGTTGTTAGTGTGGAATATGCATTATCCACCCAAGTCATATCCATACTTCAGTGATTCAGTGAGTTATTGTTAAATTTACAATTAAAAAAAAAAAGCTTACAATGCAAATGGTAGTTTCAGCTGTCAAACTGTTTAAATGGCCAGGGACTTCTTTCGTCCACCATGGGTCAGCAAGCGCTCAGGACCGTTCGTTTTTCAAAGTGAAATATCCCATTTTAACTTAAAAGATAATAGGACACAAGACATTCAAAGTGACTTTGAGAGGCAGACTTTTTTTATATATACATATATTATATAGACAGTGCTTCTGCTTGCATTGGGTATCACTATATTGTGGAGATGTCCAGTAAAAAAAAAATCCAAATATCCATGCAGGTATAATAGAATTAGAAGACACAATTGACCAATTACTGATTTTATCAGTTTATTTTTTGAAAATATAAATAAACAAAAATAATAGACACTACACGCGTTTCAGAATGAATGATGCAGTAATAATATTACACTTACATACAAAATAAACCTCGATTTACAATACAAAATAATGTACAGTATTTACAAAAATAATACAGTAGATTCATTAAGAAGGGTCTGTGGAATGATTTTCTTGTTTTAATGAAGGCCCCACCCTCTACCCCACCCACCCAAAAAAAAGACTGCTCGTCTGAACCAAACATAGCCCAAGCAAAGAGTACAATCATTTTCCATTACTGTCAAACTAGTTTCAAACTTATTTGGACTTTTGTATGCCTTAGTGTTTTTAGATACCCCCCCCCCCCCCCCCCTTCACATGCCTGCCACCACTAATAATACTTCTTACTCTACTGTACGCATACTGGACAACACAGCCTTGTGCTTGTTGGCTTTTATGATCCCTCTGATAGAGATCCGTTGTTTGCACACGTCCAGACAAGTGCCGGCCAATTGTTTTGCTTTATGACCATCTCTGGTCCGTTGCCATGGCACCAAGGCCCCTGGGCCCGCTGTTTAATCCACTCCAGTGTGTCGGAATTCCAGACATTAGCTGATTCACTCCAGTGTGGCGATCACCCTCCCAAATGTTGTCATAGTCTATTTCCTGGTCATCTGGTTCTGTGGGTCTGAGGTATGAATGAAGGTCTGTCAGAGGGAGAAAGGATAAGATTTTAGAAATTATTCAAACACGAGGCACAAGTCACTCATATCTGGTAAACATTGTCAACTGTTTTCATACTTGACAAACATGATTCTTTTTTTTTCAGAAAGTAGAGCATCACAAAAACTTGCAGCCACTTGCGTGAAGTACGTTCTTTTGCAATATGTCAACCAAGGACAAAAGCAGTCAAACATAAGTCCCTGTCTTGTCTCACTACAAACTCCAATTTCAATGAAGTTGGGATGTTGCGTGAAATGTGAATAAAATCGGATTATTTATTCATTCATTCACACCTAGGGACAATTCGGAGTGCTCAATCGGCCTATCAAGCATGTTTTTGGGATGTGGGAGGAAACCCACGCGGACACGGGGAGAATTAAATTAAATTATTTTCAAAGACAAGACATTTTGCAAATATTCACTCATTTTGAATTTGATGCCCGCATGTTTAACGCATTCCAACAAAAAGCCGGGACAGGGACAAGTAACGTTTACAACTTACATCACCTTTCCTTTTAACAACACTCAAAAAACGTTTGGTAAGTAAGGACACTAATTGTTGAAGTTTTGTAGGGAGAAATAGGATGCTCTACTACACACTCCTTAACTGTGCCACAGGTCAGGCTCTTATTTTCTTAAACACAAAACCCATCTAAACACAGCTTTATAGACCTTGTTTTATGCACTGAGAAAAGGGAAATGCCCAAAACGTTCTCACAAAGTTAGAAGCAAAATGACAATTTGATTACTTTTGTCCATGGCATATTGTGGCTTTAAATAAAAGAATGTTTTGTCACACTCATGATCGCATTCCATCAGTCCTTACCTGGTGAGTAACGATACATCTGAGCTGTGTTGATCCCACAGTTGGAGCGGAGGTGTGCCTGTCAACAGATGAGAAAACACGAGAATGTCACTTCCCACTGTCAGCAACAAGAAATATTCTCTTTCATCTGCGGCAAACAATAATATAAGACATCCACAAGAAATATATGCACACATTTATCATTAAGCAAGTCTCCCTTGCATGTTGTCCCACAGCATTCCAGAAACCGGAGCGCCCTGGGAGACGAGCGGCGCTTTCTTTCTCACCTGCTCTTGTCCTTTTGACGGTGCAGTCAGAAGCTTGAGCCTCGACACGGCCTCGGATCTCTGCTCCACCACTTGCCTCCGGGGGCTCTCAATCGCCAGGCCTGGAGTATGTGAGTTGGTCAGCACCAGGCTTCTCTTTTGGCTGTGCCTGCCCATCGGTGGGGTGCGGAGCTTGAAGGAAGAGGGTGGTTGCTGCTGCTGGTGGTGGTACAGATGAGTGGGCTCCTGCCAGCTCTCCTGTTGATGGAGATGATTTGGGTTCTATGAGCATGATTGGTCATATCAATAAAGGTTTGTACATGCTTTTGAAAAATTGTGCAGCAGTTAACAAAATTCAATTCAAGTTGCCTAAAATTAATTTAATGAACAATGACTTTGGTTATAAAAGACTGACTTGCCCGTTGCTAATCATTTCCAGACATGCACAGTTCACGTCGAGTTGACATTGATGAAGCTGTGTTGCTGTAAACTGAATCGTCAATGACCCACTTACCACTGGCCTTGCTTCATCCAAGGTAAAGATTTCAGGGCTACACGGCACATCGTAGAGTGGGGACAGGGGCTGGCGAGGAGCGCACATGTCTGAGTGTCGCTGCGGGACATTCAAGGAGTAGCCCAAAGACGTCTGCGATGTGTTCCAGCTGTTTGACTGGTCAGAACAGACCCAGGCATTATGTTTAATGCAGGAACGTGTTTGTTTTTATCTTCATACATTTTGACACACTCTCTAAGATCCAAAGTATCATGAAACTGTTTTTCTGCTCATAGGGCAAAAGGTTAACCGTTTTCTACCCATTCATCTGTTGTCACGTCTAAGCTTTGCTTGCCACACTGACCGACCTCGACTTCATCCACTGTTTCTACAGTGACATGTAAGATAAGTCGATAGCCTCAAGGGGGATATACTGTGAGCACTTATCAAGTTTAGAGGCCGGGCTGACTTATTACCTTGACAAGCAAGCCTTTCTCGAGGCGATGTGGACCAGGGTACGGAGTGCTGTACAGCTGAGGCAGGCCTCCAGAGCTCTCTATAGGCTGGAAGTAGGAGCTGCGCAACGGCAAAGCTCGTGAGTCACGCTCAAGCTTGGTGTGGGAAGAGAAGCTGCTGGTCCTGCTTCCCAGGCGGCTGGTCTCGGTCGAGGAGGGTCGGCTGTACTGTAGGCAATGAGCGGAGTAGTTTTCAGCAGTGTAATTACACCAACTGTCATTTTAATTAGATGCGTGTGTGTGTCAGCGGCTGAGAAACAAGTCTTATGGGCCTTGTCCAGCAAAAGCGAATTGGAAGTTTGCTCTCCACTGCCTTTCTCTTGGAGGAATGTCACAAAACGTTCTGATGTCTTTCAGTATTTCGACAGGGAGAGATGAACAATAAAACTTCTACTATTGCTGAATAATCAGTTCCTGCATAAATGGGATCTTGTTTAGGAAAAAATTCCATCGTAATGGTGTTTTCTTTCCTCATCGGCCTTGAGGCGTACCACCTGAGACTTTAACAGAAACAGGACTCTTGACCTTGCTTAATCATTAACTTGATGAGCGGGAAAAAAGGTGCTGCTGTGCTCCAGTAAAACAACCAAGATAGTTTTTCTTATTGTTGACAATTTATGTCCTAAAATTAATTCATTGATGGCAACTTACACAGAGAGGTTCCGAGTATCCTGGTGAGAGTGGGTTTTCTTCATGAGTGGGGAACTGACGGTTCTGGGATCCACGTCCGCTCTGACTGAACTTGAGAGACTCGGGGTAGCCTTGACTGTTTCCGCTCCACCTGTCAAACTGTGGTGTCTACATGGCACACAAGTTTCCACACATTAGAAAAAAAAAATCATTGAATAGCAATTCATACTGGTTGCAGCTAAGTAGTGCACTGAACTTTGCCTCAATCTCCTGAAGATGGGACAAGTGTTTACACACAATTGACATCATTGTAAAGAACCCATCAAGTCACAATTCAATGAGCTTTCAACCTACCTTAGTGTCTCAAGTGCACATTCAAAGCAATCAAAAGATGCATCACAAAGTAAGATTTCTCTGAAAACAAGTACAGGTCCTGTCCTAACTCAGTAAAAATAAACAGAATAATCATGCAGTCATTTTCCTCCATTCATTTTCTGGAGCGCTCATCCATATTAGGTTCACATGTGAGCTGGAGCCTATCCCAGCTGACACATTTACACCAATGGAAATTTTAGTCTTCGTCGTACGATTTTAGGATTGTGGGAGGAAGTCAATGTACCCAGAGAAAACCCACACAAGCACAGGAAGAACATACGAGGTAGGCCGGAGTCAAGAATCAAAACTCAACCCTCAGATCAGTGAGGTTGACCACAAGACTATAGTGTTGCTCACAGTTTTATTTTTCCGCGTATGGACTTTATATTTAATATAGAGCAATTTTATTTATAATCCTTCCAATGGAGCATAATGGCTTGCTGTCTTTATATTAACCAGTTTCAACTGAGCAATTGAAACTCTGCCTAAGTGACAAGTGGTCATAAGAAAATATGACTCATACCTACAAAAGTCATAAAACTCAGCACTGTACACGCAATTGGTGAGTGTCAAATGGAAGGAAGAACAAAAGATTTATGTCTTTTTGATGTCGGGTAATAGCTAGTATCATTGATTTAGTCAACCTGGAGACTCGCAAAACAGGTGTAGATAGATCTACTGCTTTGCTCATCAGCACCTGTGAATAACGTGATTGTTTGGGCCTGTAAAAACGACAAAAAAGGCCAAGTCTCACCTCAGTGTGTGTTGGTGTGTAGATGATGTCATACACCGGGGGCGGTGGGCTGAGAACGGGCACGTCAGCGACCTTAAAATGTTGGATCCAGTCGCAGAACACTCTTCTATCCAGACAGGTCACCACTATGGGGTTGATGAGCTTCCCTAGCAACAGAAAAAGGAGAAGGGGGGGGAACAAAGCGTGTCATTCGATTCAGTCGTTCAGTGGAATGCGCCACGCTCAGATTGTCATTCATTGCGGATCAAACCAATTCATTCATGGAGGGTTGCACTTTGTGACGTTAGCGCATTCCTGCAAAAGTCCACTTGGGGTAAAATATGCATAACACTCAAGTGGGGCACAATGTCAATATGTATATGCACTTTTGCAGTTAATGAGGAGTTCAACTTTTTAATAAGTTGTGAATCTGGGTATTCTCCTCCATGTGCTGTCAACACGGCACACGAAACAGATAAAAGTCTGTTTTGTTAGGTCGTGTTTTTAACATTAGGCTACTCCCCTACTTTCATTTTGTTTTGACAGAGAATAGAGACAAAATTAAGCACATCTTTTAAGAAACCAAGTGTTTTTCTAAACCAAACTTATTCATGCACATGCTCTTCACCTACATAGATATCACAATATCCCAAACATGCTCTTTGCCCAGTTTACTGATCAATCAGTGGATTGAGATGATAATGTTGCCACCGTTCCACACTTGTGCACTGCACTGACCCGACTGTGTGTTTATCTACCTTCAATCATAAAGGTGTTGGGCTTGACGTCTTGGCAAGGTGTGGTCACAGTGATCATGTTGAGTGGAAGCTTCCCCTGACACAGATAACATTTGATTAAACAAGGCATGCACACAACTCAGGAGATGGATGGATAGTTATTATTATTATTATCATTATTATTATTCATGCGAATACCTTGTAGAAGAGGCCGTGCTCCTCTTCCGATAAGATGATCAGTGTTGACGTGTACATAACCAGTAGTCGGTCACTTTGTTGCTGTCAACAAAAATAGCACCATGTTTCCATCAAGTTGCAGAATTTGGTTCATCTCTTTATATTTTTAACAGCAGACTAAACATAGTAGTCAAATGTTCCGTGGACTGAATGTTCTTGACCTACAGTGTATAAACAAGTCTATTTTTTCACAGCTTTGAAGTTGCACAGGGCATAACGGCATTAAATTATTTTGCTTTAAAGCTAATGAAACCTGATAACATTTTGCAAACAGATAAGACTGAATGAAGAAAAGCACAGAGGTCATCTTCAGATCTAATCCAACCCTTTTTAAAACATTTTAGACACTTTAATGGTGTGCAGTGAGGCCTCGTGGTAAATTTGAGGCATTTAAAGGTCCTGAACGCGTAGGTTATGTTTCCTCAACCTCGCATAGGGTGTGTCCACAGAGACAGCTGACATTCCAGCTGAGAGGTGAGTATAGTTGCTTCCCACACCCTAAATCTCGCGAGTTCCCACAGTGAATGATTCGCAACAATCCCGGCACGTTGTGGCTTGACTACTGTCTTTTTCTTTGCCCCGCCCCCATCTGATACTGTACAACTTGCTGCCTACCACCAAACTCCAACGTAGATCAGTGATTCTTAAACTTGGGCCTGGGGACCTTTAGAGGCCCATGCGCTGAGTCATCAAAATGATTGTGGTATTTTATTTTTATGTGCAAACTTAGAGATGGGGAGTCGTGCGGTGGTAATAAAATAAACATACTCAACCAGCGACTCCTTCCTACCGCCGCTCTGATGGGATTGTGACGTATTACATAAATCTGACTGCCGTGATTTTGTGTGGCGGCAATACATAAAACACGTTACACAATTTGAACAGTGACTCATCCTCTAAATTATTCAAGTCTTGTCAAAAATTCTATAACCCTAAACACATGTGACGCAACTCCTTTGTATTTTCCCAGGAGGTCGGGAAAGAAAGATCATGTATGCTCAGTTTGTACCTGACAGGGCAGGTGCTGCAAACGGACTTTGGTGACGTAAGTTATGGGGCCCAGGCTGTCCCGCTGCGAGCCCTCCCACTCATAGATGGGCTCCTTGTTGATGGAGTTTCTTAGCTCCTCTCTGCCTGCCGGAGTCTTCTCCTCATGGTTTTGCTACCAAAGACACAAAGCGCATCAGGGAAGTTAAACAAACTCAAGCACCAAAGTGTGAGTGGTTAGGATTTAGATGACTATTATGATGCGGTCAAAGCCGTTCCCTGCTCTTCAGCCCTGAGGGAGAGCCTGAAATGACCTACTTGAGTCACTACACACACATCCTGTTTCTTTAGTGCTTGGAGAAAGATTTTCTTCCCTACCAGCACAATTAAAAAAAAAAAAAAAAAAAAAAAAGTTTTTTTCTATATAAAACTTGAGAACTTGAGTTAGACTACACACGCACATGCACACACACTCACACACAGACCTGCCCAATTTCTAATCATTCTAGAATACCATTACAATTCCCATCAGGGGCAAATGTGACAGGCTGTTTGTGAGAACTTACTTTGACTCTGGTGTAGTTTTCCGGTGCTATAGCATTGCCACCATTGGCTTCAATGTTTTCTTTAAGAAGGCCAAACCATCGGTCCATTTCTTCTTGGTTGGCACAATAGACAATGATGGGGTTCAGGCTGACACCTGTGAGGAACAAATGGGGGGGGTTGTCATTGCCCAGATAGCTTTGCACTCGAGGCTCCCACTTTTCTCCATGTGTTGCGTCTACAATGCAATAAGTGTTAACATATGTGCAAGACCACAAGTCACACAGTTTTCCTGAAGATCCCCACAAGAATTTCAAATCATAGCGATCTTGTCCTCCCACACACTGAGAGCCCGGATGGAATGAGAAAAACTTTCCCTCTATCAGTTGAGCACATACCAGAGATAAACAGCAAAGAGGTTCTATTTAATTGTGCTGGAGATGGATCCTTTTGAAAATGATTACATATCTCGCCGTTTCAAAAATGAGCATTATTATCTTCTTGATGTGACTCATTAGATTGTGCAAGTTTGGATGGAGCGTGAATTAAAGCGGGCTTTGGGATTAAAACGCATTGCTAAGGCTAATAAATTACTCTTAAGCATCTTTCAGACCACTCTTAACAGTTCCTGGAAGTTTTCCCTATTCTTCGTCATGCTCTTTACCCGCTGCCGCTGCTGTTGACATTGATTTGTGTTTTCAGCAGTAGGGAAAGGAAATGTCTCACATTCATCGCTACATCAGCTCTCTCACTTGACTCAGACTTTCGACACTTCCTCCACATGTGCGCTGTTGTCGATGCCTCACATGGAGCAAATAAAGGTTTCAGAGCGAGTGGAAACAATGACTAAAATTTAGAACCGTAAAATAACAAGCTTGTTCTGGGAAGTCAAGGCCAATATGAAGGTGAATAGAAATATGCCAAATATGTGAGAGCATTTCTTTTAGTTTCAATGACCCACTGATATGGCCACAATTGATTAAATTCCCCTGATTTCTAGCATTGCTGTCCCTTAATTCAATTCAGGTTGTTTCAGTCAAGTAACCTGCGAGCTCATTAGCGTTTGGTAGACGACGCATTCGCAGAGATGTAAGTAATTCAGATTTGTCAAATTTATTACCCAGTATGGAATTGAATTGTTTATGTTAAAGATGACGTATGCTGAGTAAGCAAACATGCATGGATTGCATAACAGTGAGAGTGAGATATTATGGAAGTGACACTGACAAATTCATTTCAATACATCACATTTGCTCTGTACTATGAAATACATTACAAGTTTACATGTTTGTATAGCGTTTCCCAACCAAAGCATTTAACTTCCACAGAGTTTTCGCATGGAACCACAGTTTAAAAGTCAAGTGGTATTAGTTTGCTGAATGTATGGCAGAATGGTAGCTGAGCCTTTCTGTGCAACAGCTGGCCTCTGTGAACTGCACCTGTTGTCTAACAAGTGGGGCAGCTTTAGGCCCCTGACCAAGGTTAAAGGGGACCCAGCTCTAGTTAGTCTGGGGGTTGAGTCGAGGTGATGAGGGTCACGGCACCTTTGAATTACCGGAATGTGACAACATAGGAAATCATTCCAGCATGAACCTTGTGAGTGCAAATCCCGCAATCGCAGTAATATAAAAAGTCACTTTGCAATTTGTATTGTATTGAAAAAAAAAACAATAAC
This sequence comes from Syngnathus leptorhynchus, assembly GCF_054491065.1. Lineage (NCBI taxonomy): Eukaryota > Metazoa > Chordata > Actinopteri > Syngnathiformes > Syngnathidae > Syngnathus > Syngnathus leptorhynchus. Next base: position 11,436,050 of record NC_141195.1, read on the forward strand.
TGCACAAAAATGTGACAACAAAACATAGCATGCTCACCATTTATTTGAAAGGCGTATTCAATGGGTTGGCTGTGGTTGCAGTTCTGTTGCAGGTTGCAGATGGTGAGCTCTTTCAGTGGAAGAGTTCCCTGCACACAAAACAGAAAAAGGAAAACTCATTCGTCATTTTCCGTTCCGTTTTTTCCTTCGGTTTTAAACATAACATTTGTTGGTAAAACCAAATATGAATGGTTGACTGCTTTGTGTTTTAACTTTCGATCAATCAGTCACCCCTTAACATGTTCTGACAAGAAGGCTTCCTTTTCCAAACTGAAACTGAGTTTCACCAAGTCCGCCTTGTAAATGCTGTCATGTATATTACGACTAGACGAGCGCTTAAACGAAACGTTCGGATGATTAATGACTGCTCATGCTCCAGTAGACAGGTGATGAAACATAATCATACTTTCTGTTTACCAACACACTGTCGGTTGATAAGATACGTACGTCAAAAGCAGTGAGGGCATGACTTCGACCTCTGATTCCAGTAAACATGAAACCTCGTAAAAATGCTGACGTAGTCATTTAAGCATGGATTTAAAGGAATGCTGAAGGGAAAACAAAACTTACCTGGTATGTCAGTCCAGGAGTATTGTTGGACACAAAGTGAAGGTGTGTCTGGAAGAGATCCAGGTAGCAATCGTGGATATCCTGCAAAGGCAACATGAGAAGCTTAATGTCAAGTTGTACTTGTCACTGGCCTTTTTGTGATTACATTACAGGTGGCGAGCCTGCCCAGCAATATGAGACTTTGAAGACATCAAAATTGTATTGATGAGCCACATAATGCAACACAAAAAAGATATATCATTAAAATAATAACCCTGTAAAGATGTTAGACAAACTCTAAAATTATAGTGATGATTGTAAAGGCCTCGTTTTTTTTTTTTTTTTTTTTAAATAAAAATGACTAAATAAGAAAAGTCCCTCGCAACTTTTTCGTATTTTTTCTGAGAAGAATCATATCGCAGTGTCATGCGCTAAACGAAGATAAACAGATTTTTAAATCTGGCTTGTCGTGTCAGCTGCTTATTCATCGATGGCTTCAAGGAAATTAGGTTGCGTAACGTTTGGCCTCTGAGAAATAGTAGGAATTATTTGAGTCTCACAATGTGATTACAGAAACATTCTTGAATAGTTTCTTCTGGTCTCTTTCGATGCTTCATCGATTGGCCAGAGCGTAAGAAACATTGTGTTATTTTTGTGTTTTTTTTTAGTTTTTTAAATAATTGCGTCCAGTTTTCCAACCTTTACCTCATTTTTTTTTTTTTTTTTTGCTGTTGTTCTGGACAGAATTGTGTCACAGTGTTGATAAATTAAATTTTGCACAAGTTGTCCTCGATCAGGATGTGGGATCAGAAGAGCAAGCTTGTACCCTGAGGTTTTTTTTTTTCTCCCAGAGATGTTTCACAATTATGACTCGGCAAAGCATGTCCAAACACAAGCTGCAGAACCGATCGGATTGTTCCCGGCGAACCACCATATATCAGTTGCATCACAGAGTTTCTGTGTTTTAATGTTCGCCCAGTAACTTCCTGTGAGGCTGCACCTGCACCTTGCTTTTGACACTTTCCTGTTTGCTACGGATGCGTCATCGGAAGCTCGGGCCCTGTTTTAATTAAATAAAGTGGATAATTTATGATCGTAAAATTTCACAACAAGAGTATTAGCAAAACAAGTTATCAGTTCTACTCACCTGGCAGTGCAAGAAGCGGAAACGAACTTTGGAGCTGTGAATCAGCCGGCCATAATTCTTCACATTGATGCTGCTCTTTTTCCAGCCGCTGGCCGGGTCGTAGGGGAAGGGGGGATCCCATTTGATGTTCTCGATGGTCTGCAGGTCTTTAGAGGACATTCCCTGCAACCAGAGCTCTGATTAAAACCAACATTGCATGAGCACACGGTAGGGACGGACGGTGGACTGAGTTTTTACCTTCCTCGGTGTGACGGAGAGGATATTGATGATGCTGTTGGACTTCTCCTGACCCTCTTGGGGGTTCTTCTTGCGAAACAGGCGACTGCTGCTCAAGAGGGAGAAATTCTTGTCAGCGCTTTTTCCTCTAGAGTTTATTATTTTGTTTCCCAAGTGCATTTTGCCGAGGCATTTCCTGTTTACAGGCGTTGCCTGTCATCCACTGCTGTCCCCGGGAGATACAGTCAAGATTCTAAGCGTTAATGATCACATTTACACTTGATTTTATTGCTTCAAATTCCGAGTCATGCGCAGACTATGAGAGGTGGGTCGTAACGTGCTATATTTACCCCATTACATTTTTAAAGCAACTTTTGGAATTTGGATGCAACATACCTTTTACTTCGACTTGATGTGTTTCTTAAGAATAATTTCTATTTTTACTGTTACACTTTGCAATTCAGGGTAGCTTTTATTTGAAAAGATTATTGCTCTTGCGTGGTCTATTTGTTTTGATTCGTCAGACTAGGGCGCTGTCACATGACTCATCATGCCAACATAACCATTTGTGACGTTTGACTCCATTTCACCAATCAAACAAAGCCAGGCAGACACGACAGCATGAAATTTCATGTGAAATATGGCAGAAATAATGGCGTGTAACTAATAGTTAGAACATCACTGGGCAGACTCACATTCAATATACACCCAAAAGTACTTTAAGTTGCACATGGCAACAAAAAATACAAATTTTGGGCTACTCTCCCCACCTCAGCAGACAACACATCCTAATTATACCTCCGTCTTCATTCCATCAATGCCAGACATTTACCTAATTAGAACAATTGACCCCTGGGTTGCTGATATGCAGAAGAAAATCAGCATTCAATGATCCTCTTTGTTTTGCATGACCCTCGCCTGTTACCATTAGTGTCACATCTTCATGAGGAAGCACCCTCACTGCCTGATAAAGCACTCGAGCACGGCTGGTGCAGTCTCACATTGAAGTTGATCTGCTTATCTGTGCGTATATGTCTACATACAGCTTTGTGCAACAACGTGGGCCTTTGTCTGCGTGGTGGGAATCAAGTTCTGTCTAATCAAGAAGTCACTGACCAGCGTCAATCATTTAAGGCCACTGCTGCTTTGTCTCTACGCTTTTTCGCTTTGTTTCAACAAAGACAAAAGTATGTTAATGATACTCCCAGATGCAATTTGTGGGCATAGCATATAAAAAGAATGTGCATACTGTGCTAAGCGAGCAATGCATTTACACACCTAACATCCTCTAGCCACTGCTGTGGCATTTAACCACCAAGGAACAGGAATTTACTGTGCATACTTAAGGCATTGATCCATCTTGGAAAGTGTGTTGCTGCTCTGTGTGTGCGTGTGCGCCAGCGCGATTGTTTACAAAGACAAACCACATTAAGAGCTTCTGTGCAAAATGGTGAAAACCAGAACCTGAATCATCACACAATGCAGGCTACAAGAATTGGTGCTAATGGGAGTCAGATGTGTCAATCCAACACTGACTACTGGGGCATGTCCAGACATATAATCCATTGGGATTGAGCAGAACTACTCGATAAACCATCGATTAAGGTTAAAATGATGACAAGATGATTTTGCTGCATCGGGATCATATATTTTTCCTTAATAAGAATCACTGGCCCCATGTTAACGGGACCATAATAAGAGGGTCATGGCCTGATTTTGTTGTTGGGTCACTCGAATCTCTGACAGCTGGCAGATCATCTTTACAGTCACAGAGATGTGCGGAGGAAGCAAATAGTAACCGGATCGTTGACATACAGGGCCAGACGGCCACCAATCAGGCACGTCTCGGAACTAAAGCCACTGTTGGCACTATGTGATCCTGAAAATGAACAAGCCCTCATTCTCAAAGCCTGACAAATGCCAAGAATTCTTTCCATCTATGATCACGGGGGAAAAAACTGAATAAAGGGAATTTGCACAGTGCACCTACGTTACCTAAAGAATTTAAAAAAAAAAAGTTCATTGATGATAGTACTCACCTGTTTCTGCGGATGAAACTTTTGCCAGAGAAGGTGAAATTGTCCTGGGGCACACATGAAATGCTGCTCCCCATAATGCCACTCTTCGTGTGCTCCTGTGAGTGTCCTGGGTGGAAAAAGTGTGTGATGTTCCTAAATACTCCGGTGGGGCAGCGTAGTGCACGCCGTGCTCAAGTCAGACTAAATAAAAAACTGCGCGTAGGCTGACTGTATAGTGAGCGTGTCTGACGAAAGGGGCGGGGCTTGGGGCTGTGTCATGTGTGTGAATAATCAACTAGGCTCACAGCCTCACACCTTTTGAGACTTGCCTCTGTCTGTTAAATCTATCCTGGCAGCTACAAAGACAAGTCTCGGGGGGGTACGACACAAGTGTGCCGTTTCACACCTCCAAGAAGACAAATGGGGATCATTGAAGGTCTCCACTGAGAAAAAATTGGTGGTCACTGCAATCGGGTTGGATAGTTTGTGTGAAGATGGGAGTGATCCTTCAGTGGCATACCCAGATATGAACGTTTTCACATTATTGACATTTTTGGAAATGATGTTTTCTAGGAATTCCTATGTGACCCAATTCATCTTCACGATATCAATGGTAGAAAAAGGCAGGTAGTTGGAGCAGGTTATGTGATATGACACCCTCCTATCGTGTTCTAGCCTCGGGCAGGCAGTCGTCTGTCTGTTAGTGTGCAATGTGAGGCAAGGATTTTAAACAGGACTCGTATTTGAAAGGTACTATTTGCATATGGTGGAAGTTGGGTATGCAAAGAGCTGTGGCAGCTGTGGCTCAGGCAGTAGAGTGGGTCGTCTAGTAACCGGAGGTTTGGCGGTTCGGTCCCAGCTCTGTCACAGTCACATGTCATTGTGTCCTTGGGCAAGACACTTTACACCTTTCCTCCAGGTCACCATTGTAAATGGGAAAATGTTCTCAATTGGCTTACCTGGTAAAACAAAACATTAAATTGAGACATTAAACAGAGTATGTCTTGTCTTATCAGTCAGACAGTTGTGATACGTGATCCAGTCTTTTTGTTTGTTTCTAAATCAGTCACACACTATCATATACGGGAATCGAACTCATGGTACCTGCACACAAAACAGGCGAGTGTACCACTACACCATCAGCCATCCCTTACGTGATCCTAGTTCTTTTGGTGTTTGCAGCCATCTTAGACATCAAATCAAACACGTACAGCTCATTGGCAGCTAACCTGTTGAACTGGTTGTAAAACCGATGCACCTGAGGCACCAACAGTCTGAGCAGTTGTTATCACTTTGACATAAACCACAAGTTTATTGTTCCCTGGATCTTTGATGGGCTCCGCAACCGGCTGGTGACAAGGTCAACAAAATTAGATTTAACGCACAAGGACTACTTGAGCTGTTTGTGTGCTAATATGACATAATATTGGGTTGGATAAGATCAACCCAAATCAAGAAGTTTTTAAACTCATCATTCGATGATTAGCACACAGAAGGCTTTTTTATGGATGGAGGTACACATTAATAAATAAGGAACATCTTAGAAAAGCAGCTATTCCAGAAACAGGTCCAAAGAGGTCTTTGAAATAATGGCAACATCTGGATTGTTTTCCTCATAAATTTCATTTATGTATACATTCAGCAACTATGACAAATATAAGGTGAGATGACTTATAGGGGTATGATGTGAAATGTGACAGTAGGCTTGATAACACATGCAGCCAGCACGGTGACTCATACATCTCCAACAGTATTCCTCAGGAACACAAGGAAGTCGACATCTTACAAAATATTCCCGGGGTTTTCTGCATTATGTCATTTCAGTTTTCCATACAAAAGTTTCAAGTAGGCTTCATCATCAGGCCAAAAAAAGACTCCAATAAGGGCAAGAAACTTACTCATATCACTTTATCACAGTCGACCAGTAATTCTTAAGCAAATGAGTGAAGGCTCTCTATTCTTTTCTTTCTTTCTTTCTTTCTTTCTTTCTTTCTTTCTTTCTTTCTTTCTTTCTTTCTTTCTTTCTTTCTTTCTTTCTTTCTTTCTTTCTTTCTTTCTTTCTTTCTTTCTTTCTTTCCTCACTCACTCACTCACTCACTCACTCACTCACTCACTCACTCACTCACTCACTCACTCACTCACTCACTCACTCACTCACTTACAATTAAGAAAGTGCATTTAAATTTCGATAAAATGCTTGATTCATAATTGTTGTCTGGAACTCTTCCTGCTATACCAAGAAATACATATGGGATGTTGATCAAATTTTTTCCATTTTCAGAAAGATTTCTTTTACCGTTTTGACCAGCAATGAGGAATTTCAAACCAAATTTACACTTTTAAACCCAGAATTGAGCTCGCTAACTGAGAAGTCAATAATAGTCTTGCTCAAATATAATGTTAGAAAACATACAGATCCCATAATGTCACATTCATGATTTTATGATATGCGTTTTTCCTTTAAAGGTGTAGTAGCTTGGCTGACACTGTGGAGATATGCTAAAGTGGCTTTCCAGAAAACATGCCAAGTGTTTCTGACCAAGAAATCTTCATTTATCTTAACTGACTTTGCATTGCATTGCATCACTGATTGTGAGTTGACAAATGTGAAACTGGCAAGACGAAACATGCTCGTTTCATATTGCTCAATAGGGCCAGCAACATGAACAAGGTGTTTTAGTAATATATTGCATGAGTTTGTTTCGTTATGTGTCAAATCCTTTTTATTCATCTTTTCCAATAGAGACCAAGCGATACAATCCTAATCTTCTTCCCTCCATGTGTGGTGGCTTCCACTGAGAAATCGCTCCCTGTTGTTTATCTAGACTCAGCGGGTGAGAGAGACGGTGCTAAAGTCACACCTTGGCCCACTTAAACGGAGCCTTGGTATGAGAGTCCAAACATCAGGTGTCCAGTAGAAACTGCAACGTGCCAAAGTTCTCACACGGGACCGGCATAAAGGAATCTTAATTGCACCCTGGCCCTCCTTTGAAGGCAAGATCACTCACTGTCAGTCCAAGCACTTCATTCCTTAAATTCACTCACTGTCAGTCCAAGCACTTCATTCCTTAAATTCTGTTTGTATGTGATAAGCACTAAACTGGAGAATGAACTAAAAGTGCACTCTAATTTCTCTCAGCCAACCATCAATATTCGGACAGGAAGTTGTATATTCCAATAACTGGGTTGAAATCTTGAATAGTCAAGTAGTATATCAGAGAGTGGGTTATATAAAGGGGGTACTCAAGCACCAGCTAAAAAGACAGTTATCATATTTTTCCCTACAAAATAGTATTGCTTAGCCAACACAACTAACAGCTGGGTATTCTCTGAATTTAGTTTAAACAAACATTTCATTTTTAATTACAAATCAGAAATTGTAACCTCTTCGGTGGAGGTCAATGAAGTGTATTACGTAATATACTTCAATCCCCTCAAGAAATGCTTTTATGACACAAATATACTTTTTTCCCCCACTCATACTAATTTAAGACTATACATTTTACACTTTATTTCTTAAACATGACATTTTCTGTTGCTATTACAGAAAATTGTACATTATTTCCCAAGCTGATGTTTTGAGTTTCTTTCTCCTATAGTTTACACAGTGTGATAAACTCAATTCATGTCCATGCACACACAAACAGTCACTTACACATGTACATAATATATGTAAAGTGTTACTTGTCTGCAGGCTTATCTTACGGTGTCTATTTGCTTGAGCAACTATTTGGAATCTAAAGGAGCATGCATTAGTCATATAACACTGGGACAGACGGATGGATAGGTAGATAGATAGCCTACTGTCCAGTGACAGATGGGATAGGCTCCAGCACGTCCGCGACCCTTGCGAAGACAAATGGTTTCGAAAATGGATGGATGCCCAAAGTGGAAGCATACAAATAACCAACATGTCTTGATGAAAACTACGTCAACTCCTTTTTAGTTATTGTGTGTGTGAGTTTGTCTACAGAATGTAAATGGATTGCACATTGAGGTGGTTGTCTGTCTACAGAAAACTGATAGGAACATTCTAAGTTTTGCCATCTCTCTGCAATGCAGTGTCACAAATAGTTTTTCTAATACTGTTTTTCAACTTATTTAGCCATGAACACAGTAATAGAGTTACAGTGCCTTGCGAAAGTATTCGGCCCCCTTGAACCTTTCAACATTTTGCAACATTTCAGGCATCAAACATAAAGATATAAAATTGTAATTTTTTGTCAAGAATCAACAAGTGGGACACAATCGTGAAGTGGAACGAAATCTATTGGATAATTTAAATTTAAATTATTTTTTAACAAATAAAAAACTGAAAAGTGGGGCGTGCAATATTATTCGACCCCTTTACTTTCAGTGCAGCAAACTCACTCCAGAAGTTCAGTGAGGATCTTTGAATGATCCAATGTTGTCCTAAATGATTGATGATGATAAATAGAATGCTCCCGTGTGTAATCAAGTCTCCGTATAAATGCACCGGCTCTTTGATAGTCTCAGGGTTCTGTTTAAAGCGCAGAGAGAACCATGAAGACAAAAAAACACACCAGCCAGGTCCAAGATACTGTTGTGGAGAAGTTTAAAGCCGGATTTGGATAGAAAAAGATTTCCCAAGCTTTAAACATCTCAAGGAGCACTGTTCAAGCAATTATATTGAAATGGAAGGAGTATCAGACCACTGCAAATCTACAAAGACCCGGCCGTCCCTCCAAACTTTAATCTCAAACAAGGAAAAGACTGATCAGAGATGCAGCCAAGAGGCCCATGATTACTCTGGATGAACTGCAGATAACTACAGCTGAGGTGGGAGAGTCTGTCCATAGGACAACAATCAGCCGTGCACTGCACAAATCTGGCCTTTATGGAAGTGGCAAGAAGAAAGCCATTTCTCAAAGATATCCATAAAAAGTCTCGTTTAAAGTTTGCCACGAGACACCTGGGAGACACACAAACATGTGGAAGAAGGTGCTCTGGTCAGATGAATCCAAAATCGAACTTTTTGGCCACAATGCAAAACGATATGTTTGGCGTAAAAGCAACACAGCTCATCACCCTGAACGCACCATCCCCACTGTCAAACATGGTGGTGGCAGCATCATGGTTTGGGCCTGCTTTTCTTCGGCAGGGACAGGGAAGATGGCTAAAATTGATGGGAAGATGGATGGAGCCAAATACAGGACCATTCTAGAAGAAAACCTGTTGGAGTCTGCAAAAGACCTGAGACTGGGACGGAGATTTATCTTCCAACAGGACAATGATCCAAAACAAAGCCAAATCTACAATGGAATGGTTCACAAATAGACCTATCCAGGTGTTAGAATGGCCAAGTCAATGTCCAGACCTGAATCCAATCGAGAATCTGTGGAAAGAGCTGAAACTGCTGTTCACAAACGCTCTTCATCCAACCTCACTGAGCTCCAGCTGTTTTGCAAGGAAGAATGGGCAAAAATTCCAGTCTCTCGATGTGTAAAACTGATGGAGACATAACCCAAGCGACTAGCAGCTGTAATTGCAGCAAAAGGTGGCACTACATAGTTATTAGCGCAAGGGGGCCGAATAATATTGCACGCCCCACTTTTCAGTTTTTTATTTTAAATTATCCCAAATATTTTGTTCCACTTCACGATTGTGTCCCACTTGTTGTTGATTCTTGACAAAAAAAGTAAACTTTTATATCTTTATGTTCGAAGCCTAAAATGTCGCGAAATGTTGAAAAGTTCAAGGGGGCCGAATACTTTCGCAAGGCACTGTAAATATCTCTTTGACAGTGACATCAGAATCTACTTTCTACAAGCAGAATGTCACACTTAGTTTTTGCAATGGATATATATTGTGCGAGTGGTCGTAGTGTTTGTGACGGGCCGGAGTGTGTCGTCACTATCATCAAAACCTATTGCGTGGGTTGCCCATGTTTTTGTTTACGGCTGATTAACCTTAATAGAGTTAAAATGGTGTGTGCAGAGGAACCACAGGTGTAGTGGCCATTTGACGTGTGGTTTCAGAAAGGGTAAAGTGAGAGTGCTCAGCTGTCTGAATAGCTCACAGTGAAAGGAAAGCATATTGGGACACTACCAAGCAATGCTGTTGCAAATTCACCTAGCAACACAAGTTACCCTAGCGCACATTTGGAACATCTTTATTTCATTGCTGGATTGCTCCATTTGCAATAGTGCAAAATTCAATGTTGTAAAGTTCAAATAAATAAATATTCACCATAAACAAGCAAAGCACAAACTTAAAAAAATGCTACAGTCACATTCACATTGAACAACATGGATTCATTGAGCTTTCTTCCTATTTACAATATATTTTGATCTACATGCCATACGTGGTCCTTGGCTCTTCCCTGATGGATTAGATCTAATAGCATCTCCATTAGAGGAGGGCAGGTTGATTCTACTGGGTCCTCTCTGGCAAACAGTGGAAAGTGAAAAATGAGGTAGAAACTGAAAACCTTAAATTCCATCCGGATGATATAAGTTCCAAACTGGCAATAAAAAAGCTCTACACAGAAATGTAAGGGTTCAATTTCAATACTTATTCTTGTTTAGTACCAATAAGTAATAGAAGTAGGATCGATTCTACCAAGACGGACCATAAATTACATGACGGAAAATACGAAGAGAGTAGAATGACCACCATATATTAGTTGCTTTATACTTGAGTGCAGCAATTAATTTTTGCATGAATTATGAAGACGTCCTTTATGTGCCCTTGTGGTATTTGAATCTCATCATACAAATTAAAGTGGAGAAACTCTTGGACACTAGACATGGGCCTCATAACCAATTTAATTACTTGAATGCACTTGTTTGCTTTAACTCAAAAAGCCACAGGTGAGTAGTAGTAGTCTTTAGAAGTTTGATTTCAATTACGGAAAAGTGCGTTTCATCAAATCGATGACAACTTCTCTGAGTATCATTCTGTGCAATGTGACGCGAACAAACAGGGCGATACCTTTGAAAAAAAAAAACTACATTATTGCTAACTTTAGTCATTCTCTATTACAGGAAGTAATCAAGTGCCCATCTCTAATGGAAACAAATGGAATTCTGCATAACAACTATCTCAGATACACTCCAAACGCAACCACACTACCCCTCTTGCACATCACGAAGTCCACTGACAGTATATATTTCACGTATAAATAAATTAAAACACTTTTAAATAGGCATCTCATATATTTCTTTCTCAATAGCTTAGTTAAACATATTAATATTTAAATAGGCATCTCTTTTTTTCCTTCTCTTAACATCTTACAGTCAAACATATTAATATTTACACATCTTTATAAATACTTTCTCACGTTTCCACCTCATTTAGCCAAGAGGCCTTGGCTGGTACTATGTTGCGTCCATGCTGTCTCACAGCGTTGAGTTGGAGGGTGATGGGGAATACCGTTGCGTGTTACTGCCACCTAGCGTGACATTAGCAGCACTACCTCATTTTAGCCTCCCTGTTTGGGAGTCGATGCCAGCACGCAGCTTGTTCTCACCAACCAATGAGCTACTTTCTAATTTCATTCAGTCCCTCCTGCGAGACCGTACATACTACATTTTGGGGTGGGGGCAATTCAAGTGAGATTTGAGCAAAGGTTGGTCATCCTTCATTACGACTATATCTACTCTTGAGGAGAGAGAACTTAGATATGAATAGGGCAGCCTAGCTGCACAGAGGTGCAAAATATTCAATTTCATCATACAAAATAGACCTCTGGGATGGCAGTAGCTCAGTTAAATCTAATTCATACAACATTTTTGATGGCCAATCTGTACCAAAAGTGCCAATATTAACGACCAGGAGCCTCATTCACATCTTACTCCTCAAAAAGAACAGTTACGTCTCTTCCCAGAGCCGGTCTGGGGCGTAGCGGCGGAGGCTGAGGTCAGCCAAGAGATGACCCCGTGTCAAAGGCTAGTGGAGGACACAGACAGGGTGGGCGAGGATGGCGGCGGGAAGTTGAGCAGCTCCAGCACAGCCACGCCCACACTGCTGCGGCGTGTGAACATACAGGAGGCCGCCACCCACTTGTTGCTGCGCGGGTTGTACTTCTCAATAGAGTTGAGACTGGAGCTGCCATCGTTTCCTCCCACGGCGTAAAGCCAACCATCCATGGCCACTAAGTCATGAGTGCTCCTGTGACGGTCAAACAAAATGAACCAAAAGGTAAACCCAGATGATTTGCAGGCGATAGGGATGAAGTCTTGCCTCAGACAGTGAAAATCCATGATCAACCGATGTCCCAAAATGTTCATATTTGTCTGTATTAATAGTTTAAACTATAAATATACCACAGACTGTGATCCCAAAACACTTTAAGATCATTTAAAACCCAACTTAGTACTCAAATTACACTTATAAAATTACTCCTCCCTGACACACAAAGCTTGTCTTTCAGTCATGATGTATCACTTCAATACATTTCCTTGACACAAATGTTTATTCTTAAACACCACTAATAGAAATGCTCTTCTAATACAGAGTTGATATGGCCGTTGGTCATTTACATGTTAAGCAGAGTTGTCGGGAGTGTTGTCGTCACAATTTGAACCTAACTTAAGAAACTAACTCGTAATTGTTTACTTTGTTCATTATTTTAAAATCAAGTTATCAGTGTAGTAACTAAGTTACTTTTTCAAGACAACACTGATGTTGGGTAGACAAAGGAAAACACACCCTGCGAATGTCACACAAAACCTGAAAAAACTGGTGATGTTTTTTTTTTTCTTGACACTGGTACATGTTTGGGGCAAGAGACAGATTAGAGTTCAGCACAGGGTGACATTACTTAAACTGTAAATTGAGCCTCCCAGCAACTGGATAATAAAAGCACCGCACACCATGGTTTATTCATGGCGCTACACTTGCTGCCACCACATTCTGACTCACACAAAGGCAAGTGAGTGTCTGAGCGTGTGTGTACGTTGTGTGTCTAGGCCTTTAAGGTGACACATTCACGAATCTAAGATGGCTACTATACCTTAAAACCCCGGTGCTGATCTTCTGCAACTGTGGGGATCAGCCCCCCATAGAACAAATGCGGAACAATCCTAAAGGTTCAGAGCTTTAAGTGAAAAGGGAAAATACTTGACTATGTCGTAAAACGGACAAACCTGCGGATGTTCATGGCAGACACTCCCTCCCACGTGTTGGTCTTGGGGTTGAACCTTTCCACGGAGTTGAGGCAGCTGGTTCCGTCATTGCCTCCTGCCACATACAACATGCCGTCCAGGACGGCCACGCCGGCGCTGCTGCGTCGACTCAGCATATTGGCAATGGGTGTCCACGTGTTGCTCTTTTCATCCAATCCAACAATTAAGAAACAGCAATTACTAAATGTTCATCTCATAAAGCAACGTTTTACCGTGGTCATGGCAAAAAGCATTAAATGTACCTGAGGGTCGTACTTCTCTACTGTTGCTAGATGTGAGGAACTGTCGTAACCACCCACTGCATATAAGTTTCCATCTGGAGGGGGAAAGAAAGGGAAAAACAATCAAAAGACAGACTCACGCAGTTGAGCAGTAACCCATCTTGAGGTCATTCCCAGCAACACGAGTTGCTACCTAGAGTTGCGACTCGAACATATCGCCTGCGTGTGCTCATGGCAGCAATTGAGGTCCAAGTGCTGGTCAGAGGGTCAAAACGCTCTGCACTGTAAAAAGACAAACATAAATGAATATATCTCAAAAACAAATGCTCTGTACCACTGTGCATACCTGTTGAGACAGGAAGCTCCATCATAACCCCCAGCCGCATACAACAGTCCATGCAAGACGGCCACACCTAAACAGCTCCGTCGCGTCCCCATGGAAACCTCAGGCTGCCAGGAGTTACCGATGGGGTCATATGATTCCACAGTTGCCAGGTCCGAGGTCCCATCATACCTGAATGACACCAACAAGTAAACATAAGTCCCTTTTCGTGTTGCAGCGCAAGGATTTCCAAACTTTTCAAAATCAAAGGATGCAGGGGCCACTTTGACATTCTTCACCTTGAATTTATTCAACAAACTCATACCACCCACCCCATTATGCAATCACTGTATAAATTGTGTATATTGTGGTTACTTCAGAAAATGTCCATCTTACTTATATATTTACTTATTTTTCAGGATTTTTGGGTGGCTATAGCCTATTAAACCAAATGATCCATTGATATGAATGCCAAATGAAATTACTGATTGTCTTAATGTGCCCTGCTACCACAACTCTCGCCCAAAGTCAGTTGATGAATGGGTGTTTGAGTGATAAGAGGAGTGGCATCAGCAAAGATTATTGTCGTCACTGACCCGCCAACAGCATACAGTCTGTTCCCAATAGCTGCCACGCCCACCCGGGCCCGCCGAGTGGACATGGACGCCACCATGTGCCATCGGTCTGTCCTGGTATCGTATGCTTCGCAGTCTCCGTGAATGGCGAATAGGCTGCCCCCACCTGGGAAACAAGCGCACACACATACCCACAACATTCAAACTGGACCATTTTGGCCATTTTAAATTCACTTAACTGTCCCCAGTTTGTCACTGACCAACAGAGAAGAGCACGGGACTGGCGCCCTCGCAGCGGCGAGGTCGCGTCCTGCTGTTGCTGAGCACGCCTCTCTGCTCGGGCATCAGGTGATACTTGAGCGCTTCGATCAGCAGATCCTTGCACTCAGAGTGGTGACGCACCAGTAGCTCCGTGTCCACATTGCTCATCAGGAAGTCTCGCCTCAGCAGTGGCAGCCGCACGCACTTCATCAACTGACATTGTTTGGAGGAGTTGAGTTTTAAAAGCGTCGTCGTCAATCATCTTGGGTGAGACAAAATGAGGCCTACCCATGGAACATGTGGCCGGCGCCCATCTATGTCATGTTTCACCCAGCTCAACACAGCCCGGTAGACTTCCTCTTCAGATGGTACGTTCAGGTTGTCACTGGAAATCAGATCCAGAACCTGGGAGGACAATGCCAAATGTAAGGAAACATGAGATCAAACATAGCTTTATAACTCACCATATCCAAGACATATATATTGTAGTGTGATTGTTATTTCCACAATATAAAAGAGAACGTTTTTTTCCAGGTTTAATTTTGTTTTTTAATTAACTACAGTAACTATATACAGTACAGTGAGCTAAAAAATATATTTTGGGTGACAATAAACCCTTCCTTTCTTCTCTCCTGCTAGCCTTGTTTTCTAGCTTTATCCCAATGATACCTTTCGCTGCTCAACATACATAAATGCCACAATATCAATCCTGGTACTGAGGACATAACATACAGTGTTCACATGTAACGTGCATGTTGATTTAAGGCTTGCTAAGCCATACTAAAATACGTCTATCCAAGGCACATCTGCGGTACACAGAGTGTTGCAGTTTGAGTGGCTGGCTGGCACTGTTCCCACCATGAGATGAGGCTGAGTGGGTTTGTTGGGCCGGCCCAGAGCCGACAGCTGCTGTCTGCTCGGATGAGGGCAGCAGCCTACAGCGAACACTTATTCACTGTATTAGCCGGGCCTGGAGGAAGGCAAACTTAATGGGATATTTTACAATGATACATTTTATCCTTGCCGATTTCATGAGTCATACAGTGGTTGCTAGAGTTTGTCAGCGCTTCCACAGAAACAGCTTCAAGATCACTTTTTTTATCCTGCAAAAAGACCACCAATTGCCATTCTTTTATTGCTATGCATCCTCCTTAACAACCGGCAGACCAAAATAAAATTAGACTCAAGCATCGCACACACACAAGCTAAGGGTACTGGCTACACCATGGTATCTTAAATCCGATGAATGGCAGTTATGTGTGTTTGGAAAAACTACTATATTTTTAAAAATGTTCAATTTTGGGATCAATCTTATGTTTTATAGGAAAAAAAAAACAGACTTATAGTTAACATTTGCATTTTGTGAAAGAAAAGGTATAATGAGAAAATCTGGCCACCCCAAGTGACACTCGACAGATTCCATACATCCATCTCGATTTGCTGTCATTTGTGATAAACACACAGAATGGGCAAAGAAGAAAATACATATCTGTTCTTAATCCACCATGCTGCAGTTTAAACTCAATAATTCCCATGAATTTGAGTGACACTTCCATTGCTCTTTCAATGTCATGGGGGCTGTACTGAGAAAAACGATCACTTCTTACAGAGAAATCCAGTTCCAAAAAAAAAAGTTACATAAAATCACACCTTCTTTGGCTTTCAATTCTACCGAAATAGTTGCTTTTTCGGACCTCCATTTCAGGTGGACATGACATTATTAAAACCTTTAAAATCTTTAGAGTACACTAAAATTGTTTTAAACTCAGGTAATTACCAAACTATTTTATAGAAAGGAGATGCCAGTATATCTGTCATTACATTTCTGTATGACTCATGGCATTGTTATTAGCTTTCTTTGTTGACCCACTGAGAGAAAAAGCACACTCCTACTAACAGTGAGGTGAACTCAATAGAATCATTCTGTCGGCTAAATAGGAAATTTAGACCGGAACTTTAAAAGCTGGAAACCATCCTGCAGAGAGCAGCGGCTGATTAAGCAATAGCTCGGCTGACTTGACGTGCCAGATAAAATAGTCTATGGCAGCTCGGCGGGCGTATAAAACTAATAGGGACTGTGATAGATGAACTGAGCTGATAGATGACAGCCAATGCTCATTTGGATGCGTTACTGCACCCGCACACACCTGTTTCAACGGCAGCAGCATGAACTCCTCTGTCTTGGACACCTCCACAAAGTGCTGCAGGACGTACTTGTGCGCTGACTTGAGAAGGTCGCTGCAGGAGTGCGTGTCAGCAAAGCCTCGGATACCCAGACAGTTGGAGGGGTCCAGCTGGCTGAGGAGGAACTTGCAGCAGGCGTCTCGCACCCCATTGAGTTGCAGCAGGCTAGCAGCCGGAAGCAATGTCTAGGAAAGTATCGCGGGTGGAAGTACCATGGTTACATTCAATGCAGAGGGATGATGTATGATCTAATCTGTAGCTTACCTGAACGTTACCCTCCCCGACCACGATCTCGGCTGTGTAGGTGTACTGAATGAGCTGCTCCAACGCCTGGGGATCGATGTCATGTAGCGTCACGTGGGTCTGACGACTCTCTGACATCTCATCTATATTAGAGTACACAATATGAGTAGTTAACAACCATCCATTTTTTTGTCAAAGTCAAAGTCCGCTTTATTGTCAATTCCTTCACATGCCAGGCACACAAAGAGATCGAAATTACGTTTTCCCACCGTACCATTTATTCTGTGCGGGTCACAGGAAAGCTGGAGCCAAGTTGGCCAAGTTGGCTTGTTTCTCATTAGAATATTGTGAAATATACTAACAATTCTAACCCAATGAGAAATGTTTGTTATCACTGCTGTATATTTTTTCTTTAGACGCATTTCACCACACAAACAACTCACACACAGGTATAGGCAGAATAGTGGGACAATTGAAAAAGGTGACTTGGGTCAATTTGGAGGTGCTCAGCTCATTTGAGGACCACTCTTCCAAATGAGTAATTTCATCAAAAAGTATTGGTTATAATTGTTTATTTTTTTCATTTTTTTTTACTATTATGTCACCTTTTGCAGAAAGCTGTCAGCAAAGTTAAAACAAAAACTAACCAAATAAGTAAACTAGAACTAAAATTGAAAAATAATTTTCATTGACAAATAAACTTTTAAAAAGTGCTTTTAGAAACCCATTTTAAATTGATAAAACATGTTACGATAAAACCAATAAAAAACATTATAGGAAAAATGTCCTTCATTTTTGCCTTTGTCAATTAATTTCACAAAGGGCAGGGACAGCACAAGGATTTTTTTTTTTTTTGTCTTCAGGGGCTAAAGGGAAGATTAGACCAATGAATTGGTGGTCTGAAACAAATTATATAGAACAAATTAATATATTTTGAAACATCCAAAAAAATGCTGGCGGGGCTTCGCTGGAGCTACACCGATTTCTGACGGGGTTATAGTTCACGCTACCCATGGCGTACAGCTTTTGAGGCTCATTTTAAATGAATTTGTAACCAAAATACTATATAGCCATACAGAAGAAGGAAGGTTGAACAGTTTAGGAATGGTAGTTTATTAAACAAAACTTTGTGACTTTTTTAATTGTTATTTTGCACGTGATTGATATTGAACTCCATTATATAAAAAAGTAAAACTAACACTAAAACATAAAAATACTAAGAAAACAAACTAAAACAAATAAATTATCATACAATTGAAACTCAATAAAAACAAAGAACCACACACCTAAAAAATAAATGAAGTCAATAAATGAACAAAAGTCAAAACAATAAAAAACGACAAAAAAATCCATAACTATGATAATCCTGGCCGCCATCCAAACGTTTCAAACAACAGCTCCACTAGCATAATAAGGCAAAAAGCTAAATAGACTAAAAAAAAAAAAAAGGGCTAATTAGCTTGGTGGCTGGAAGTCTGAAGGCGGTTTACAAGCACAATGGTCTTGCATGGAGAGGAAATGTGAGACACACAGCGACACTGACCACTTGTGCCCCAGACAGGAAGAGGTAGGGAAACAATGATGCTGGAAAAGCATAAGGTGCAATACACTCATGTTGTTTTTGACATTAAACTCCAGATCTTAAAATATCCCAAGGCACACTGAAAAGTCTGTTACAATGACCTGAAGGGGATTGAAAGCACAAAGAAAAAGCGGTGTAGGCTGCTTTTGGGAGATGACGTGCGCTGTGCTGAACTTACTGGTAAACATGGCGTGGAAGTAAGGGCTGCAAGACGCCAGCACGACTTTGTGCGCCTTGATCTCTTTGTTGGAGACGTGGAGCACTATATCGCACAGCAGCCCACGCTGACGCATCCTGTTCATGGAGACGAAGGAGTCGTGGTAATGGCGCTTGGAGTTGTGCGAGATGCTGTGGCCATCGCGGTTCAGCAGCTGCATGCCTCCTTCCATCATGGTGCCGGGTGTGGTGGTCGCCGGCTCGTGCCTGTGCCGCACTCTGGGCAACTGAAAGATTGATTGTCATTACCTACAAAACTACAGTATACAATATTCTTTGTCATCAGTCTTGTGCCTGAAAGAACTTAGTTCATCAGTAGGTGTTACGACAGGTGTCCAGAGCAATCACCCCTCTTTTTGTTACTGCTCTATTTCTCATGGTGACAGCTACGACAGGACGCCTGTCAGCACAAAGGAGATCCAAGAAACTGGATTATTTATTGCAGGCTGACTGGCCACTTGGCATCAACACTGATGAAACCCCAAAGCAACAAAATCTTAAATCTGTAATGCAGTATACAGTATGTACATTATTACTTCACTTATAACTTGACAAGAGAACACACATACATTAAATAACTAACAACTTGAGATAATTAAACTAACACCACGATTCATTCGGTACATCTGGAAAGCTATGATTTCTTTGCAAAGTGAATCATTTGATTGACACAATCAGATTCACCATTATTATGATTATTGTTGTGATTGACGGCAACATGCGCATCATATTGAGGCAGCTTCTAATATTTCGAAGCCTCCGATGTGTTTGTGTTCTACGTCCAGAGCGCATATTATTTTTGTCTAAAAAGTAGATTTGGGTTCTTCTGTTTTCCCCCAAAATACGACACTGTGTGCTATCATACCACAGTTGTCTGGCATTTAGGTTTACCTTGTTAAATTTCATGAGCATGATAACGCCGCACATCACACACTAATCACGCTCTACTGATGGGCACAATCTCGTTTATTTATTCTTATTTAGTTTGTCTCCGAAGCTTTAGCTGACATCCGCAAAGCTGTCAGCTTTGCCTTAATGCTGGCAATGCTCCTGTACTACAACACATCTATGATTCCATGAATGCACAATTTTTACAACCTGATCCCTTATTATCCATAGAGAACATAAGCAGCAAGAGATAAAAAAAAAAAATTCTCTTTACCGGTAGCTTTGTTGCGGTTATATTTGCAATTCGTGTCTCTCCCGAATTGATGTAAGATGTGCCTGCAGCTGTCGCAGTCAAGATGGTTTGGAAAACGGCTCCAGCGAAGCTATTTGTCCATATTCGTCTCAAGCATAGGACACATTAAAGAAGAAGAAAAAAGGCAGGTTTATGTCTTGTATACGATTGACGTCAGTGCATGCACACACAAAATGTATGGACACTGACACGGGTCTGTTAAGGTAGAACAGAGACAGTTCCCGTTTGCGCGTAAATACGGCTCAAGGAGGCGAACAAAGATTTGCGTGGAAGATTTGAATAAAATTGCGGCCAACGTAAGATATTTTTGCATCAAAAACACATGTAGACAAACAATCCACGGTGTATGTTAAACTTGAGTTCCAAGACCGGAATATAAGCAATAGGTACATACGACCTTAAGAAGTTCGCCTCTGACTGAGTACGGAAGTAAATTAAAAACATACGATTGCGCTTGCGCGATAAGTGGGGGCTCGTTTTAAGTGTCGAGATTGGTTGGTCGAGTCCCAATTTTGTTGAGATGACAATCAAAATATAGACATTGTACAAGTTGGTGTATGGGAAATTACTTGTAAACAAGGAATACAACCGTTCTGATGGCAGTCTCGTGAATTAAATTTAAAAGCTCGAATGCAGCGTCACAACACAATTCGACAGCTGTTGAGGTTGTGCTCGCCAAATGATATATTTTGAAATGAACATATTTCACTACTAATACGTGCAGTTTGGGGAGGGGGCTTCAACCACTGCATATATTTGCAGTAAAGACATGCATATTTTATAAGATAAACAAAATTCATTGAGCCAGCATCCGCGGTTGTCCGTGGAACACAAAACCAACACTACCCGGAGCATTGTGGGTAATCGAGCCTTGGCGTTGTCACATGTTGAATCCAGCATGGCAGAGAAACGGTGTGTTCTCTTTCATAATAGTTTTTTTTTTGTTTGTCTTGTACATCTTTGACACTCTTCACTCGATCGCAATAGCACCTGATTTTATGGTTTGGTAATGTTTAACAGCGAAAGTGAATTTGTTTAAGGTGATTGGTGTGAGAGGTGGTCTGTAATGTGCTAGTTTGAGGGAGTCCTTGCTAGCTGTTGCTAACAACAAACCATAGCGCATGCTACCTGCACTGCATATGAAATCTGCTGAAAGAGTTTCTTTTCGATGTCGATACTTGAAACTATTTTTATTTGTCGTAGAAAACTAGAGGACCTCACTTTGGATGAGTTCTTGCGGACCGGCTTGGATTCAGATGATGAGGAGGAGCCTGAAGATGAAACCCCCAAACAAAATGGACAGAAGATAGAGGACAAAAAGAAAGAGAACAATAAGTAATTATCATGTTTGTTGTTTCAAATACCCAAATTCAAATCTTGCAAGATAAACAATGCGTATTTTCGTTTTTAGGGGTGAAGTGAAGCAGGGTAAAGCGTCTCAACACAAGGAACAGCTGTCCAGATTAAAAAATAAAGATCCAGAGTTTTACCAATTTCTGCAGGAAAATGACAAAACCCTCCTAAATTTTGATGACACCGATAGCTCAGAGGATGAGGACGAGGATGAGGACCAGTACCACAGATTGCCATCCATGCTTGAGGTGGGACCAACATCATTATTTATATTACACATTTATTTGTAAACTATTCTCCAACAACTAAATCATCCTTAACATATAGGAGGCCAGTGATGAGGAGGCGCAAGAGACTCAGCAAGGTTCTAATAAATCCAAGAAGACAGACAATACCATTAAAGTAACTGAAAAAATGATCCGGGAATGGAAAGCTTCTATAAAAAAGGAACCTACACCTCGCCTCATCAGAACGATCACCCAAGCCTTCAAGGCTGCTGTTGCTACGACTAAGGGTGAAGGAACTATTCAGTGCAAATACACGGTGGATGACAGTTCAGGTAAGATCACCGAATCTTTCTGCTCTTTCTCATATTGTAATATTATCAGCACTGTAATTCTAGTTTCTAGAACTAATCTATCTTGTGATTTGTATCCCCTCTAACTTCATGGAAAACGATTCTCAATGAAAGTATTCTTCAGAAGATTACTCAAGACATGGTAGTCACAATACCAAAATTTGAGTACCATACCATACAATACTGCATAAAGTACCTCATTTCTGGTACCGAACCGGGACCTCCACAAAAAAAAAAAATCTGCAGAAATTGCAAAACTAAAACTGACCAAATAACTTGATTTTTAGCATCAGTTCAAAATATTAGGATCTACTTTACATGAACATAACATTTTAAACATAAAAATGTATTAACGTGAGCATACATTACCATTGTGAAACACTGTTGAACACAAAAATAATGCCTGGGTTTTGTGTTCATATAAATGCCCTGAATACATGTATGTACATGTATGTACATGAATGCGGTGTCTGCTTCAGCTTTTACATTGCGTGCCATATTCTTGACCTGTGCTTTGACGTCATCCAGTGTTAATATTGACAAACATTTTCACTGTTACTGTCAAGCAAATATGTTAATTTAATTGCCAATGAGCCAGGAGCTAATGTTGCATAGAGTATCTTGTCCATGCATTTGTCGTCTGTTCCCAATGAGTCGAATGCCCTGTCCAATTCTACAATTTGGGGACAAAATAATTCGCAGCTTCGCTTTTAATGGTGAATGTGGTGCTTTCAAGAACTGCCAACAAAAGAGGACAGCTCAAACCAATGAAAAAAATAAATAAAACCAACACCAACTACAATGGTCCGCCAGATGGCGCCAAAGTTTAAGGTTACTATTGGAAAAAGACTAGCCAAGCATTCCTAATCAAATATACGTATATAGCCCATTTCACAACAACTGTGGCTGTAACAAAGCACTCAATATCTAAAATAACGGTACAATCGGAAAACGTTCACCCCACCCCCCACCCCCCCCCCACCCCCAAATAAAAAGACAAAACATGTGAATATGTGAGTTTGTGAATGCTGAACAGTATATTTGTGGGAGTTCACTGCCTTTGATATGCTTTTATTGGTGTAACAGTAGCAACAACACGTTCCCCATCTCTCTCTGCAGTGTTTAACTCGCTGGTCCTCTTCTGCATCCGAGACATTCATGGCGCCTTTCAGCAGATGCTTAACTTAAAGGCAGATACAGACACAAAACAGTATGCCAGACGTCTCATATCAGTCATATCCTACCAATGTCTGTGTACTTAAGTGTCAATAGAAATAAATCGTTAACTTTCACTTCTGTTGCTTTTGTTGTTAGGCTGGTGCTACCACAAACTAGTAAAAAATGGCAGAAGAATCAATTAGACATCAAGATGTATCTCAGCGGCGTCATTCAGGTTTGTTTGCCAGCATTATTGTGTCCTGTCGTTTGCAGAGAATCAACTTCTTTTGTGGCATTTATTTAAGTTTCTAACTTTACTAAAGCACTTGTGTGTTGTTTTCATTGATGCTCTTTTTCCACAGTTGTTATCCTGTCTAACTGAGGCCACAGTCACCAGCGCTGTCCTGCGACACATCAATCAGCTCGTACCTTATTTTCTTTGTCTTTCCAAACAGTGTCGGTATCTGGTTAAGGTAGGTTTGATGCAAGATGGAAGTAACATTGCAATAGTTTGTTAATCTCCATAAGGAAATGAACAATGTGTCATGTCATAATGGCAATGTTTTTGTTCATTCGTGTCACGTCTGTCATTTTCAGCAATTGATAAAGCAATGGAGCACCGGAGAGGAGACAAGTCGGGTCCTTGCCTTTTTGGCCCTCAACAAAATCTGCAGACACAAGCAAGAACCTTATCTTGGCCCCATTCTGAAGGTGAGTAACAAAACAGATATGATGAGTCATTATTTCAACAAGGATTCTTCTTAAGAAATGAATGTAACTTTGTCTCTCCCCAGCAAATGTACATTTCTTATGTGCAAAACTGCAAGTTCACATCTCCCAATGCGCTGCCCATGATCAACTTTATGCAGCGCACGCTAACAGAGATGTATGCCCTGGACACGCAGGCAACCTACCAGCATGCCTTTATCTACATCCGACAACTCGCCATTCACCTTAGGAATGCCATGACCTTGAAGAAAAAGGTTGGTGATCATGTGAAAGGGGTCACGGCAAAGTATCCTACCAGACCAAAGAAATATTCGAAATGTTTTCAGAAATGAAAGGGGTTCCTATTTAAGCAGTACCTTTTGTTTTAGGCCACTCTGAGGTCACATTGGCTCCATCAAAACATTAGATTAGTTCCCTGCTCTTGGTTGGGTTGTCCTAAATGTTTTTATTAATAGCAATTTAGCCCTTCTGTAACCAGAAAAAAAATATAATTTAGAGAAAAGATTTGATTAAGGATAATTAATCTGGAGTTTTGATTTGGAATAAAAGACTCATTCAATGTTAAAGTGGATTGTTTTTGAGTGCTTATGTGGTATCTATGTATATAAGATTTAAGTCTGTGGAACCTCCTCAATGTGTGATTTTCACTCTTTGATGCATGTTTAAAAGATGCTCTTTACAATGGTGGCGTGGCATCAACTGGACTCCCAGGTGGTACCGTCAAGAGATGATACCTCTGAAAGTTTGCCTGTGTGTGTTCCTTAGGAAACCTACCAGTCAGTCTACAACTGGCAGTACATCCACTGTCTTTACCTGTGGTGTCGTGTCCTCGGCACCGTACACCCCAGTGATGTCCTCCAACCTCTCATCTATCCACTTTGCCAAGTCATCACTGGTACCATCAAGTAAGTACCTTTAGTTTATCGCACTTATTTCATCCAATGTTCCCCTTTGGATTTTTTTGCTCTGCTGTAAGTTATACCAACAGCAGGTGGCAACGTTGATCACTGTGTTGTATCCCATCAACAGGTTGGTGCCCACATCAAGATATTATCCTTTGAGGATGCATTGTTGCCGAGCCCTCACGCTGCTATCAAGCAGCACCAATACATTTGTTCCGGTTCTCCCTTTCCTCGTTGAGGTGAGACTCCTTTCTACTGTCGTGCCTCATTTGTCCCCTTCAAACATGTTTGTGTGGCCAAAGTTGCCTGCATAATATATTGTATATATGTATTCTTTTTGACACCTCAAAATAAGCTCCAAGTATATCACATTTTGGACTGTCGCTGATAAATGTATACAAGAGGAAGGCCCTTTTGGTGAGGTCAATTTCAGTGTTTTGTACAAAACTAGTCTGCACTAAAACACCCTCCAACGCTTCGCAGGTGTTCACCAACACGCGCACGTACATACTTTTTGAGTCACATATCGTTATTGTAAATTGAGACAACGTCAAGGTTGATTTGCCAGAATGTTTTGTCGACTGTATGTAAAGTTTCCATCCTCAAGAGGAGTGTGTTTGCTAAAGTTTTGTTGCCTTACAAATAGAACGTCACCAACTGATAACTTCTTCACACGGCCTATACCTTGTTTGAGAGAAGGAAGGATTTTTTGGGCTCCCAACAACGACTAGCTTCCCCCTATAGGAGTAGTCATTGTGTGGTTTTGTGCTTTGGCTTTGTAGCAGTTTGACAGAAGCGATAAAGTCATGGTTGTAGTTCACACTCTGGTCTGAACATGCTGTGCAGACCACATCCTGTCTGACTATGCCCCCCCCCCCTCCCCATCTTTCACGCACAGGCCATGCCCCATTTAGCTAATTCACCCTCCCACCCCCTACCCTCCATCTTCAACATCAAAACTATTTGTGATGCACATTTTTTTCCTCTGCTGTTTCTCTTGTTAAAGGTAAACTGAGGTGCGCTGCTACTGATTTAATTAGCGCAACAGTGGCATAAGCCCCCCCCCACACACACACGCACACACCCATCTCTGCTGTGTCTGTGCATTCTTGCTTCTCCACAGGGGGGTGTACAAGTTGGGGCTTTTGCATTACCAGTGTGTGCGTGCTGGCCTGTGTGTGTGCGCACGTGCGTGCCTGCATCAGGGTTGGTCCATGCTGTCCCACTTCCCCCTGGTTCCCTCGTCAGACCGCCACCACATCCTCTGTTTATAGAGACAGCAGCGGCCAGCGACGCCGCTCTGCTTCGCACATACTGAGCGCATTAACGACCACACAGGCGCACAGAACCGCACAATGATAAGCGGGTGTCAGAAATAGCTTCAAACACGTACAGAGCAGATTTTCACTATTGCGCCATGAGCCAAAAGCTAAAGCATGTGGACCAATAGTCAACACGCTGCCTGGAATGTTCTTTCACATCCTAAGAAATGTGCCGCATAACCAGTGCATAAAGTGACAAAATGTTAGGCTGCATTTCACTCTGTTATATATTGCCAGTCGTTAACACATTACAGCGAATGACTATTTTATGGTCTACTATTTGTTTTTTAACTTTATTCTGTACCACTTACCCTTGTTAAGGTCACGGGTGTGCTGAAAGTTATCCCAGTTGACTTCCGGCTGGGTACACCCTGGCTTGGTCCGATCGCCAGTCAATCGTAGAATGCATAGAGACAAATCACACTTACATATGCACAAAAGGACAATTTTGTCTTCAGGTAACCCAAGATGAATATGGGGGAGCTCTTATACGTGCACAAAAGTTATGTAAAGTTCACATAGGAAAGTCAGTGCCCAGATTTGCATCCTTTACATCATAATTGCCACGTTCTGCTAACTACTCCATACTGCCTCATTTTAATTAATCAAAGGGGAATTAAATTTAGGATCATACTAAAGTCCAACCTGAAAATTCAATGCAGGTTTATTCTCAAAATATGACATCCCATCTGTTGTTAAAGTTTTGTATGATACAATTTTAATCTGTTAAAAATAATTACCTTATTTTTATAATCGTAAAAATTTATCGTCTAAATTATAACGCGAGTCCACCACTTTTAGTTTTGCAGGGTGTTTTAAAATCAGTGGAATTGTACAGTGCAGTATTTCTGGTTCGCAATTCATGTTAATGCTTTCCTTCACAGATCTTTCAGCAAGTGGACTTCAACAAGAAGCCAGCACGGATGAGTAAGAAGCCCATCAACTTTGCAGTCATCCTGAAGCTTAACAAAGTCAACCTGATGGAGAAAGCATACAAGGTATCAAAAGTGTCCTTGAAGGTCGCATGCAATAACAGTGTATCGTATTTAAGCTATTTGGGTTGCATCGAACATATTGTAAAGAAAAAAAAATTAGGATTGACTTGTCTTATAAAAAAAAAAAAGTGTAACTGAAAGATTTCAAATACAAATAATCACACATGCACTGTACAGTATACACTAGATTGTCACATTGGTGTAAATTGGAAGATGATCACAGTTGGACCTGTGCATCTGATCCTTGTTGCATTGAGGAAGAACAGCTAAGCTGATTCAGGCCTTGGCTAATGTTGTTTTCATGTCACACATCTGAAACTATGTGGCAAGTACGTGTGTGCTTGCGCACATAAGGGGATTGAGCACTTAAACCCTTCCAGACCTCTAAAACTGTCCCTAAATCACCACGCTCAATGTTGTGGCCAAGAGGATTGCAGCGCGGTCCTCTGGGATTATTCCCGCACGGTTTCTAATGGCCCTTTTTTCACACCCGACTGTCACCTGGCACACAAAGACAGAGCCTATTGTCGTTTACAAATGTAGATTGCATTTTTTGTAAATTGCGTTGTTTACAAAAAAAAAAAAGTAAATTAAATTAAATATTTAGCTTGTCATGATGTCAAGCTTAACTCTGTATGATTTAATTTTTTTATTTTCTATTTTTATCCTGTTGTAGGACGGACTGATCGACCAGCTTTATGATCTGATCCTGGAATATTTCCACACTCAGGCCAATTCCATAGGCTTCCCAGAGCTCGCTCTGCCCACTGTCCTTCAGGTAACATGGACTAACTGTTCCTATCATCACCAAGTGTCCATGTCCTCTGTGGTGCTGTTGCACTCTCTTCAAGTAAATATAGTGACGAACATGTTCAGAAATGTTTTTTTTTTTCTTTCCAATCAATGGTTACTAATTTGTTCACTTCAGTAGGATGTCTTTAATTGTTGACTTAGCTTTTTCTGTGCTGCTGTTTTGTGTCGACCACACTAACACAAAATGGGCAGGCACTTTTCGACCTCCTGTGAGTCAGGGTATTTCGCACGGTGGGAGGCAGGTGTTGAGTTTAACACGCACACGTAGAAACTGTTCAGAGAGTAACTACACTTAATTGTGCGCTAACCCGCTCGTTTGTGGAGAATGGGATTCATGAAAAAAATAAAAAGATCAGTCTTAATGAATACGCCTTGATAATATTTCCATTGCTAGTGGACAGGTTTTTTTTTTAATGTGAACTAATAAACATTCTCTGGTAATGTCTATAATTTAAAATGTTCCCAAATTGATCCTCCAAACTGTGTCCAAGTGTGTTTTTCTCACCACCGCTCAACACTGACCTGCTTCCTCTTCCAGCTGAAAGCGTTCCTGAAAGAATGCAAAGTGGCCAATTACTGCAAGTCGGTGCGCCAGCTGCTTGAGAAGGTGCAAGAGAACAGCAACCACATCACAGCAAGACGACAAAACGCCAACTTCGGAGTGGCCGATGCGAGCGCTGTGGTGAGTTGAGAAAACCATAAGGTTGTTGTTGTTATGTGGAGTAACTCTTGTCTCACACCATTTGGCCTCAGCGTGCTGATGCTTCACGTCAGTCCTCTCAAGGAGTGGTCCCCAACCTTTTTTGAGCCACGAACCGGTTATGTCAGAAATATTTTTACGGACCGGCCTTTAAAGCCCGGGGGGTAAATATGATGAAGTAAAATTATACGGCTGGTATAAAAACAAATATAAACCACATTAATTCAGTGTCATGTATGGCCAGGGATTGTTTAGCTTTTTGTCCCTTGCAGACTACTGTAGTGTTTTTGTAATTTATTTATTTATTTTTTTCTGTGGGGCCCGGTACCAAATGACCCACGGACCGGTACTGGTTCGCGGCCCGGTGGTTGGGGACCTCTGCTCTCAAGGATACAAGTTTATGCAATTTGTGTGAGCGAAATGAGCCTACTAGTTTTGTATGATATCTATCTGATGCATGATACATAATGGGATTAAGGGTGCAAACACTTCAGTGTGCTAAATGAGTAGACAGCTTGGCTCCTGCAGCGGTTTCAACGCCGCCGCCACTGCTGTCTCAGTGGATGCTGTCACCATGGCGTCCTGATCCTGGCAGAAGAGCAGCAGTGGAGGTGTCCCTGCAGGCAGAGGAAAGGGGACGTCACCCTGCTGTCGCTGCGCAAAAGGCCACGGCCCCCTTCTGGCCAGCAGCTCCCTCTGCTACCATGCGCCTTTTGCAAGGCTCAGAGCCAACACAATTAAGGATTTAAGGCTGATGTCTGTATTCCATTTTTTATTTGTTACCAACAAGGCTAAATGCACAACTTGTTTTGTCGACAGCCACTACAATCACCATTAATTCAGTTTAAAATACTTAACTACTGTAATACTCCTACAGGATTACTAATGTTCACTGCAATACTTATCATTGATCAAAAACAAAGGATCTGCATGTTTGAGTTGTCTTTCTCTTCCTTTTTCATGAAAGGGCAGTTAAAATAAGAGAAGTTTGGAGTCAGAGTGAATCAGCAGACTTAGTTTTGTAGCAGAATGGACTTCAGTGGTGTCC
Organism: Syngnathus leptorhynchus; assembly: GCF_054491065.1. Classification (NCBI taxonomy): domain Eukaryota; kingdom Metazoa; phylum Chordata; class Actinopteri; order Syngnathiformes; family Syngnathidae; genus Syngnathus; species Syngnathus leptorhynchus. Next base: position 11,465,570 of record NC_141195.1, read on the forward strand.
ACGTACTTTTGTCTGACATAAGCGATATTTGGAGATGATCACCAGCAGCCATCTGGATGACTAAGCAGGAGTGCTTGTTTGTTTGTTTGTTTGTTTGTTTGTTTGTTTGTTTGTTTGTTTGTTTGTCTGTCTGTCTGTCTGTTTGTCTGTTTGTTTGTTAAGCAACAAATATATCTAGTATTTTTTTCCGCTTTCTACTTTCTGTTTTTGTTATTTGCCCTTCCTTCGGCAGAACTCTCAGACTAGATGTTTATCACAATGAACGTATAGTATAGTTGTGTTGCAAAAGAAGTAGAATGTATTTTTTCTGTCTTAAGATAGCTGCCAACTTCCCAGGAGTTTTTATTTTGCTATTTTAATGTACATTAGAGCTTGTTTTAAGCTTGAGTGCCGCCTTGTACGCCATTGGAATTTGGGGAGTTTGTCTAGTTTTTAACAGATTAATACATTTAAGTTAAATAATATAGGACTTGCGATGGTGGCAGTTTGGGTTTCGGAAGAGATTCCTTATATAGAGGATCTTGGTGGGACATTTGGTTTGAAAAGTTGATCACCACTTAATCAAAGTTAGATAAGTGTCTAGTCAAATGTTGATGTTTCCCCCTGTCTCTGTTGACATTTTCTACAGCATCAAAGTTAATGTAGAGGATCTCTTTTGATCATTTCTCTCCTTAGGTGGCATGGGAGAATGAGATTAAGAAAGAGGGAACTCCTCTAAGCAAATATTACATCCACTGGAAGAAGTTAAGAGAGAAGGAAATTCTCTTGGAGATCTCAGGCAAAGAAAGGGTAAATATCCATTATAGTTCAATTTTTCTTCAACTTTCTCATAAATCAATCAAAGCTTTGAATTTGACTGGTAACATTGCCCAGTGTTGATCATACAAAGAAGGAAACCATTTTTTATTCATATAGTAAAATGTAAATCAATAAAGACTAACACTATTTTTCGTTTTGTTAAGATGGAAGATCTGAATTTGCCAGAGATTAAGCGTAAGAAGATTCAAGAGAGGAAAGCAGAGGACAGGAAGGAGTTTAAGGGTTTGTTTGAAAGCGACTCTGAGGATGAGGATGATGACGACACAGGGCTCAAAATCAAAGGTAAGGGGTTTCATTTACAAATACAGCGGCACCTTGAAAATTTAGATGTCAGTTTCACGCCTGAGCCCACATGCGCTGAGCTTTAATTGATTATCAAAATAATCAAATATTTTAAGAATTGAATAATTATTTAAAGCCATTGTTTAACTTACAATTTTCCAAAGCATCTGATTCCAGCCTCGCAACACGAAATGTTCTCTAAGGTCTGTAGTCCTTTGTGAAAGCAGACTGATTATCTTTTGTGCGTGATCAAAATAAGACTTTTGCCAACATCTGCCTTGATCTAGGAAAATAAAAAAGGAACCAGTAACAAAATCAATTTCAAAAAGCTTATCGAGTAAATCATTCCCTTTTGTCTGGTATTGCTGAATTGTCATCTTTTATCCATAAATAACAGATGGAAAAAAAACTTTTTTATAATACACTTAAATGCAATATAACAATTTAGCCAATCAATGCAGTAATCTATCAAATTAAGCATTCTAAAAATATTTGCTATTGACAATGCTAAATAATGATAAACTTATAAATTAATGGGTCGGTCATTGTCCCAGAACAGATTGTGTTCAACCTTAGAGGTTCTACAGTATGGTGAGGCACCAAGAGATGTATTATCCGTGTTGGCCTCTGAGGGGCGATGTTTTGCTACATTTTGATTCATAGAGAAAAAGCAAGAGGTTTGAAAAGATGATGCCGGCAGAAGTCGAGTTTTTACCGTGTAGTCCTTTTTTGTTATGATCCTTTGTTTTACTTCAGTGTTATGCATGTTAATCAACCTGTAAATGTTCACTTTAGATGAGAGTAGGGCCAAAAAACATGTTTTTGTTTCATTAGCTCCCTTTGTTGATTTGTACCTTGTCCTTTTAGTGTGGTTGTCCACAGACTATACATCAGAACACATCCACAAAAAGTGTGTGTGTGTGTGTGTGTGGGGGGGGGGGGGGGGTTCTTCTCCGGGGTCACAGAGGAAAGGAGGAGTAGGCGGCAGGGATTTTTTTTTCCCTTTAATGCATCTGGACTTGATTGTTGGGAGAGTCCCCGCAAACGCACGTGCAGCCGTCCCCCTCCGTACCTCCCACCCTCCCTTTGGTTGCTCTTTCCTCCGCCCAGTACAAACACAAACTGACCTCCGTCGACAGGAAGTACGGGCTCGGCTCCCTGCGGGAGTTCCTAATTCGAACCAGACCAGTGGAACAGCCAGAGGTGGCGGCTTCCTCTCTTGCTTTCATTGGCGCGCACACGCACAGATGACGGCACACGAATACAAACCTCGTTGTCCAGTCTTCAGAAGCCTCTTTGTTGAGGCGCGCAGCCTTGGAACTTGCAGGAGTGGCTGAGGATGTTGTGTGTAGAATGTGGGGTAGAAGTCCACCAGGTCATTTCAGGCAAACCTTAAAAGTAATAACAGTAGAAATGTGAGGAAATCAGAGTGAGTAAGACTAAGCCATTGAATTTAGACGGTGAGAGAAGTGCCTGATGTTTTTTTGTTATTATTATCTATGTTTGTGCCTGCATTTAAGGTGTGCATACGTGTGTGTGCGTGTAGCAGACAGGAGGAAACCGCTCTGTAGTGTGTGCGTGCGTCTACTCCCTCAGCCTCTCATCACACCTCAACTTCAAAGCCTGTGAAAACCCCGTTGTCCCTTTGGCTATTCCGCACGCACACACACAGAACCTCCATCATAAGTGTTGCTATGAAACCTGCCTGCAATCTCCATTTGCTATATTTAGGCCGTGAGCCGAAGTCGTCTGAAATTGCCAGTAGTAAACTGTCACGGGTGTTTGTGCGGTGCAGGCGGCGGCAGGCGACGGCGGTAATCGACTTTGGGTTCCATCTGTCGGAGGAGGGGGAAGCACACACACACACACACACACACACAGAGCACGCATGCACGCTTTGCAGCTGCCTCTGATGCTTGGCCCACATTGAGGTGTCTCCAAAGAACGTCAGCCATGTAGCAACGCAAACTTGGAGAAAGTCTACAGAGAGGGGAAAATGTGGTTTTATCTGCTTGTAATGTTCTCTGTCTTTCTCTTTTTTTGTCTAGATAAAAAGGGCAGCCATGGGTCAGATGATGATGATGATGACGACGATGAAGATCTTAAAGGACAGTCTGATAAGAGCGATGGAGACTCGGGTGGGTGTAAAATGATGTGCTCAGTTTACATATGTATTGATTTATTCTGATGCTTTTACCCTATTCTTTAAAAATTTACATAATTCAAGTGCAAGCTTGAGCATTGTATGGTGGAATTGTACTCAACTCAGTTCACAACAAACTGCAGTTTGGTAAATAGTTCTTATTTCTTTTAAAAAGAGGCTTCAAGCTATGTACGGCCGCTCCCAGTTGAGGTTTACTGTCAAATTAGACATAAAATGAGGAGAATTGCCTTAGAATCCTCCCGCTAGCTTAGTGCTGACACGCAATGGAAAACCCCATTGATGGGCTCACACTGAGCTTTGAATTTCGTGTTCTATGCTCCTTTATGCAACTATATTTGAACACAACGGAGGAGCAAGACGGAAACAGACAGTAGCACAACACACAAGCGTCACATGATTAAACCCAGTAAGCAGGTGAGCCGTGATGGTCCTTACCTGAACGCTGGCTGTCATCTTCAGCCTTGACAAAATGTATTTTCCTGCTTAGTTCATATTCCACAAATGCGATATTAACATACCACGTTTAGACCAACACTGGTGTATATTCTGGACTTCCTCATTAAAAAGCACCAAAGCGCGATGATTATTACCTCGAAGAGTAGGCGTCGGCCGGCTGTTCCTGTGTTGCCCTCTCCAAGCTCTGCTAGCTTTGCACTAATGATCCTTTTCTAGTTGAAAGCAACCCCAAAGCTTGAGCATCTTTTACATTTTTGAGTATTGATCCATGAAAGTCGGACAGACAATGTGTCAGCCACAACTGACACGTGCGCATCCCGCAATCATACATAACAAATATTGAGGAATGAGTGTTTCCATTCAAAATTCATATACATATATACATATATAAATTCAATACATGCAATAATATGCTGTATGAGTCATTCTATGGGTGCAACGGTTCGCTATACCTAGGATTTGTTTCAAGTTTTGTTTCAAGTGACTAAATATTTTTTTTTTTTTAGAACTCTTTTATTATTAACTTTTTTTACAACAACGTAGAAGTGTACATATTGTAAATATGTTTTTAGAACTCTTTTAGTATTATAAAAAAATTATAACAAAGTGTACAATACTTGTAAATGTTTTTAGAACTATTTTATAACAAGGTACAGATGTACTACAATTGTGTGGGCACTCCCTGCCGTCTGCCGTTCAGGCAACTTTTATTTTTGATTTTTTAAATTTTTGATTTATTTATTTTTTGGTGGAAAAAATCTGCAGTGTACTAAAGCCGCGATAAACGAACCGCGATATAGCAAGGGATTATTGTATGAACTATTATTTTTTTTGCTTGTAAAAAAAAAACCCATTGTATTTTCCCCACAGATTTATGAATGAACCCTCAATCCAGTCAATAGTACAGCAAAACAAAACTAGGCTGTCAAACTATTTTTGTGTTGTCATATCTAACGTGAAAGTCTGTACTATATTCTAGATGACGAAGAGGAGGATGAAGGAGATGAGGAGGTGTCAAAGGCCCCTCAGCCGCTGTCGTCCTCTGCTCTCATCAAGCTGGCCGAAGGAGATGAGGATTTGGTGGAGGACCTGAAGCTGTCTGATGACGATGACTGATCGTCTCATTCCGGAAACCGTTACGTTTTAACATGCAATAGATGTCTTTTGCTTTTGGAAGTTGAATTGACTTCTTTGTACAGTACAAACATTGCAATGTCTTTTTAAAGAGCATATAAACATTCATAAACAATCCTATGTGTCCACGTTTGCCTTTTTTTAGAAGTGTAACCCGTTTTTGAAACCCCAACCTTGCCTAACTTTAAACCCTTAGCTGAGATCCAGACTTGGTCTTGGAACCCAAACATTTGATGGTCCATTTGCCTTTTTTAAGTATGCAAATCTGCAGTGGTAGTACGCTTGCATGTCCGTGTTGCACACCACCCTTAGGCCAGCGCGTAGGGAGGGAGAAAGGGGGGGGGGGGGGTCATGCTGGGCAGGAGGCAGGCGTCGAGGCCCGAGGCAGCGGAGGCGTGCCGGCCTGGCAGGGTGACGTCTGATGCCGTGCCAAGAAGCCGGCCGGGCCCAGGTGGGAGAGCGGCAACACAGGCTGCTGTGTTTCTGTGCCAAGTTCTTGCTGGGACCGCTGTCTTCCTGCCTGTCTGCTCACCGCACGGCTTTCCTCGTCCAAACACCAAGCCTGGAAAAAAGGTTTGTCCTCAGTGTTATACCACAAACGTCATGCTTAGCTGTTTTTATTATGAAATAACTAATGCTGTGAAGAGTTTGTCTTCATTTGCAAACACCTTCGAAACTCTGAGAAATAAAATCGCATTTTTTGGGGGGAATATAGTGACTTTTTTTCGAACATGACATTTTGTTAATGACTTTTTTTTCCCCCTGTAATTACAATTAAAGTATTTTGACTGATTAAATTATATTAAAACCTGAACATTTTCTTCTAGAGTACAACCTATTACAAATTGCTCCTATTTTTCCCCTCTTAATGTTCCTGCTGGGCGGGCACTGTGACGCACTGTTGAGCATGTCTGCCTCACAGTTGAGGTGCAGGATTTGATTGAAATCCACGATTTAGTTTGAGACATGATACAGACTCGTGACTTGAAGCCCAATTTTGAAAACCAAACCCTGACTTGAAACCCTAACGTCTCTATAAACGTAATTTGAAAGCTTGACCTCACCTTAAAACTTTCATGTTGACACCTTAACTCAGTGTTAGTATCCATCCATCCATCCATTGTCAACATCACTTATCCTGGTCAGGGTTGCAGAGGGCGCTGGGGCAAAAGCAGACGATTGTAGAACTTGAATTGGTCGCCAGCCAGCTACTGGGCACGTATAGATGCATACAATGCACACCGAGTGGGAATCAATCCCACCCAAGTCTAATCTAAATGCTGTACCGCTCTAGTGTAACCCCAACCCTCGTTGAAATCTGAATTCACTCTTTAAACCCATTTGAACCCATCTGCCTTGAGACTCAATGTTGAAGCGTTCGAAAACCAAAAGACATCCACAGTGAACAAGGCAATCACCACAAGAGACAAAAGGCGTCATTTCTGTATTATTTATTTCACCCGTGCGGTGAATAGAAAAATAGGATGAAGAAAAAACCTTTAAAGGGACCACTTGAATCAATTGCTTGCGTAGATTTAAAAAAAATGCAATAAGAGCTCTGTGCCTTTCTTTTCCCTGCAACCAAAAGAAAAATAAAAGTATCTTTGGAATCCGTCTCAGGGGTTAATTATAATACATATAATTTGCTTCATTTACTTTACGTCCTATAAATACTTTGTCCTCGTTTATATGCTGAAGTAGCATTCAAGATTGGAGCGCCTTTTAATATTAGTTTAAAAAATGTCCAAAAAAAGGGAGAGAAAAATATATGAACAAAAGTACCACAAAAGTCCAGCGAGTCACATTAATATTATTATTACTTTAGTAAAGAAAAACTTTTTTTTTTTTTCTCGTGCATCTACATTTAGCAAAAAATTGAAAGTACCACGTATGCAACCGTCGGGATATTTTCATCTCAAGCATGACTGTACATTTTTGCACGATTCATCATTCTTCTTATTATTCTCATTATTATTTCAAACCCTCCCACAGTAGTCAACACAAGTGTCCAAAGATGTGAGCTATCGTTTCCAGCAACACACGTCTTTTTTACTAGCAAGACTATTAGGACCACACTGAGGGAAAAATCAATCAATCAATTGAAAAGATTGGCCACAGATTTTGCAGAAGGAAAAGTTTAATATTTGTCGAAATGCAGGTGCATTCAACTATTTCTGTGTATTTCCCTTTTTGGGATTTTTTTTCTTGTAATTGTCAGACTTTCTCTGTTATTCAGTCATGTAATGTTCGACTTTATTCTTTCTTAATATTCAGTGTATTTTCTTTTACTTTTCTTGTAACAGTTGACTTATTGTGTTATAAAAAATGATCTACACTATTCTCAAAATATATACGAATACTTCTCATCATGGTGTTTTTTCTCTCAATATAAAAAGGCTACTTCTGTCAAATTCAGGGCTAGTTCTTGCAAAACTAAGATGTGTTTTTTGCAATTTGTTTTTCTTGTCAGTGTGGTCCGAATAATTCTCATTACCATGGAGTGCTTCATGTTGAGGCACTAGCATTATTTATTCCTCACTCTCGCTTTCTTTCTGTCCGTCAGCCTTCATGCAAACAAAAGCAGAAACATGGTTTCAATTCCACTCATCCGGTCATCTTTGGTATCGGGACAGTGGAATGCATAGTTGCTGTGATAAGACGGAGCTTGTTTTAGCGTGGCGCCGCTCCAGCCTCAGAGACCACGACGACAGCTTCCCCAAGGCCGGACAAGGACGAGAAGGAAGGATATGAGTCTTATTCCTGGATTGTGCAGGGCTTGCAGTGAACAAGTACAGAAAAGAAGGTGGACAAAAAAAGCCCGCACGGAAAGGAAGGAAAGAAAGAAGGACGGACGGACGGACGGCTTTCCGCTGCCGTTGGCTTGTCTGACTTGCAAGAATGTGGCGTTTGTGGCCTCTTTTTTGGCATGCTGTCTGTGACCAGCTGTCTCTTTTTTGCGCCTCGTGCGTCTCCCGAGCCACTTTCTTTGGATTCCGCACAGACTCAGCCACTGGCCAGGATCCAGTCCACATTGTCCTTTATGTCGCCTTCTTTATTCCTGTCCCTTCCATTTCTGTTTTAAGGCCCGGAAGTTCAAGCGAACGAGCGAATGAGGGAGCCCTTATCTTCCCACCGCCGTAGAGCCGTTGGCCTTCTCCTGCTTGGGTGAAGAGCAGCCCGGCGTGGGCCCACGGTAAGGAGAAGAGCTTTCACTCGTGGAGGCGGGTCTCTGAAGCAGGGTCAAGGGCAAGGAGGGGGTGTCGGCGGGCACACCCGGGGGCTCCCCATCCCGCTCCGAGGGGCGCAAGCTGGCCGAGGGCGGAAAGGGGAACGCCAGAGGGAATCCGGTCATGTAGAAAAGTCTGCCGATGCGCCGCGCCACCTGAGAGGAGGAAACAGGATTCAGCAAAGACTGGATGGCAGCTACATCCTGCATACACTTTGATTCCAACAGAGAGAGAAAGAGAGAGTGAGAGAGAAGGCTTGTTTTTTGGGGCAGGCTACTAGTAGGGAGTCTACACTACGCTGACTTTCTCGGATCTACTACCTGGCGCACACGAACACACGCACAGCTCCAGTCTGTGTACCTGCGAGCGAATCCTGAGGGCAGGGCCCAACTTTAGTGCCATGATGCCGAGCAGGTGCTCCTCAGTGAGCAGAGCTAATGTCTCCCCATCAATGACCTGCTCCCGGAAAACCTGGCGGAGACACAGCCACTTCAGCTGCAAACACTCACGCACGCACACAACGCACCCACACACGAGCTTGACGTACGACTGACAGGTTCATTCCTAATTTTTTTTTATTTTTCATCACCGTCGCGCTTGAAGACTGGTGTGGCTATTTTATCTCAATAGCAAAATCTTCATGTGGTACTACTATTTCATGTTGCAATCTGATGACTGTTTAACTATTTACGAAATTAAGAAATACAATTTGGAGATGTTCCTTCACTTCAAACACTTGAATGACAAATTATCTTTCCCCATTGAAATGAAAGGAAATACATGAATCCTTTACAGCCCCTGGACACCTTCTATAGTAAAACCTCATAATGCTGCCAATTCAACAAACAACTATTTTAAGTCCTATAAAATGTGACTCAATAAGCTGCAGTAACATTACTATTATTATTATTTTTATTATTATTATTATTATCATTTTGCAAAAATAAAAATATCTACAAGTATTCTTATATTGTCTGTCTCCATGTGTTGTAGACACGGTTTGCATTGAGTTGGCTGCTCCCACTTAGCATCTGCCCTAAGATGCTGTCAGTCACATTTGAATAGGAAAGTATTACAATAAGTGGTGTCAAGGACAAATGTTGGAGTAATATACATATTCACCGTTTGCCGAGGTATAGGTCTGCGTGTGCAAATACACCTGGGTCCGAGTTCAGATTTTTAAAGTTACAATTAATGAAATATAAATCAAGTCTTTATTTCCATCCATCCATCCATCCATCCATCCATCCATCCATCCATCCATCCATCCATCCATCCATCCATCCATCCATCCATCCATCCATCCATCCATCCATCCATCCATCCACCCATCCATCCACCCATCCATCCATCCATCCATCCATCCATCCATCCATCCATCCATCCATCCATTTCCTATACCGTTTGTCCCCATGGGGGTCACGGGCGTGCTGGAGCCTATCCCAGCAGTCATCGAGCAGTAGGCGATCAAAATAAACAATTTTATTTGTTTGTTAAAATTGTAATGGGGTTATTTTCAGCAACCATGAAGCAGGGAGCAAAATATAATGAAGAGGTTTACAGTTCCACAAATGAACACCTACATCCACAAAAAAGTGCACACACACAGTATGTACACACACATTCACATGCGCACACTTCTCAATAAACCTGTCTCATTGGGCATAAGGCCCGACGCTATGGTGATGACTGCACACTTCTGTGGTTATTGGTCAGCCTGCCCCTGGCCTCCATTTGTCCTCCTTTTTGTCTCTCTCCTCTTATCTTGTTGTCCGACCGGTCTCACCTGAGCGTATTCAGCACATCCGGCCAGACTGCTTATGAAGCCACATACGTCCTCCACACTCCACTTGCTTAAGTCCTCCATGGGGTTGGCTGGAACCGAGTCCTCCCCATCCATGAAAAGACCTCCCATAGAGCCTGAGAGCAGCAGTCATTGGAGGATCAATTAAAACACGAGAGACTGAGGACTGTTGTGTTTCTTCACAATTGCTACAGACTCATACAAGATATTCTTGGAAATAACATGTTCGGTGTTGCCTTGAGCTATTTCTTTCTGTGGCACTCTTATCACAAATGATTTGACCTCAGTGAAATGACTACAATTGCTATTAGATCATTCCAGCCCAGCATTTAATACCAACAGTATTTTTGCAAAGGTGCCCTTTTCAAATGAGCTCAACAGCATTTTAGGATACATTAAAATAACTAAATACAAAGGAAAACAAACAGATTACAACATGACACATGAGAAATGTTTTTAATCCTCAAAATTTAGCTGATTTAGTTATTTGTTACACAGTTAAACAAATAGTAAAGGAGAAGGTATAAAGCAGTTGAACTTTCAGGTTGGAATTAATATCTTTTTATATTTGTATTTGATGTTCAGTTTGACAAAAAACTTCAAATGGGAGTGACAGTATACTGCAAACCTTTGGCCTATTTTTTGGAAGTCTGCGGCCACTATCTGAACGATCTCATTCAAAATTTTGCTCTGGAACAAAAGAAAGCAAATTCCCACGTGGCTGTGGTGTTGGCATGCTGTGTCAGGGTCAAAGGCAGGCCCCCAATTGGGGAGCCAGATACGCACACAAAGTGACGCTAATGGGTTTCACATGCTGCCTTTTAGTCTTGTGTGTCTGTGCGTGTGAGCGTGTATGTGTGTGTGTGAACAGCTCACCCATGTGAAAGTAAGGGTTGATGTAGGGGAATCCAAAGGGCAATGACTGTCCTTGAAGAGCGGGAAGAGGTGGCACAAATCCAGGCGGAAGCTGGAGCTTGACATCCGACTTTCCCAGTGCTGAGGTGAACAGGTGGTGACTGGGCGAGTCGCTGCCAGCTGAACTACAAGGTGCGTTGAGCCGGCCTGAGCTTTCATGGCTGTCCTTGGTGCCGTCACGCGCCCCCTTGCCGTCTCTTTCTCTACTCCCTCTGTCCTTGTGTTTACTCCTCGACTTAGCACCGTCGCCTCCCCGCCTCTCGTCACACGTTTCAGTTTCGCTGTCCGAGTCCTTCATGTCCTCGTCTCCCTCGCTTCCTCTGTCCTCTCTTCTTCTTTTGCGATGGCCAACGCGGAGCTCAGTCTGAGGGCCCCGGCGGAGCGCCTTCCTGGAATTATCAGCGTCCGAGCTAGTGGTGGAGCTCTGCGCTTGGGCGTCTTTGTGGGTGGACGACGTCTTGGGCTGCTCATGCTGGTTGGCGCTTAGCAGGGGCGCCGTCGCCCCGTGTCGAAGCAACAGCATGGCATTGGAGCTGCGGGCCAGTTCCTCTCGTAGCGGATGACCCTCGGGGATGTCTTGAAGGCTCCGCAGGGCCGGGTGGTCCGAGGGCAGGCCGGCGGGGAGAACGGAGAGCGGGTCGGAGCTCAGCAGTTGCTGCTGCTGTCGCTGGTGAAGACTCTCCAACTCCTTCTGTCTCAGTAACTCGGCTGACATCTCAAGTCTGACGCAGACAAAGAGTCTCATCAAGTCAGATGTCAACTTTTTACAATGCACTTTCCGTAGGAATGACTTATCCCCAAAAAAATCAAGACTCTCAAATCCACAAACAACTTTTAGCTCTGCTATTGACAAACATCCACACACCTGGCTAGATTCTGCTTCCTCAGTATCTCCTGCTGCCGCACAAAAATTTCAGCTTGAGCCGGCTGCAGGAAACTGTAACCTGTTGTAGAGGAAAATAAATCATGAAAATATAATTAATTATGTACATTTCATATTGTTTCTCAAAACTGTTAGTTTTTACTGTTGGCATTTGTTTATTTATTTATTTATTTGTTATTTTTTCAAATTATTGACCATTCACACACAGGTGGTGTTGAAGATGCCTTGCTCTCTTCGACAATGCGATGTTATGAATCAACAAACGTGAAATGAGGATTCCACCCGACACCAGCAATTTTATCTGACTTCAACTTCGTAAGCGTCTCGGATGAACAGAAATGTTTTGTTTTTCATTCATTCATAGAGTGTGTTAGCAATGGCAAAGCGTTAAAAGTGTAAGGAAATTCAACTCATTGTGATGGAGAAAAGCATTATTTGCTTTTGTTCAGGCTGATCCCTCCAATATGGCTGACAAGAAGAAGAAATACAATGTATACAAAGTAGCTTGCTTGACTTTCATCGTCTAACTCTCTCAATAGACCTGCCATTTCATCAGAGTTACTGATGAATACAAATATTTTCATAATTGATAAACACATGTAGGATTGGTTACAATCTTAAATTATTACTTAAATGTAGACTTTAGCAGAGGTACCTAGTGTGGCAATAAACAGCACGGGTTTGTGTCTGCAGTGTAGGCCGGTTCTACACCAGATGAAAATAATATGAGTGCATCAGGATGGTTATCCGGTATAAAAACTGCACTGATAAATCGTGCAAGTGGCTCACCGTGGAAATAACTAACAACTTAAAGGTATATTTTCTAATAGTGAGAGTTTGAGCAAACTGACTTTGAAATTGGATTACACAAAGGTTGTTGTGTGTGACATTCGAGACACCTCTGTGTATTAACAACCACACATTGGAAACAAATGCACGCATTAGCAAGCCGAAAAAGGTGTTAAACTGTCAAATGATGACTCACCTGGGGCCTGGCAGAGAGCTGAGGGCAAGCCAAGGAAAGGAGCCCGCAAGTGAGGTCCTAACGCGATGTGAGGGGCCGTCGCAGGTGATAGGAGGGCCGGAGGTTGGGACAGTTCCCTGTGGAGGCAAATGAGAAAAGAAAATTCGTTTGAATTTAAAGGGCCCTGCGTTCATTCCAACAACCATATTATTGTATTTCTCGCTTCGTCGTGCGCCTCGACCCTTCTCGTGCGTGTGCGTGCTGCCACATCGATGTGTACGGTATATTTTTATCAGCCGTGTTCCAGAGGCCCCGACGTCGCCCAAGTGCCTCATCAGTCTTGTCAGGCTGCAGCAAGCACCGCTGGCCATTGCTGTACCCTCCATTGCCCGTTCACACACAAACACACACACGCACACACACAAACGCGCACACATAATGAGAGCTGAATGCACAATGCCAGTGTGTCATGCTCTGACAGCTGGGGCGGCCCCTGCATCTTGACCGGGGCCACGGGCTGAAGGACCTTCTAATTAACACTCATCCCGCCTCTATTCGTCCCGTCACCCCCCTCCCCCTCCCCTTTTGATGCCCCCATTCACTCCCTCCCGCTTTCCAGGCCAGCATTGATGCTGCTAAAAAGATGGCGCGTCCCGCAACCTCAACTTTTGAAAAGGACTCTCCATTATCCCCCTCGTCCTTTGTCCTCGTCAAGGGGGGGAAGGCGCCTCTCACCTTTCTCCCACTCAGTGTCTCTCTCTCCCTTTTTTTTTTTTTTTTAACCAAACCATCTTTTTTTGTTCTCTATGTCCTCCATGAAAAATGGGTGTAGTTTGTGCCCTTCTTTTCGCCTGCTCTTCCATCCCCTCTTCATGACTCCCCATTTCATCAAGTTATGCTCTCCTGCATTCCTTTTCCCAGTTATTTGAACATCCCAAGAGTTAGGAGATTTTTTTTTTTTTTTAAGCTGAAAGAATAATGAGGCTTCTGCACCTTGACCTCTTGACTGTGTCAAAATGTGTATTTTAGCTTGAGGGAGACAAGGTGAAGAAGATCGCTCGCAGCCTGCTAGGTGGCAAAGGATATGCCTTTTTCCATTGGGGTCTTTCAACTGGGACTACCACGAACAACTATTTTGCTAGTCAACTAGTACCCGATAGCACAAGTCGACTAATCTGAACAAATGAATATGGCATCATATTGCGACAGCCAACAGCTGCTCTTATATGACATTATCATCAGATTATAACTTGAGCTATTTTAGGTATTTGCAAATTAAAGATAAGATTCAGAACCATGCTTCAACCAGTATTATGGGTGGACTCCACCCTAACTCTTGGACTCTGTTGCTAACGCCACGACACCGTTTAGCCGGAGTGTTTCTGTTTGGATGACCTAGATTACCACTTGTGTGCAATGTTCGTCAGGAAAAACAAAATAGTAAAAATAATAATGACGATGATGACGATTAAATTAACCATAGCCAGGTCTGGTCAACAAATTTTGGAAGTGTTACTTTCAAATTCTCTCGATATAGTAACATTGGTCTCCGCTGCCTTTCTGTCCTCGCACCACTCAGCTGTGTGTGAGCCCGTCGCCACACACAGACACATATGGGAATGGAACAGAGGAAAACAAAGTGGGAACCAACGACGGGACGCGTGCAACCGCAAATATTGTTTTGTAACCATGTTCAAATTAGCTAGCGCCTGCTTGTCTCTTGCTTGGCTTAGTGGCGAGGGAGCGGAACAGCTTGGACGGAACACTCGCATGCAGGGACGAGGGTCTGTGATGGTTGTGAGCTATTGGTCTGAGTGTGAGTGCGTGCGTGCATGTGTGTGCGTGCGTGTGTGTGTGAGTATAAGGAAGGGGGTGAAAAGCATTCATCGATTGCCTGTGCCGCTGAAATGTTAATGCTAATCGTATAACCGCTCTCTCCGGCGGCGCCTTGCACTCCTGTGGCAGCTCCAATTAATCTTGGGTGAGGGCTGTGGCGCGTGACCCCAGGGCCGCGGGCTGGGGGCCCCACTAGCCGCTTCTTATGTAATTACACCACCCAGTGTGTAATCACCTGGTTTAATCCCTCAGGGCAAGCAATTAGCCTCGCGACGCGCAGCTCCACGAGACCACGCCGCGGCTCACGCAAAAACCGCCATCAACCCCCACCCGCGGTCAGCGCTCCCCCGCACGCCAAACTGCCTCAACTGCCGCCTCTCAGATGTTCCCTTTTCTTTCTTCCGTCTCTTTGCGCCGCCCACCTTTGCCTAGCGTTAGGCCACAGATGAATAACGGTCAATTAAAGCTGCATGACTGGGGCTGCCAGGCGTCTGCGCCACCATAATTAGGCCTAATCACGGAGAGCGAGGGAGGGAAGGCGGGAAAGCAGCGCGCCTGACACTCCCTTCCTCCATCTCTCATTCTTTTGCTCCCTCTTTAGAGCGCAATTTGGACAGACAAGTGGCGTGCCTTGGTATGTTTTCTTTTTGGCCTTTCCATACATTCCTACCGTACAAATGCAAGGTGGACTCATAAGAACGCAAAGCTCCATGGTTAGCCTGTGTGTGCGCGTGCATGTGTGTGCGTGTGTGTGTGTGTGTGTGTGTGTATGTGTGTGTGTGTGTGGGTCTCGCTGTGCCGCCAGTGAGGCCAAGGGCTTCTGGGAAATTCACTCGTGTGTGACGACCTGTCAGAGTGGCGACAGCGTTCTTGTCCTGAAGCAGCCCAGGCGAGGTGTGTGCGTATGTGTGTTTTGTGAGATTGTGTATGCGTGTGTGTGTGAGTGTGCGTGTGTGTGTGTGTGTGTGTGCGTGTGTGTGTGTGTGTGTGTGTGTGACAGGACTGCCCTTAATGACGGGAGCGTGGGGGGATTAGGAGCGCCGCGCGGCCGCCTTCGGCTCCTTCTCCGCAGGAACACATTTACACAGGAAGCTCATTAAAATGGATGAGGCTCCCTCCTTGCTCGCCGCCCGCCCGCCCGTCCTTCCTCCCTCCCCTCCCTTCCCTTATCTCAAATTCTCTCCATCGCCTCACTCCCTATCTTGCTTCATCTCTCTCTCTCTCTCCGTCACATCGTCCTCTCGCCTTCTCCGCTTTTTTGCTTTTTTGCTCTGGCTTCCTTCTCTTCATCCCCATTTTAAGCCCCCATGTTTTCGACTTCCTTCCTCCCTTTATTTTTCTCCATCCCTCCCTACTTGCCTGGCAGATGCTCGGCGAGCTTAGCGCCATTTAAGGCCAGACAAATGGAGCGCCAGGCTCTAAGCCCATTGAGCGGCCCTAATGATTTGTTTTTAACAATGGGCCCTAATGGGCCCAAGATAATCAATGATGAGGGGTCGAAGGAAAGGTGAGCCATAGAAAGAGTTAGGGAGGGAGTTTGCCGCCTCGACTCGCTTCCTTAGCCACGGCTTTTCATTCCACCAATTATCTCTATTTGAATTCTCTCTTCACTTTGCACTCATTCCACTTTGGGTTGCTCTAGAATTTGGTTCCTGTTCTTTCATTGTCCTGGTTTAACACCGTACAGCCTCTTACCACTCACGTGTACTCTACCGAGAGAAAAGGATGATGGGAATGTTCACACCCATCTACAATTCTGCTTGGATTTAACATTGCTAAGAGTAGGTTTGCCTCATTCTAATAATTGAAAACTGTATGTATGTATGGAAGCCGAGACTTAACTGCAGACAAAACCAAGTCTTTATCTGAAGAAAACATTTGATTTGTACAACTGCTAATACTCGTTATAAGCATCACGTTGCTTAAGATGTGCGAACGGTTGCACTTGCTGCATAGCTGCAAGACCGCTCACGATAGACTGCCAAAAGAGACTGAACTGCCAAGCAGCGTGCGAAGTTTATAGTAATCTGACCATCGGCAACTAGTTTGTAGTAAAGGACCCAAAAGTCCGACTTTGCCTGTCTCAGCACTTAGTGGTTCTCTAAGTTTGGCTGAAAAGTGACCAGAGGTCAACTGCCACAAGAAGTAAATAAAATTGAGTTAACTGGGGAAATCGATCATTGCCAAAAGCCTTTCAAAAAAAGCCTTGCACTCTCACTCTCCTTTGTTTCTTGTGTTTGTGGCAATGTACTTCTTCCATGACTATTGGCCTATCCAAGCCTTCCTGGTGCTGTGTGGCTGATTACATTGCTCTGTATACACTAGCGGTGCATAGCCGCAGCTTGCTGACCACATTTGCACTGCT